>NW_017728972.1:403969-416528 GCF_001723915.1 Gavialis gangeticus
CCGTCCCCCTTCATTAAGAGGGGATAGAGAATGGTACAGAAAAACGCTCCCCAAATGCAGCGTGTTCTAGCCTCCTAGTCTCAAAGGCAGGAGAAATAAGAGACGTGAAGAGTTAGGGTTCTGAGAGGGATGTGAATTTGTGTGTTCAGAAATAAAATTATTTGATTTGGAAAATTAAAACATTTTGTTTTGTATTTCGGAGTAATTATTACTATTATTTAAATTTCATTCTGCAGTAAGTTTTGGTATTTTGACCTTTTTGTCCTCATTCACATATAAATGAATATCAAAATGAATAGCACTTCCTGTGAGATGGAGGTTTTGTTTTTCAATCTGCTGAGGAATTGCTGTTTTCTCCTTGGAGATAGGAACTTTCATTTTTGTGGTCTGGAGTTGCAGTGTTGGGGCACCTTCCTACAGTGCAGGGAGAAAAGTTGCTGTCTTCATACTGAAGTTCATAGACATTGCTGCTTATCCCAGGCTTCTAGGAAAAGTTGGCTCTGTCAGTGTGGTCATTGCCTGGACTTGCAAACAGACCTCTGCCTCATGGACATCATTATGAGCTACTGAGCAGAGATGGACATTTTTATACATGCAAGTGCCATAGTGCTGGGTGCTTTGAAAAGTGTCCAGTGCTGTGATGCTTGCAGTAGTATAGGTGGCAAAATGCATGTCAGCACTGAGAAAATGGCGGTGGTGAACTTTTTTGAACTAAAACATACACAAGGTGCTTTAGTTCAAAAGTGCGCTGCTGCCATTTTCTGTGTGCTGATGCACATTTTGTGGCATATACAACTGCATGCAGAACAGTGTAGTGCAGGTCAGCTCACTGCAAAGTGGTGGATCTCCAGCATGTTGGAGGACCAAAAAGTATGTGTATAAATGCCCTATGAGTTTGGGGTGTAATCTGGGCAACAAGGGGTGCATCTACATGTGTGCTTTACTGTGGAGTAGACTAATTAGCTCCACAGTAAAGCATCACTGCACCTGTGCTGGTATTAGGACACAGTAAACTAATGAACTCTGTAGTAATTTACTGCACTGAGATGCATGTGTAAACACTGATTGTAGGAGTCAGTTGCACCTGGACAGCCCAGCCAGCTGGGGGCTTGCTCTGCCCTGGCTCAACTTGCTGCCGTCCTGGGCTCACATGTAAAAACTGTGCCCGGGAGCAGTTTACTTCAGCTCAAACAGCGCCAAAGTTTATTGCTTTGCATTAATTATACCTGTAGATGCATCCAGTGAGTCTAAGTGTCAGCTGTGCTCTCTATGGGTGCAGCTACACGTGCGCTTTAATGCACATTAGCATATTTTAATGTGCATTAAAGTGTCACGGCTGCTCCTGGGACCTGAACCTGTCACAAGGTACCAGGAGGCAGAGCCACAGAAGTCCTGCACAAACTGATATGTCCTGGGCCCTGGACATCCCTAGGGTCGGCTCTGCTTTTTAATTAGTGTGCATTAATATAGGCAATTGCATTTTCAGCAGCACTTAAAATTCATGCTCTTTAGTTAATGTGCAGTAAGACAGGCTAGTGTGCATTTGCCTAGTACCTCACAATGGGACACTTGTGTAATTCCAGCATCTCGGAGCTGACTCAGTTAATCAAGTCTACTGGAGTGCAGCAATTGCCACACTCAAGCAGCCTCCTGGGTCTTGTATATCAGCACCCCCATGCTTCAAACTGGTGGCAGGCACTTTATCTCAAGCTCATTCAACAAGCTTTAGATAAAGTGTCCTAACTGCCATTTTGAAGTGCTGGGATGCTGATGCACGAGACGCTCCAGGTGCTTTAATTAGAGCAGCTCTTGGGGCCACTGTATGCCATCCCCACCCCAGTGCACGTGTATAAATGTCATACATGTTTAGATACCCTCTACTGCCAAGACCTTCATCTCTGAGGTCTTGCAGTTACTTTTTGAAAGCTTTCTTGCTGAGCAAGGAGTAACAGTTAACCTTTCCCCCTGGTTTTTCCACTGGGAAAGATTGTTTGTTGCCTTTGACTTTGGGAGTTTTTTCTCACCTACATTTGTTCACATTTCCTGCATGCCCTGGTTCAGGGAACTATGCTAGAAACTGGAGTATAGATATGTGACAGAGAGCTTGGGGGCTCTGTCACTTTAAGCAGGAAGCAGCCCAAGAAGGGCCCTGCCAGACAGGCAGGGTGCAGCTGGTACTGGATTGCTATAGAGACCAGCTAAGGAGATTAATTAACAGGCACCTGCAAGCAACCCAGGGGAGTCTGCTGACTGGAAGGGGCCAGGGCCCTGGGAGAGAGATGGCAGGGCCAGAGCTAGGGCAGGCAGTCTGGCCATGGAGGCTTAGCAAGGAAGTTCTTTCTAGGGGTGCCTGTGACTGAGAATCAAACTGTGTGTGCTAGGCCTTGAGACCACTAGGGAAGCTTAGGGCTAGCAGAGGATTTAGACCCACATTGGGGTAGTAGTTTTGTTATAGCCAGAAGGGCTTGTGTTAGATGTTTGGTTTTAGTATATGGAGTGAAGATCTCAGTGGGTTGGGGGGAACTATGAAGGGTGGCTTGAAGGTCCCATAGCACCTGTAGCAGGGGGCACAGCAATCCCATAGTGCCTGAGAGGGGCAATCCTTCAGTGCCTGTGAGAGGTATGCTGTGCACTCCCAGAGGGGTCATTTCAGACAGCCCGGAGTGGCTCAGCCACCCAAGAGAGGGCAGAGATATAAGGCCTTGGAACAGATAGGCCTAGGGCCCAAGACCCAGACAGTTCTGGGAGGTTCAGCAGCCTGAAAAAGGTTGGAGATGAGGCCTTAGAAGGCAGACAAGAAGCTGGGAGCCATGAGCTAGAGGGCTCAGCAGTAGCAAAAAAAGGGTGGAGGCTGAGACAGTCTAAGCCTGACACTGAAACAATGGCAAACTTGCTTTGGGTCCCTCAGGCAGCCTTCCTCCTAATAAATAATACATTTATTAATGTATTATTAATAAGTAATAACAGCCTCCCTCTAAGAAAGGCATGGTGGGTGAGCAAAGAAGTGAGGGCCCCTAGAGTTGGAAGTGGGATAGGATTTGTGTGGCCAGCAGGAAGTGTCACGGCTGCTCCTGGGACCTGAACCTGTCACAAGGTACCAGGAGGCAGAGCCACACAAGTCCCGCACAAACTGATGTGTCCCGGGCCCTGGACATCCCTAGGGTCGGCTCTGCTAGGGGGTAATGTTTCAGAATGGGCTAAGATTAATGCTGGACAAAATGCTACTTAAAAGAGCACACTTAAGTGTGGCATTGTGCATCACTGGCTTTTGAAATCCCATGCTTTCAATTACTGATGATTCAGTTTTGTAGTATAGGCAGCCAAATATGGAAGTAAATAATCTTGCCCTGCAGGAGTCTGCCTGAGGCAGAGTGATATGAGCCCCGTCTTGCCCTCATCTCTGCAAAGAGAAAAGGGATTTGCTTGCTTGCCTTGCCTAGTTTGCTAAAGATGGAATAGATTTATTTCCAGAAATGAAGAATTGCAAATGAGTGGTCAGAGTAGAAGCGAGATTGCATCCTCTAAACCAGCCTCTCCTGTCACATGCCTACTCCAGCATTCAAGGATTTTTAGAGCACTTTGGGTCTTGCTTGGTGTCCTTCCTCTTGTGCAAAACCCTTCTACATTTCATCCCTCCAGTTCAGTCATCTTTTTCTGTAGATAGTTTCTCTCTCTGTTTATTGGGGGTTCAGCTTTGAATAGTTCCAGAGTCCTTTTGCTCCGCATATCCCTGTGAGACCCATTTTGCTTGTGTCAGTGGAGGGTGGGTCTAGGCCTCTTCCAGGGACAATATTGTCCTCTTAAGTACTAGGTAATTGTTAGCTTAACCCATTGCTTATATTCCTGCAGATGTATAATACCACCCAGGACTGAGGTGACTCTGAAACCATGTAGCAAACAGCATGATGATAATCAAATTAGGAGAGGTACACATAATATTCTTAGAAGTAATTCAGCTATCTCTCTTCCTAAAATGAATTGTTCAGATCAAATCACTATTAAAGAAGGAGGCTGGTCTCGAGGCTAAGGAACTGACTGGCGCCTTGGTTCAGTTCCAAGCTTCCTTTGTGCCTCTGTTTATCACCCTCAAAACAAGTCAAGAATCCTTTCTTTCTCTCTGTCTTCTCTATCACAGGGACACTCTTTCTATCTATATGTATAGCACCCAGCTCTCAGGTGGCTCTGTTTTTGGAGGAGGCTGCTGGGTGCTGCTACTGTAAATATAAATGAGCAGTATTAATAATTATTAGACTGGATCTGTCTCCCATGAGGTCCCCTGGGGGATGGTTTGGAATGAGGCCATTGTTGTGTACTGATTTCCATTAATTTGCTTTCCCTTTTAGCTCCTTTCCTTCCCTACCCTTCCCAAATTTCTCTTCCTTAACCCGTCCCTTTCTGGATTTTGCAGGATGCCTACTCTGAAATTGCCTACCTATTTGCTGAGTTTTTCCGAGACCTTGACATAGTCCCATCTGACATCATTGCAGGCCTGGTCCTCCTGCGGCAGCGACAGAGAGCAAAACGCAGTGCAGTGCTGGATGAGGTGAGTGCTAGGTGTGCCTTCAGGTCCTGTTGTGCCTATAAGGGACCCTGAGGATATGGCTACCTAACTTATTTCCACCTGTCTTCTGATTTTACCTGTTCCTCTGATGTCTCAGTACATGTGAAATACCCACCTTGTTTCTGTAGCCCGATGGGTCACTCATAGTCACTGCTCTATGAAGTAAAAATATTTGTTTACCTGAGATTTCTAATGGGCTTTAGGGACAGTGAGTCAAAAATTGCAGCCACTTTCCTTTTGTAGAGGGTGATGCATACAGATTTAGCCCCACATCCCAGAAGTGCTGTCACCTTGAGGGTTGAATAGGCTGATTACTTCACATTGCACAGCAAAATAACCAGTCCGTCCTTTAGAGGAATGTAAAGTAGACTCCTGCATCAAGATTCATTCTGCATCCATCATACCAATGTAGTTTTGGTGCTTATGGTGTTCTAGGAATTGCAGATTACAAATAATCTGGTGGAACCTATGACAAACATGCCATGGCTCCTATAAAAGGAAACCAGGTGACCTGCTCACAGTCTCGTTGGGTGTTAGTGACAGGGCTGGGAATTGAACCTGAGCCTCCCAGCTTCCAGGCTTGGACCATGACTCCTGAGTCATCCATCTTCCCTGCACTGGGATGAAAGAGCAAAGGGAATCTTTGGGGGATTATTGAGCTCTCAGGAAGTTACTGAACCTGGAATTTGATTTACTCCCACAAAAAAAAGTGATGGGCGTGAAATGGTCAAGGGTTTCCATTTCTAGGGCTGTGTCACTATTGGCAGCAGAGGTGATGAACCAGGGGAACTGAGATCAGAGTGGACAGAAGTTGGAGCAGTGATGGGTTCAGAAAGCTGGCCAGGTAGTAGGAAAACACCTTGCTGCCTGTGAATTGTGTTGACATAGGACACTTGCCCTCCTTCTGCACAGCCAGTGTTTCTTGGTGACTCGGAGAGGACTCTTGCTTATGCATGTATGTGATTTACAGGCGAACAATGACATTCTGGCCTTTCTGTCTGGGATGCCAGTGACAAGGAACACCAAGTACCTGGATCTGAAAAATGCAGTAAGTCATCAGTTAGTGATCTCACCTGTTCTGTCTGCAGCTTTTAAGAGTACAGCAAGCCCACCTTGTTTCTCCACACAGCCCTGTTCCCTTTTCTCCATCTCAGCAAATTTTTGCTCTTTTCTTTCTCTCTTTGTCTGGCATAATCACAAAAAAATTAAAAGACTTATTAGATGATCATAAAAAGTGCTTGCACTTGTTGTGGGCTTTTCCATCTTCAACGTTCCCTAAGGCTGTGGTTCTCAACCTTATTTTTTTTCACCAGGACCCATTTGTAAACATCAATGGCCAGTCCCGACCCAGTTCCCCTCACTCCTGACCAACTGGCCCCCCACCTCCAGGCCCCAACCGCACAGTGTGTGGGCCAGGGGGTAGGTTTGTGGGATGGTGCGGGGGGGGTGTATTTCTGGAGCATGAGGGGCCCCAAGCCATCCCTTACAGTCTTGGAACTCTGCCGGCCTGCTAGGGAAAAGGCACAATTTCCCACATTTTTCTCTTTTAAAGGAGAATCCATTTTTAAAGTTTGTTGATCCATTTTTAAAGTATGTCTGCAACCCTTTCATATATTCTTGCGACCCACTTCTGGGTCATGACCTACAGGTTGAGAAATGCTGCCTTAAGGCTCCCTATGACCCTCCATGCATTCAGTGCTCTTTCTCAGCTGAGTGGCAATACTAGAAATTAGGGACTTACCCAGGGCTAAAGATGTGGACTCAGTGATACAACTGTAATACAGACTCTGTTATGCAGGTGCTGCCAGCATAGTTTCTGGATCCCAGCATGTGGGGTTCCATTTCAGTTTGAGCAGCAAGCCACCTAGACCAGGAGGGAGCATTGCTTCCTGGCACCAGTTGTCTCTGCAGTTTGCAGTTCTGTACTGAAGAAGAAGGCAGCTGCAATCTGTTTCATTATGTGCAAATTAAGCTTGGCTTTTGTCTCCTGGCATGCTGCCACTGCAGCTCTTGTCTGAGCAAATTTTGTTCATCTCTCTGGATTTGGGGATAAATCATGCAAGAGAGGCTAGGTGACCCAATCCAAGTCTCTTCTGATTAAGTGATTCTGTGATTAACCTGCCTGTGGGCCTCTTCTTCTGTACTGTTTAATGCTGGCATTCTGCTTGCCATCAGACAAGCAAGTCATTCCACCCAGGTCAGGGGAGGGGGTGTGCCGGCATGTCTCCTGTTATTAACCAGCTTAATACTGATTGCACACATGTTGAGGCAGGTGGACCCAGGCTAGGTGGAAGGTTTTACCACTCCATCTCTGTGCCTCACTGTGGCTAGCTGGAAATGATGTATTTTGGGATATCCTGTTCCTGAGAAGTAACTTTCTTCTATCTTTGGTTTGGGCGTTGTAGAGCACTTGGCCTCCTTGGACATTGGGAGTGGAAATTGGACCATCTCCACAAAACTGCCATGTAGCAAAGCCTACTGTGGGGAGGCTTCCCTCACAAAAAGCTGTTGTTTTGTGTAAAGGAGGAGAAGAGATCTGATTCTTAACTTTATTAAACATTAAGAGTGAACTCCTCAGCTGGTGTTAACTGGTTTTGTTCCACCACTGTGCTGATTTACTTCAGCAGAGGATCTGGCCAAGGACAACCAGTGTGCCCTGCACAAGGCAGCTGGAGGAAAAGTCTGGGACTTGCAGCTGTGTGGGCAGTGGAGGAGAGAGGTTTACATTTGCCTAGGCCAAAGAAAAGCAAGGCAGCATGTTTTCCACTTTGGTCAGGTGGGGAAAAGTTTGGAGAAGGGAGTTGAGCAAGGAGATTACCACCAAGAGGATGCAAAAAGCATTTAGTGTGTCTCTTGTCTTTCAGCAAGAGATGCAGCGGTACAAAGAGGTGTGTTACTACATGCTCTTTGCCCTGGCTGCCTATGGCTGGCCCATGTACCTGATGAGGAAACCCACCTGTGGACTTTGTCGCCTGGCTAGATCCTGCTCGTGAGTAACCATCCTCCACTGCCCCCTTGCTTTCGCTTTTTCTCACCCAATTTTTCCTCCTTTCTCACTTTTTTCACTTTTCCCTTCCGTCCTTCATTTTATTTTATCATTCTCCTTTCCTTTCTATTCTTCACTCCTGCTTTCTTCCATTCTTTTTTCTGTTTCTTCCACGTTTCTTTGTCACCTCTCAGCTGTCTTCCCCTCTTTTCCACTCATTTTCTTTCTCTGTCCTTTTCTGTTTCTTTCTTTTCAGACTCCTGTTCTCACTGTTTCTCATCATCTACCCTACCTTTTACATAAACCAGACTGTGTGTTTCTTGCCCTTTCTGGCAAGCTAAGGACCTTGCCAGTCCTTTATGCTTTGAACAGGTAGTACCAGGAACTAATTTGTCATAAGGCTAAATTTGTTCAGAATCAAAATCACCATTTTGGAGCTCAGAAGTCAGATTTATCACAGGATTATAGGGAGCTGACATTTGGGTATTTATTGAGGCATCAGTGAGACTTAGCCAGGATCTGTCCTCTGGGCTTTCTGGGACTGACTGATTTTGTTTGTTTGGTTGGTTTTTTGTTTTTTGTTTTTTTTAAAAACACTGGATATGATGCGACTCTCTCCTGGTATCAACAGTATAGTTAAAATTGAGGTGACATTTTCATTTTAAATGTTGTTCTTATTTTCAGTGACTTAAAAACTTCATCAGTAAATTCCCTGTGAGGCTGAACTTCTAGTGCTTAGTCTCAGCCCAAAGGTTTTTTGGATTCTAGGAAAGTTTTTTAGTAAAAAACTTCCTTTTTGAACTACATGTATATGAGGAGTGATGGGAGTAAAATTTGAAGTGGTTAAACTTTTTTTAATTGCTCTTCTGGTGCTTAGCTGCCTCCAGAACTACTCTATGAGCTTTATGGACATGGGCTTGAATAAGGACTAGCTGTTCCATCTGGGCATGTAGTAATAAATATAACATCCTTCCAGGTGTTCTGAGGTGTAGACAGGTCAAAGATTCTTCAGGGATTAGTTGTGTTGTGGCTCCATCTGGTGTCCACAAGTAAAATTACATCCCCCTATCCCTGGAGGGAAGTCTGTACAAGGTGGTCCAATAAAAAATATCCACCCCCACCCCCCTAAAAAAACAAACAAACAAACAAACCCCAAACAAAAAAACCAACAACCAAAAAAACAGACAGACAAAAAACCCCCTCAACTCTTCCTCCTGTGTTCTGGGGAAAGAAATCTGAACATGTCACTGCGCTGGGGCAGCTCCACCCAGGTCATCAATAGTGGAAGCTGTGACAGATAGGGCACAGGCATTTTTGCCTCTTGGTCTTATGCCTCTGCTTGGATCCTGATTAGATGTACACAGTACTTCTGTCCTGTAGGTGCTACAGCTTCTTCTAGTAATAGTGCCAGTGTGGAAAAATAATGAATTGAGATGAGGCCAGAAAGTTGTATCCAGTCTCCCGGGCTTGCAAAGTATCTTCCTTTGTTTTTGTTCCCTAGGTCTGTGGCTCCCTTGCTTCCAACCCTCTTACTATAGCCCATGTTTCCTAATTGCTGATTGCTCTTTCTGCAGATGTTGCTGTCTCTGTCCCTCACGGCCTCGCTATGCACCTGGTGTCACCATTGAGGAGGATAACTGCTGTGGGTGCAATGCTATTGCCATCCGTCGCCATTTTCTGGATGAAAACATGACCTCTGTGGATATTGTCTACACCTCTTGTCATGACGCTGTAAGGAGATTTTCAACTCCCAGTTTCTCAGGACATGTTCCCAAGATACTTCCTCCTGAAAGCCTGGCACTCTTTAGTATAGCTTGGGGACATACTGTAACTGTACTGAGCCTTCTCCCCAGAACCAATATGTTGCTCCTGGACCTGTGTTACCAAATTGTTACTGCAGATCTTGGTCAGGGACAGTTCAGATGATGATGCCCTGAAAGGGGTGATCTATCATACTGACAGTTCACTTTCCCTTTACCTCCTGTCTTATGGGTAAATCCCAACTTTATGGCACTGAACTTTTTAACAGAGCAGTGTGTTTTCCCCAGGTTTATGAAACTCCCTTCTATGTGGCTGTGGACCATGATAAGAAGAAAGTGGTCATCAGTATCCGAGGAACTCTCTCTCCAAAGGTATGCATACCATGCGATGGATTCCCTTATTGGCATTCATGTTTGCCCCAGAAGTTGGGCAACCTCTTTGGGGACAAGCTGAGACCTTTTTTTTATACACACTTGCTGTCTAATGCTCTAAAATATACTGGATTCTCTTCTTCCAGGATGCCCTGACTGACTTAACTGGGGATGCAGAACGCCTTCCAGTTGAGGGTCATCATGGAACCTGGCTGGGACACAAGGTATGGAGAAAAGCCTTCTCATTCTACCCTACTAACTTTTCAACATAGTCCCAGCCTCCTTCCCCCAAAACGTTGTAAGATTCCTTTAATAGTTAGAGGCTCTTGGATGAAATGCACTATATGATTGCAACGTGGTGGTGGTATTATAAAAGCAAATACTTTATTTCAGTTAAGGTCACTGTGGCATTAAAGAAAAGAAATATATTTAAACAAAACAAACCATAATAAAAAGCAAGGTGTAAAATAAAACACAGTAAGAGAAAGTTCTGAGAAACTAAATAAAAAAGAGAAACTAAGGGGATTTGCTAAAAAGTTCTCTATATTGAGAGAGCTTGCACCCGTGCAACAAAACTGATGCAGTATATTAGAGATCTAGGCTTGGTGTCACTAAATTGGCTTAGTATAGATAACAATTTAGGCCCCATTCCGGCAAAGCACTAATGCACATGCTTCATAGTGTCAGTGGGACTAATCCCATGTTTAAAGTTGGGTAAAATCCTGATCCTGGAAGCCTTGCTCATGCCAGAGGTCTTATTTGTCTGGATATAACACTGGTGTCCAAGGGCTACCTGAATAGTTTTGTATGTGGATGGGCTTTCCAGAGTGCCACTTTGTTGAAAGCAAGGCAGTATTCTTGTTCTCACAAATGTGAAGTCTGTTTTATACTTCTGAAACAATAGATTAATTGGTGTAACAATTTCTGAGTGAGAACATGCAAAAATTGAGAAATGAAGTAATGTTTTTGTCGAATAATTGACATTCAGAAGTTTAACATCTACGCTGCTTGATTCATTTCTTAAAGTGTGCATATTTTTCATGTCTCTTGCTTCTGAATGAATTTATTTAATTCAAAATTGCTTAGCACAACAGCACTTGTAAACCACCAATATGAAGTAAAAAAGGCAAAATTAAACCAAATGAAAATGACATTTAAGAAGCTGAGTCTGATAAACAGCTGTCTATTAGCTATCGTACAAATTAAGAATAGATGTTAGATGTAAGATCTTTTAATTAGTCTTTTAAAAATGTTTTATTATTATGTCTGTCGGTATGTGAAATTTTTTTAAATCATTCCCTATATTCTTTTTGCTTGGCCTTTTTATTAATAGATTCCTTTCAATTCTTTGATTTAACTAAAATTGATTTAGTTTCCTGGCTTTTTAATTTATTTTTTTTTATTTAAAAACATAATTATTATATCTAAATATTATAATATGTTTTCACACATCTTAGTTTTTAGCTAATAATATTAAATTCACAAATACAGGCTTATGTTAAAATATTAATATTTACCCTTACATAACGAAGTACTATCAGCTTCTCAGGGAGACTAACAAAGATAATAGAATGTTGATGCATCTTCCTTAATGTGATTTTAATGTCCAATAATCAGTTGTTGTTATGAAAACAAATGAAGTGTTTTGCTGATATTTCATGTGTTTGGAAGATAGTATGTGGCAATATTGGCACTTTCTCTAAGTTCTTGATTTTTTGGTGATGATGAGTTTTTTTTGTCATGTAGTGAGCATGCAAAAAACAGGAATATCCCACCTCTACTCTCTGATCTAACCCAATGTTCTGTTTGATATAGAGCTGATTATACAATCTACAAATGAAAATTATTGACAAATATGTGCTAACTTATGTAGCACCCCCACTGATTCGCACACTTTTTTTCTGCAGTTGTAATGATTGGCCGAGTTACCTCTGATGCCACAGTTGCGTTGGTTAGGAACTACAGTCAAGCCCCCAGTGCAGGCTTATATAGCCATAACTACTAAGGTTAGCTGATCATCATGGTAAAAATATGTTAAGGTTGCACATTCCTGGGGAAAAATAATTGCAAAAGACGACCATATTGTTTTGAGAAAAATGTTCTTTTTTTCCCCCAATAATGTCTGTTTAAAAATGAACTTCCTCTGAACATATATAAAACCATATTTCTAAGAAAAGAATAAAATAGCAACAATGTCATGGGGGCTTCTCTAGTGGCAGATTAGTGAGTGTGACAGAGATCATGACAAGTAAGAAAAAAACCAAAAAGTCATGACTGTGACAAATGAGCTTTCTACCTTAACTGGTATATACAACAGCTGCTAGCCATAATCAGTTAACTGCAAACTATTTATTTTCAAATAGAGCCTATATATGGATTTTCAGAGATTTACTAGTATGGAAGGTCTGAAGGGGTTTTGAACCATAGAGAACCAAAGTAACACTGAACTCTCCAAATTTCAAAGAGAAGTAATTTTTTAATTACGTAAAACTCAGAAAAATTAATTACTATTCCATTGCATCTTCCAAAATCTCCATTTTGTGTGCTATTTTAGATTTAGGCCTGGCTATATTCCTTCATATTTACAAAGCAGAATGCAAGAGACAAGGATTTCTTAGGGTTTTATACTAGGTAAATGCAACTTTTAATTAAAATGATGAACTGTGACCAACATGACTATGATGTCAAAGCATTAAAATTGCTATTTGAATATGGAATATTATCAGTATCAATATTATATCAACAATATTATATCAGGTTGGGGAGGACCGGGTTAGAGAGCTTCTGGAGGGGCTGGACACGTTCAAGTCAGCGGGTCCGGATGCTCTCCACCCCAGGGTGTTGAGGGAGCTAGCTGGGGTTATTGCAGGGCCCCTGGCA
>NW_017728972.1:416960-420348 GCF_001723915.1 Gavialis gangeticus
TGATGGAGAGGAGGTATAGATTGGACATCCGCAAAAACTACTTCACAGTTAGGGCGGCTAGGAGCTGGAACCAACTTCCAAGGGAAGTGGTGCTGGCCCCTACCCTGGGGGTCTTTAAGAAGAGGCTGGATGCCTACCTGGCTGGACTCATTTGAGTCCCGTTTTTGTTTTGGGGTTTTGTTGTTCTCCCGCCCTGGCGGGGGGTCGGGCTAGAAGATCTACTAGGTCCCTTCTGACCCTTAATCTATGAAACTATGAAGCCTGGCTAATACAGCCTATTAATAACATTATAATGAATTTAGCTCAAGAGTTTCCAAAATGGGAGCCTAAATGTATGTGTGTAGGTATCTAAATAAGTGGCCAGATCTTTCAGAAGTGCTGAAGCACCCAGCCATTTCATGGAAGGCAGAAAATTAACAGAGACTCTGCTTCTTGAATGAGGCTGAAGTTGATGAGCTGCTGGAAGTTCTGGAACAGAGACTTAAAATACCATGGTATCTACTTGTTGATTATGGTGACAGCATTACAGATGTCCCATATGCAGGTTCAGCAAAATCATCTATGTTCTTTTTTTGCCATTCAGCAGTCAGTTTTATTTAATGGTTCATTTGATTTGAAGAACTTGAAAAAATACTAGCTTCTGTTCTATTTGAGAGGAGTATGGATTACTTGTAGTTTAATATTTAACAAAACCTGATAAGGTTCTTTATTTGAAACTTGTTATAGTTGTTTTGCTGCATCCATCCCATTTTTTCCTATGCTTTAATTCAATTTTAGGCATGTTGAATTACAGGAAAATCGTACGCTAATGTTAGGTGGTCACTAAACACCTGGGGTCCGTTTGCAACATGAATCAGCCCCTTCCACATACAGGGGGCAACAACTTAGCAAATGTACATTATGCAGATAGAAAGCTGACAAATAAGATGAGTTGGTCAGCTTTATATAGAGGCAGGATATCTGACATGCCCATCTTCTAGAAGTCTTTAGGTTCTGACAAATAAAGCCATTCTAACGGATTACAGCTACCTAGCCACTCCAATATCTTCAGTGTCTAATGTGAGTTGATTCCACTCAATTGCTACTCCCTTCCTCAGTCACTAGTGGCCCTTTCTCATTAAGGCTTTTAGGCTGTCCTGCCACTTTTGTTTGTAATGGTATTTTAATGTTCTCATTATTTCCCTGTTAGCACTTGGGAGGAATTAGCATTGCCAACATTACAAATTGAAATGGGAATGCACAGTCTTGTAGGTAAGATGCCAGAACTAAAGCAGTACAGGTAGATGGATGATTTTGTTTCAGATGTTGGAGGATGTTCAACTACTGTGATACAGCGAAGCCTTGGCACATTGCTGTAAAATAAATATTTACTGCTGCTACCTAACCATTCACAGACATGATAACTAGGTGTACCTACTCCTACCTTATTTATTCTTTTAAAATGAAATGACACGCAGAGTGAATACTTGGCTGTCCAGTCCCTTATTGCCTACTGGATGAGTCCAAAGCTTAGACAGCCCCTGGAGTGCTAGTCAGTAGAGTGAGAGTTTCTTTGTGTTGAGGTGGCTTGGGTAGGTGTACCTGATGCTCACAGTTTGGTTTCTGTTTCTTGGCATCTCCCATCAGGGAATGGTGTTGTCTGCTGAATACATCAAGAAGAAACTGGAGCAGGAGATGGTTCTTTCTCAAGCCTTTGGGCGTGATTTAGTGAGTATTTGCTTTCTTGTGTCCTGCACATGATATTTAGGTGACAGGATTCCCTTATGCCACTGGCATTCTGTCTCCAGCTACATTTTGCTGAAACCACTGTACTAGAATGACTCTTGGTTGCTCAAATCTTCCTCACAATTCTTGCTGCTCCTAGGTACCAGGGGGATGACTTCTTGCATATTCCTTCCATGGTGCTGTTTCTGAAATGTTCTTCACCTCAGTCATGTAAAGCCCCTGAGTTAGCACTTGGGGGAAAAAAATGAAAAACAGAATGTCAGGCTGACTGTGTCAAAATGCACCCCATCTCCAGGTGACCTAGAATAGAGGAGCCTAGGAAAAACTGAAGATTGAATTCTTATGTGTATGTGGTCTTTCTTTAGAGAGTGTTTTGGATCGCCCTGCCCCATAGCACTCATGTGGACTATTCACATTTATGTGTTAATACCAGCTGATCCCTATGTAGATAACTTCCAAAGGAAATGTAAACTATACTCCAACACAACATAATTAACTCTTTTCCAGAGGAGAGTTTCTCTGAAATGCCCGATTCCCTGCTGCAAGATGATTGTCCTTCAGGAACTGGGAAGGAAGTAGGAAGCAACCTAGAAAACAGTGAAGGAGCAGGAGAAAGGAAAGATAAGAAAAGAGGGGTGGTAAACTGTAGGACCTAACAGTCCAGTGTCTAGTTAGCTTATAATGTCCACCTTATAGTGTTTGGCAAACTGATGGAAGAATGTATAGACCGCCAGCCTGCAGATTTCTGTACATCATGTTTATTCCTTTCTGCCCAGAAAGTGAGAATTGACCTTTTAAGTGAGCTTTTACTCATGAGAGAAGGAATTCCACCTTTTCTCTTACAGACCATATTAATCAGGATTTGGACTTGAAAGGATATTCTAGTGTGATAGCTGGGTTTTCTCTTGTATGTGGTATACACAAAGCAGTTGTCATAGTTTTGTCCAGTAGTTTGATCAACTGCTTCACATCAGGGCATTTCATTGGACTTCCTCCTGATAAATGGCTCTATGTGATATGTCCAGGTTTTAGTAAGTGTAAAGTGATGTAGCCTACAAAGAGCTTGGCCCGTAGATGAAAGGATGATGTCTTAGTTAATCTGAGATGGAGAGAGAAATGCATAAGCATTCAAGTGCTGTTTAAAATTTAATTTATGAGGAAGAAATAATTATTTGATAGGCAAAGCATTCATTTCATTGACCTTCTTAGGACACATCATGGCCACTTGGATCTGTAAGCGGAATTACAAAATAGTAGACATGATTTCTTACAGTTCCAGTTTACATCCTAATTCTCTTTTTAAGAGAGAGGCAAAGTTTGGTCATTGACTTTCATAGATTCCACAGACATTAGGGCTGGAAGGGACCTCGGAAGATTATCGAGTCCAGCCCCCTGCCTGAAGGGCAGGAAGTCAGCTGGGGTCATAGGATCCCAGCAAGATAAGCATCCAATTTACTCTTGAAGGTGTTCAATGTAGGTGCTTGAACCACCTCCGATGGCAGGCTGTTCCAGACCTTGGGGCTCGGACAGTAAAGAAATTCTTCCTTTTGTCCAGCCTGAAACGGTCTTGCAGTAGTTTATAACCGTTCGACCTCATCATCCCTTGGGATGCTCTGGTGAACAAACGTTCCCCCAGATACTGGTGGTCACCCCTGATAAACTT
>NW_017728972.1:420530-428866 GCF_001723915.1 Gavialis gangeticus
ATGATTTGCCCCAGAGTTTGGTGTCATCGCCGAACTTGGCCAGTCTGCTTCTGACTCCAATGTCCACATCATTAATGAAGATGTTGAACACTGTGGGTCCAAAGACAGAGCCTTGGGGGACCCCACTGGTCACAGGGCACCATGACAATTGACTTCTGTCAATTACTACCCTCTGGGTCCGACCGCGGAGCCAATTTCCCAGCCAGCGGATCGTGGTGGACCCAAGGCCACAATTGGCCAGTTTCGCCAAGAGGTGATCATGGGATACCAGATTGAAGGCTTTTTTTGTAGTCAAGATATATGACATGAATCTTTTCTCCCTTGTCCAGGTGATAGGTCACCTGGTCGTAGAAGGAAATGAGATTGGTCAAGCAAGACCCACCCGCAACAAAACCATGCTGGCTATCCCTCAGGATGCTGGCATCGGCCAGTTTATTAAAGAGGATGGCCTCTTTAATAAACTTTTCTAAGACCTTCCCTGGGATAGAAGACTTATTAAACCTGGAGTCCTAAAGATGTGATGCTTGACTCTCCTTTTCTTGAGAGAACCTAAAGGCTGTTTTCATTGCTATCTAGCTGTGTAGGGAAATAAGTCTCAAATGTGTGAAGTTTTTATTCTGGATAGGCACTGCCTGAAATAAGAAAGATCCAGAAAGGTAAACAGTTTGATCTGTGGAGTTCCTCATTCCTAAAGATGAAGTGAAGAAGTTGTCTGTTTAATTCTCATTCCTGAAGGGCACAGAATCTGATTCAGTCATTTGGCCTGAATGTTATGTTTGTTTTATACTTAGGTGTGGCCAAAAGCAGCAGAAAAGCAAGCAACCCACTCTGAGCTCTTCAGTCTATTAGTCATGCCCCTGCAGTTTTTCTCACCCCCAGCTATTTCTATCCATTTTTCCTACTAGGCGAGTTTTTAGAACTGTCCCTCCTTTTCAAACAAATATGTATATTTTGAGTTGCCCCTGTGAATGCATGCAGTTCCCCAGTATTGTGTTTATAACTGATGGATTCCCTTCAGTGATGAGACAGGTTCATGGGTAACAGCAAAATTATCCTTTCCCCAGCCCTCCAAAGAAAAGTTGGGCCCCCTAAGTTGGTGATGTAGGAGTGAATTTCAGGGCGTCCAGAAATGAGTGTCCTTCTGGGGGCAGGAATTGAGTGCAATTGGTGGAGATGTCTATATGTTCCTGTATGTAGAATCTGAATTCCACTCCCACTTCAGAAAGGGGCATTTTAGTAGATCATAATTATCTTCCATTTGTAGAAGACAAAGGGGTCTGGAGCATGTGGGCATGGAGATGAATAAGCTTTTGCTAAGCAGAGGAAACAGTTAAGAAAGATGGCCATGTTCTTCAGGAATGTCTCAGTAGGTCTTTGCTTTGCAGGGCAGAGGAACAAAGCACTACGGCCTGATTGTGGTGGGACATTCCCTAGGGGCTGGCACAGCTGCCATTCTGTCCTTCCTTCTGCGTCCCCAGTACCCATCACTGAAGTGCTTTGCATATTCTCCCCCAGGTGGGCTGCTGAGGTAAGTATCGGGAGATAAGACCTAAATGGGCAATTGGGGAATTGTAGATACCTGTGAACTGAGACATCCGATCATTATTATGTCTTAGTTGCCCTAGGGTACATCAGTATCAGGGCCCTGTTGTGCTTGATGCTGTATTGGTAAATAGTAAGTGATAGTTCCCACTCCAAAGAACATAGAGCCACAAAGAATGTTAGGTTTATAAAAGATGGCATTGCTGTTGGTTGATGCCAGCAGCCTTGCTCAGTCTGTCATGGTTTTGGGCCTTAATTATGATGGCAGGTGAATGCTGTCCTGAACATTCATAGTATCTGTGAAGTCACATGGCAGATCAGTCTCCTGTCCAATCCTGTAGTCTCATCCTGTTAACTTTGGCAGGTGTGAGCCACAGCCAAGAGACTGAAAGCACTGAGGATGTGCTTCTCTTCCTATATCCTCCACTGCACAATGTCACATGATGTCTGGACATTGTCTGCCATCCATTTCAGATGCATTTTCAGTAATCTATCAGAATGCAAACACTAGATCTGGTCATGTAACTTAAATGACATCTAAGGAACATCAACCATCTTCAGTCCTGGAGAAGAAAGATATCCCTACAGCAGTCACAACAGTTACTATGAATGGGCTTTATAGTAAACTGGGGAAATCAACTCCTATAACAATCACTGCAGTGAAAGAAGGGGTGCCCTTCCAATGTCCTGGAGCCATACCCATCATAGTAATTACCCTGGACATTGACCTTCAAGAGCTGTTACTGTGATAGCAGCCCTCAAGTAGCTGGAGGACCAAGTCCTCTGCAGTGGCAGTTGGAGACATTGCTCACCACAGTGATCCCTGAGGGACTTCCATTGTTTAACTATGAGGATCTATTCCTGGCAGAGGTCCCTTAGATTGTGGTAGACAGTAGCCACAGTCAGGCTTTTCTGTGAAACTGTGAAGCACTCCAGAGTTCTGGGAGGGGCGCTCTGTGCCTTGTTTTTGATCATTACTGTTCTGTCCAAGATATGCAAGGACATCCAACAATCCTGGTAATTATGTTGGCCTCTGGCTGTTATGATACAGTCTGAAAGTCAGGGTGAAGTAAAGAAAGTGTGACTGTACTTCAAGAACTACTCCCTCTTCCCCTGGGCCTGTGGAAGGGGATGTGGGGGTGTCCCATAGAAGGTGGCACTCTTTGTCCTTTAACAATCTGTAGTGTTTATCCTGTAGGGTGCACTGTCCCTCCTGTCTCTTTGTGTTCGAACACTTCCATTCCTAAACTTAAGCAGCAGGGCCTTATTCAGGGGGCAGGGCAAAGCAGGCACTGGGTCTCCAAGGTATGGGCATGGGTCATGTATTTCAGCCTTGCTGCAAAAGCACAGTGTGGTAGCCCTCAGTAACAGAACTTATGGCTTGCACAGCACCACAGCTCAGATTCAGCCTTTTGGAAATCAAACCCTTCAGAGGCTGAAAACAAATTGGCCGCGGAGTGCACTTGTCTCCTAGTGAAATCCCACTTGCTTCTTCTTGGATCATGTTTCTCTTCCAGTGAGGATGCCATGGAGTACTCGAAAGAGTTTGTGACTGCAGTGGTGCTTGGCAAAGATCTAGTCCCCAGGCAAGTGGAGAAGTCTCAGAATTCCTCACTTCAGTATCTGCTTGTCCTATACCAAAGGCACTTGTTTCTGTTTCTGAAAACCCTCCAGATCATATCTGTCTCCAGTTTCCTCATTTACCTGTCCTCATGTGCTTCTTCCTTGTCCCTCTCTTCCTAGTTACCTGTATTGCTGTATCTTTTACCTGGACACCTATATTGGTGTATCCCACACCTGTGTGTATTGGCATAACCCTCCCCTAGCTCTCAGTTGCCTGTATGAATGAAAAAGGTGAATATCCTGACTGAAATAATGTTCACTGTGGCATCTGACATAGCTGTGCCACATCCCTGGTTACTTGTGCCGTGTCATCTCACACCTGTGTGCTGTCTTGCCCTGGTGTGTTGTGCTGTGTCATTTCATACCTGTTTACTGACTTCCTGGTTATCTGTGCTGTGTCATCTCATACCTATGTGCCCTTTCCCTGCTTATGTGAATTTGGAAACCTCACACTCTTATCTCCTGGAAGATGTGTGCTAACTGATAGGGCATCTGAGTAGGAGCCAAACGAGCTGAATTCTGTTTCCAGCTCTGCTGCCAGGTCAGTGTCTGATCTTGGACAAGTGGCTTTGCATGTCCATGTCTATTTCCCCATCTTACAGAAGGGGATACATGATACCAAACTGCTTTTGTAAAGCACTTTGAGGTCTATGGAGGAAAAGCATTGTGTAGTGCTAAAGGTAACTGGTATGATAAGAGTTTTGACTTATGCATTGTCTCCCTGGCGATCTATGTAGTGGTGTCTCACAGCCTTGCAGCATCTCATCTCTGAACCCTTTTCCTGGTACCTTGTGTTGTGAGGTGACACTCGTATGTTGTCCACTTGTCATCCCCTCTTGTCTCTCTGCCCATCTCTCTGGTCATCCGTATTGTCACATCTCATGTCTGTGTACTATCTTATCAGTTTGTCTGTGGTCTGTAACCGTGTGTATTTGATGATCTGTCACCTGTTTGATGTTTCTTGGCACATCTGTATTTGAGACATCTGTTAATCCTCTGTATCATCTCTTATAGTGTTGTATCCTCTCTTTGTTTGTCTTTTCCCTTGGTTTATACTTGACACAATGCTTACATCTTAGTGGTCACCTATATGGTTTTAGGTGATACCTGTTCTTCCTTCTCTCCTCCCAGGATTGGTCTCTCTCAGCTGGAAGGATTTCGCCGGCAGCTTCTTGATGTTCTCCAGAGAAGTACCAAGCCTAAGGTAAGGAGATTTAAATCCATGTGGTGTTAAGAGTCTCAACACATGTTGTCGTGCAGATATCTAGAGTAGATGAATCAGCAGTGTCCTCAGCTGAGTCTATTTACGAGTTCATACTCCAATTCTAATTTTTCCTGTTCCATAACAAGCAACAGCCAGAATGGACTAAGTAGTGGAGTAGGTGTGAATTTTTAAGCATACAACTCCAGGGTGTCTTCCCACTTTGAGCAGTTGTGGGTTAAAAGTAAATTATGTTCTTCGTTTGGAAATGGAAGAGCTACATAGCATTCATTTCCAGCAGTCTGGGAAATGCCAGTAGCCTTAGGTAAACCAGAAGCCTTAGTTTTGATGGCAAGAATTTTAAAGGTGACCTACAAAGGGTGAAAATGTAGAGCCTAGACACACTCCACATTTACACTGGTGTGGATGTGGAGAGAAGGTGGACACAGCTTACATCTGTGTGACTTACTCAAATCTGGCATCAAATTCCCCCATAAAAATTGGGAGTAAAAATACTTAAGTGTAAGTTATGCTTTTATAGGTATTTCAGAGTCTGTAGCTGATTCTGGGATAGCCATTGGCTTCAAACAAATGGGCTATTTCCTGGTCCTGTGCTGCCTAGCACACTATGTACATTGGTGTACAAAACCAACTGTAAATAGCACTGGAAACATCTGTCCAGGCCCAGAGCTTCTCTCTTTTTCTTGGTGTGTAATAAATTTTTCAGACTTTTGTTTGCATTGATTACACTTCTGCTTTTTTATATTACAAATCTGGATCTTGTCTTAGAACATCCAATGGGTACTTGGAACTCCTAGGTGTATGCTTTCACAAGGACCAGGAAAGTGAGACTTGGTCAGTTGAGAGGAAGAAGAGGCTTCTGTACAGAATCTTTTACATTTTGTTTTCCTTCATTTTTTGCCAATAGCTCTTAAACTTAAATGCCTAATAAGAAGTTATAAAACAAGATTTCTTTTTAAAAGATTCAGCCTCCTTTCAGTTCAGCTGAGGGTTAATAATGCTCCCACTGCAGGTCTGTAGCCCCTTGAAGGAAGCATTCAGCAGAAACAGGGAAGATAAGATATTATTATTTTTTTATGTTTAAAACAGGTTGGGGGAAGGACACCTTTTTATGCATCCTGGTATAGCAAACAAAGGCTCAAGCCCCACATTTTCCTTTGCAGATCATTTTTGAAGTGCTGGGCATGCTGCTTAAAGAAGCCCAATGGTGCACTGTGGGATGATCCTGAAAAACACATGCTTTCCCTTTCTCTGTTTCTGTGTCACACACTGACGTTTCTCCGTCCCCTTCTTTTTCTCTTCTTGGACAGTGGCGAATAATTGTGGGTGCCACAAAGTGTATACCTAAGTCAGAGCTCCCTGAAGAGATGGAAGGGAATTCAGTGACCAGTAACCGTCTCTGGACCCACCCCAGTGACCTAACCATTGCCCTGTCTGCCAGTACACCACTCTACCCACCCGGCCGCATCATCCATGTGGTGCACAATCATCCTGTTGAGCAGTGCTGGTAAGTAGAGTCGGAATCACCTCCTGAGTGTAAGTCATTGTCAGGTGGGTGGTGGGGTGGCACCTTTGGCTTTGCAAAAGAATTCCAGGGGACAACCTTCAAGAAAGTGGCAACATTCCTTGGCTTGTCTGTAAGGTGCTGTTGTCTGGCACTACTGTGTGGTGATTATGTTCATCCTGTGAAGGAGGGAAGGAGGATCTTGCTTTGTTATTGTCTAGTTTTGGATCTTTGGAGTTGTGACACCAGCAAATGTGGCATTACTATGTCATCCCAGCCAGGGGGTAGGCAAAATACAGCCCATGGGCCATATCTGGCCCATCAGTTGATCTTACTGGGCCTGCCAGCAGCTGCTGGGAGCCTAAGGAGGGAGAGCTGTGCCCTGCACCACCCCGCTCTGCTGCAGCTGGGGCTGGGCTGGGCTGGGCTGTGCAGCGCAGCATGCAGACTTGTATACTTCTCCCCCCCACATCCATCTCTGCCCCCATCTGGCTTCCTGTTAGTGCTATAAAGTCTTGGCACCATGGTCACCAGCAGCCAGGCCTGCATAGGATGGGGTGCAGTGCAGTGTGTCAAGTAGCCATCCTGCCCACCCACCGCAATGAGCTTTTGTCACTGCTGCACTGCTAGGAGGCCGGCCCGTGCTGACTGCAGGGAGGGCTCGGCCCAGGTTAGCTGCCCCCAACTTTCCTGGTGCAGCATGGCAGCAGCAGCTCATTGCGGTGAGTGAGCAGGTTGGTTATTCCACACTACATTGCTCCCCATTCGATGTGGGCCCAGCTGCCAGCAGACATGCTGCCAGCACTGTGCAGCACCAACAGGAAGCTGGGTGGGGGGATGTGGGGATAGATGTGGAGGAGTGGCCCAGCCTGGCCCCAGCTGTGGAAGAGCAGAGCGGCACAAGGTGCAGCCCTTCCTTTTCAGGCTCCCAGGGGCAGTTGGCAGGCCAGGTAGGATCAATTGGCATCCCCCTCTCCTCCCCCCACTGGTCCTCAACAGTTCACCAAAACTCCTTAAGTGGCCCTCTAAGCCAAGTAATTGCCCACTCCTGCCCCAGGTCCATCCTCAATTCTGTTTTTCTGCCTCCCTCTCTCATTATTTCCCTTTGGCCACCTCTCTGCCTTACCTTTTATCCCATCTCTCTCTGTCTGTCTTGATAATTACTCCTCTTGCAGTTGCTGTGACCAGGAGGATCCCACATATTTTGCCATTTGGGGTGACAATAAAGCATTTAATGAAGTGATCATCTCTCCAGCAATGCTGCATGAGCACCTTCCCTATGTGGTCATGGAGGGACTCAACAAGGTAAAGTTGAGCAGCTGGGCGAGACTCAACTCAGCACATGTGTGCAGGTGCCCAATCTAAGATTTCTGGAGTAATGAGAGATACATATAGAAGATTTAGGATGATGCTGACAGTGTGAATTTCATGCTTGTGGAAGGGCAAGAACGAGGGAGAAACAAGGGTCTAAGCTAGTAGAGCTCCCACTCAGCTCCACGCAAAAGCTGCTTGCTTGTTGGAGAAGCCAGAAGTCACTTGTTGGCATATGGTTTCATTAACTATTCACGGGCATGTATTACAGTAACACGTAGAGGCCTAATGCAATTCAGTGTGCTGTTGTAATAAGCCTGGTACTTACACATAAGACATGGTATAGTTCCTGCCCCGAGAGTTTCCAGTCTAAGCAGATGATGAGTCAGAAAAGGAGGAAAAATAGAGATGTTTTCCAGTTTTATTCATGTCAGAGCTAGAAACAGAACTTGATTTTTCTGAGAACCAGTCCAGCGCTTTGGCCACCAAACCGTGCTGCATTTCCAAACCAACACCATGCAACTCCAGCCTTGGCCACTCCTGGGTTTCTATCTTCAGGACCTGGCTGTGCCAGACCCTGTCTCCTGTGTTCAGGGTGAAATCTAATCAGCCACAACTTTTGTGGGTCAGCAGTAAATAACTTGAAGCTATGTGAGGCTGTCAAGCACTGGCTAGCAGTATGGAACCATGGGAGAATACCTGACACCATATTATGGGGGCACTATTGGGTATCTCGGCATGTTAGGCAGCCAGAAGTGTTTCAGAAGTCATATGCCCCAACTTGCAGCCCCTGCTTGAGCCAATGAGATTGAATTCATTATTCTCCTCTATTTGGCAGTGGTGAGGCCATCTGGTGTATTGTCTAGTTTTGGGCCCCCCACTACAGAAAGGATGTGGATAAATTGGAGAGAGTTCAGCAGAGGGCAACAAAATTGGTGAGGGGGCTGGGGCACATGACTTCTAAGATGAGGCTGGGGAAGCTGGGATTACTTAGTCTGGAGAAGAGAAGACTGAAGGGGGATTTAATAGCAGCCTTCAACTACCTAAAGGGTGGTCCCAAAGATGATAGAGCTAGACTGTTCTCACTGGTGGCAGATGACAGAACAAGGAGCAATGGTCTCAGGTTGCAGCAAG
>NW_017728972.1:433866-434143 GCF_001723915.1 Gavialis gangeticus
GATGAAAAGCTTTCTCACTAGGAGGAAACAGATTACCTAGACACATTGTGGAATCTCCATCCTTGGAGATTTTTAAGACCTAGCTAGATAACCTTGGTTGGGGATGATCCACTTGGGGATGGTCCTGCTTTCAGCAGGGGGTTGGACTAAATGACTTCCTGAGGTCCTGTCCAACCCTAATTTTCTATGATTCTATGAATACTAGTGCATGTAGAAAAGTGTTCCAGAATGGGTCCACTGTAAAAAAAAAAAAAAAAAAAAAAAAAAAAAAAAAAAA
>NW_017728972.1:434236-437537 GCF_001723915.1 Gavialis gangeticus
AAAAAAAAAAAAAAAAAAAAAAAGATATATAGATATATCTTACCTGTGTATTACAGCTTCTGGTAACCAGAGCTTTTACCCCAGTCTCATGGGCCCTTCTAGTTTGGGGTTGATGAATGCCAACCTCGTGGATTACCTCTTCCCTACTAGATTCCTGGTAGGGCATACTGGCAGTGCAGCTTTCATATCAGTAATTCTTTAACAATTGCTTGTGATCATAAGATTTTGTGTTTGAGCTGTTTTTCTAGGCGAAGCCTATAGATAAGAAGCAAATCAAAGGGGTGGGTGTGGGTGACTGTCACTGGTGGGAGCTCAGCAGAGCAAGGCTGATTTCTCTGTGAAGGCATTACTATTCCATTGTTCACTTTGAATAGGTCCTGGAGAATTACAACAAGGGCAAGACTGCCTTACTTTCCGCAGCCAAAGTAATGGTGAGTCCCACAGAAGTGGATCTCAACCCGGAGTTGATCTTCCAGAATCAGCCCTTGCCCAGTGGGCCTGCAGTACAGGTTGGAACTGGAGCCATATTAGCAGACAGAAGGAACAGCAGCATCAAGTAAGGATGTGCCTTTTAATTTTTTTGAAAGATTTGCTCTGAGCCTTTGGAGGGGTTATTGCCTCCAGCTGGGTATTTAGTTGCTCTTTGAATGCTTCAAGTAAGCTGTGTGTGAGTAATAGATTCAGTGACTCCTCAAGTGGGAAGTTTATCTAGGACGGGGGTGTCAAACATATGGTCTACAGGCCATATGGTCTGGGACGTGGGACTCAGACTGGTTCTGCACACCACATGCAGTATCTGATGTGCAAATTGGAACTGGCACCACAGGTGCTCTGCATGGCCTAGGGAAGCCAACGTGAACCAACATGCTATGCCCTGCTGAACAAGCCGGAGTGCTGGTTTTAGGGCTGGTCTGGATTGGGCTGTGCTGGAGCCAGTGCATGGGACCAGTCCAGCCATACACACCACTTGCAGATCATGGCAGCCCTGCTCTGGGGCTTGCACTGCAGGTGGTGTACAGGGCCAGCACAGGTTGCATGCTGTACTCCACTGGACCAGTTGTGCACGCTGGTGCTGGCACAGCCTGATCCTGACCAGCCCCAGAGTTAGCACTCTGGGGTCAATCTGGCAGGTCACAGCATGCAGCAACCACCCTGTGTTGTTCCCCTGCATTATGTGCAGCACTCGCAGCACAGGTTCCAGCCCACGCACCACCTGCAGCACAAACCCCTGGGGGGGGCCGATGTGTGCTGCACAAGGGGCCAGCCTGAGGAGCACACTGCCCATGGCACTCCGTTGAACAGACCTGCGTACTGGCCATGGTGAGGCCATTTTAGCCTGCAAACTGGTCCAGCAACACCCATCCGGCCTGCAGCACCAGGTGAGTTTCACCTCCCTGATCCAAGAGATAAAAAGGACTCTGTCATGTTAAGAAAGGAGTGTTTTTGATTTGTTTAAGGTGGAGGGGAACATGGACAGTGTCTGCTCATCTTACTCTCTGGCTATAAACAGATGCCACAAAATGAAGTGGATTAGTTATGTTGGGTTGTGTCCTGGCACAGCTGATCTACTTCACTGGGTGACACAGACATTGTCCTTGTCTCACAATGTTGGGCCTCTGCTGCTCCTAGGGTTTCATGGGCCAGATCTTGTGGGACAGCTGCAAGTAGGGTAAACCCCAAGTTCCCTGCTTGCAGATGTGTCCCCTCAAAATCCCCAAGTAGGGGATTCCCTGGGCATGCATATGGGGCTTCTGTGACCTGACTCAGAGCATGCCTCCACAAATGCTGGGGGATTGGTTGGGCACAGGTTTGTAAGTGGGGAACCTGGGGTTCCCCCATTTGAAGAGGTGCTGTACAGTTTTTATGGTGGTACAGTGGTGATGTCTGTTTCCAGCCTGTGACTAATTGTGCATTCCTCCCCCAAGACTGGGATTCAGTGGTAGGGCAAAACTTGCAATCTAAATCTCCATATTCGTGTACCCAGTAAATGCGATAGTGTTTATTAGTAATAAGAGGGGTGTGAGACTCTCTTGGTGAGGACAAGGCCTTCATTTTTATAGCACTTGGTGTAAAGTGTCTGCCTAAATGATTTACACTACAGCATAAATAGGGTTGTTGCAATTGCAGAAGCCTCAGGAGGAGAGAGAGACAGAAAAAAGTATGGATGCCAGGAAGGGAGGCAGAAAGGATATATTCTTCAATGAGATCTACAAGTTGCTATGAGTTCCTCTGTCAGGAATTGTGGGGAATAGGGATCTGATTCTGAGGGTGGTCAGATGTTTGGAGGCACAGGGAAGGAGCTATTGCTAGATGAGCAGAGGGAGTGAGGACTGGAGTAGGCAGTGATTGTGAGGACAGCTGAATTAAAATTATAGGGACTTACGAAAAAAGGTAACTTTCATTTGGAATCAGCAATGCATGGAGAGCTAAGAAAACCACTAGAGGAGAGGGGGTGAACATGCTTACATTTCTTTTTCCCTGTATGAAGGCTGGGGGCACATTGCCCATGCTAGAATTTGGAGAGCTGGCATCTGGGGAGGCCACAGAGAGGAAAATTTGGAGTAGACAGTGGGAGAGGAAGTGAAGACTTGTATATTGATTTCAAAAGACATAATTGAGATTGGCTTCTGTGGATGGTGTTGTACTGATGACATGCAAGTTTGTAGGTGTAATAGATATGAGAGGAGAAGATCAGGTCCAAGTCAGGCATCCCACTAGGATCCTAAGCAGTAGGAGTAAGTGGGAATCAAGGATAGAGACAGAAGATATGGAGTTGTGTCTGAGGGGTAGCTTATGTCCACAAGAAGCACTTTCAGATGCTAGGGGAACTTGAGGTAAAGCCACATGCATGTCTGGCCAAGATAGGCAGAGATAGGTTACAGTAGTCATTCAAAGTAGTAATAAGAGATCCCTTAGGAATTCCTCCAAATTTCTCTCCATCTCTCCTTTAGCTAAACTGTGCAATCCCTTTTTTACATTTCTCAGAGTCTATCATCATTAGTCACTACCAGAGTAAGCCCACCTCCCTGAAAAGGCCATCCCATCTTGTGATGTAGTTTTTTAGCAGTCCTGGTAATAAGCTGGGGATTCACAAAGGAGAAGGAAGCAGATGAGCCTGGGGATAGTTTCATAGTTTCTAGGGTCAGAAGGGACCTTAGCAGATCATCTAGTCTGACCCCCTGCCATGGCAGGAAAGAGTACTGGGGTCAAACGACCCCAGCAAGGTGTTCATCTAACCTCCTCTTAAAAACCCCCAGGGTAGGAGCCTGCACCACCTCTCTTGGAAGTTGGTTCCAGACCC
>NW_017728972.1:438078-468414 GCF_001723915.1 Gavialis gangeticus
ACTGATGAACCCATGTTGGTTGCCCCTAAGCATGCAGTCCCCTGCTGGCCCGTCCTGGATGTGGGGAAAGTTCAGGGTAGGAGAAGGTAATAAGTGTGGGGAGAGGGAGAGAGGCTTTGGACGACTCACTTAGCCTCCCTGTTTGTCAGTCTCCTCGTTCCCAAAAGAAGGATAACAAGTGCATGAGATTTAATTACTTACAGGTTGCAAACTATCCTGTGGTCATCATGAAAGGCATAACGGAGTTCTGTCGTCAGTGGTACCTCCATCAAAAATGCCATTCAAACGGCAGGCACCAGTCAAGAGACAAGGGAAAGAGAAAAGGGCTAAACTTGTGGCAGAGAGCTGTAACCAACAGTTTCAGATTGGAAGGAAGCAGGAATAGAGAGTGAGAAGTTGACTGCAAGTGTATGTGATAGGATTGGGGTGAGAGGAGATGCACAAGTACTCTCAGTAAGCCTGGAGATGTCAGTGCTGAGAGATGGTGTCTGATCCTTTGCTTACCCAGGATTTGCTGCTTTTTAGAGTGATATGGCAGTGTTACGTTTGTATTTTGTCTTTGCAGGAGCAAGTCACAATCTGAAATCAGCTTGGAGGGGTTTTATGAGACCAAGCCCCTTTCTTCTGTGCAGAAGGACCCTGTAGAGCTTCTGCTCCTAGATACCAAGGAGCGCCTGTCTGTGGAGCTGCAGGATCGCCGTGCTCCTCTGGCCACCATGGAGAGTCTGTCTGATAATGAGTCCATCTACAGCTTTGATTCACGGCGCTCCTCAGGCTTCCGGAGCATCCGTGGCTCCCCCAGTCTCCATGCTGTCATGGAGAAGGATGAGACGCACTGTTTTTATATAGACCCCGTTATCCCTGAGGAGAACCCCTCCCTCAGCTCGAGGACAGAGCTGCTTGCTGCTGACAGCCTCTCCAAACATTCGCAGGAGACGCAGCCCCCTGAGACCTTGCATAACAGTGGTGGCACTACCCCCCAGCGACGCTGCAGTGAGGAAGGGGCTGGCAGCGAAGGGGACAGAATTTCCTTTACAGGCCAAGAGGAACTGTCCCTCCAAAATGGACGGCTTCCTGATGTGCCCAGTCCACAAGTGCTGGAGTTTGCTGAGTTTATAGACAGCCTCTTCAATCTGGACAGCAAAAGCAGCTCCTTCCAGGACATCTATTGCATGATGGTATCGGACAGCTCCAATGACTTTGCAGAGATGCCTAAGTCTGTCAGTGATCAGGAGATCCTGCTGAGAGCACAGTATGAGCCCAACCTGGTCCCCAAGCCCCCTAGGTTGTTCGCAGGCTCAACTGATCCCTCTTCAGGCATCTCAGTCTCACCCTCCTTCCCTCTGAGTTCATCTGGAGAACTTATGGACATTACTCCCACAGGCATGAGCAGCCAGGAATGCCTGGCCACTGACAAAATCCGGACTTCCACCCCGTCTGGTCACATGATGAGCCCCACCAAGCAGGAGGACCTCATGATCTCAGCCCTCTAGTGCAGGAGAGGAGGGGGAGGCTCTGAGAGCCAATCCTGTCAACTGAATGCTGGGATAACACTTGGAGGAGCTGGTCGTTGGGCAGTTCAGGATCAGGGGAGACACCTGGAAACATTCCTTTGGGGTGCTAGGCCAGTGGCACTCTGCTGTCAGAAGGATGGAGTCCGCGCCTTGGTCATGCGTTTATGTTTGGGAGAAGATGCGCTGCCTGGCAAAGCCTGCTACACTAAGAGGGTCTCATTCACTGAAGTTAGATGTTTGGTTTCCCTACCTCAGTCCATCTGATTAAATCAGGGGGGGGTACCTGCTGAGGTATGGGAGTCGGATTTCCTGTTCCAGGGAGTCTGCTGAAGTTAGGGGATGGATTCGCTGGGGAGCTAGTGGATCAGAAACAAGGGGGTTGGATCACTTTGCTGTTACCATTTCGGTGGTTCCAGCAGTGAATGGATTGTGACTTTGGGCCCTATTGCACTAACACATCATGTCAGACCCAAACACCAATTCATTGCCCTTTCATGGTGTTTATCTTTGATAAGACCCTCTCTCCTGTTTTAAAGCCATTGGGGCTGTTATTCCAGGGGAATGCAGCCACCCCTTCCCTGACTGGGTGCAGCGAGACTCGGTCTGGCACTGTGTGTTTTCGCTCCCCTGATTACCTCTGTGTTCAGTGACTACTCGGCTTCTTCTGAGAAGAAAGAAAACCTGTGGTATTAGAGAGCATCAGGCCTCTGCTGCATTCCCTCTTTTACCAGCAGGAGGCCCCTCCATCACCTCTTCACAGCTCCCCAAACCATTCTGAACTGGCAACATCCCCATCACAAGACTCACAGGATCTCATCTCAGTAGTGCACGGATGGGTCAGGTTAATCCAGCTTTCAGTATTTCAGAGGCTTCCAGAACCCAGCATTATTCACCGGGTCCCTGTGGTGCCTGGGAGCCTTTTCAGTCCTCAGACAACCGGTATGGTCATCATAGGTCAGTGCCGGTCTCTGCCATTGGTGTTCAGGGAAAAGATGAACCTTAACTAAGTGTTGAAATCTCATGTATGTTTACAGAGCTGCTAAAGCTATTTGGAAGGTATTTATTGACCAAACAGGGAAGCTCTCGCTGAGCAAGAAAAACGTTTGCACTCCCTTTCCGGGACCATTCCCTCTATTTGAGGGTTGGGGGGAGAGTGAGGTGGGCAGAAAGTGCTGTTTTAAAACCCCCTGTTTTAAAGAGGAAACAGGGTGATAGGAGAAACCTTTTGATCTAAGCCCATGGGGAAACTGCATGCATCCTTCATCCTGGCTTCCCACAAGGGTTCATCAGCTTCACCCTACTGCACGATAACTCATTAAAAAGCCCCGATACGTCATTAATAAAACTGTGTCTAAGCAACCAGTCCTGCTGTGCAGAACTCCAGAACCCAGGGTAGCCTGGTGGCTCTGTTTAATGGCAGGAATTTGTTGATGATGGAAGTGGGAGAGAAGCTTTCTTCTTAGAAAGTTAAAATCTACTATGGTCTACAAGAGTCTTTTAACTTACAAAATACCTTCATATCCAAACTCAGCAGAATCAGTCTATTGTCTAGGGCTTTGCCCTTTTTTTTAAAACCAGAAACAGACTTCTGTTTGATGCCGCTATAAAATGCCCCCATATTACAGACTCTTAGCTGTGGAATTCCTACACTGTGAGGAGAAATCCACGTTTCCCAGAATGTCATCCCCATTGAAGAAAAGAAGAGTAGGGGCCAGGGCCCTGTGTGCTGGGTGCTGTACAAACAGAGAACAAAGAGATGGTGTAAAATGCTATCAAATCAGAACACCAGCTTTTTTTACACCTGCTCTTCTTTAATGTAAGATTTCAGAAGGTGTATGGTAATGCTGAATTGTGTATGTCCCAGAGGCTTGTGTCTAGTCTTACAACTTTGTATAGGATGAATTCCCCTTTCTCTACTGTGAAGTACTTAGCTTTTGGAAATGCAGGAGTTTTAACTTATTAACACTAAACATTTTTAACTGGCCCAGTAGTTGAGACCAAAATGTGACCTTAAAATTATTAGGGTCAGGGGGAAGAATGTCCTCTAGATTCAAAGCAACTTTCTTTTTTAATAGTTTATTTCTTGCTGAGCAACAAAAAGTTGCTTTCTTTATATAGGCTGTCCAAAAAAGAGCAGTGCGTTGTGTTCCCTTTGCTGACTCTGAGGCAGCTGTTAGCCAGCATTATGCTGACAGCATGAATGATTCTGGAACCCAGACAAGATCGGTTGTGTTAATATCATCCTCCATTGCAAACACAGAGTGAGAATGAATGGGTAGAGATAAATGAGTAAGAGATTTAATATCAGGAGGGCATTACAATAAAGTGTAGTGTTAGAATAGAGACGGGTGTGTGCAAGATTTAGGGATATGGGAAAGTAGCAAGCTAAGCTCACTCCTACAGACTGACTACTTATGGGCCTGTATTGTGGGAAGGGCCTGATACACTGCTGGAGCAGTGTGCTAGCTTGAAAAGAAAGAAAGTCCATTCCTGTCTTGCTCAGACAGTGGTGGGCAGGCAGTGATAACACTTAGCACTTATCTAGCGCTTTATATTTTCAAAGCACTTTACAAACATCAGTGAAGGAATTGCCTCAGTCCCTGCTGGCTAGATCAGTGTTAGGATACAGGGCTGTTGCTTGTCTCAATCTATCTGCTGTTGTTAGGGGGAGCCTGTGCCCTAGATGGGGAGATTACATGAAATTAGGAGCCAGATCTCATAAATTAGGGGTTTGGATTGCCGCTCTGGGCCTTGTCGAACATTATACTTAGGACATGTTAACTGTGCTTAAACCATGATCCACCTCATGTTAAAGCAGTAAAACTTGCCAAGTGCATTCATATTGTAGGAAAGTTAGGACTTTTTGTAGAAGTATCTCCAGGTCGTATTAAGTAGCATGTCATCCTGCTGATTGGGTCCCAGCCCTGGGACCACACCAGATTCTCCAACCAGTTCTGGTGTAGTCCTGGGGCTGAGACCAACAATCAGCTGATTGTTGGTCCCAACTCTGGGACTGCACTGGAATCTCAAACTGATTCTGGTCCTGAGGCACTGGCAGGATCCAGTGCCGGGGTGATGCCCTCCCCTGGGCTTGATTTTTCTATGCTGTCCTCCACTTCCTGCCAGCGGCAGAGGCAGTTCATGAGAGCTCCCTATAAAGCATGCGGGCTGCAGAGTGTAGTAAGCGTTACCACGTGACAGCTCAGAACACGTTTTAATGTTTAGTATGGCACAGTAATGCTCACTACGATCTAAATAAAACGCATGCTAAGTGTCCATGTGACAAGGTCATCTGTCAGTGAAAGTTTTGTTATTGTGTTATGATTTCCATAGTGACCTGATTTTTGGCTAAGAGGTCACAGCATTGCACTAGGGAATTGACTCTGTTGGGGCACTGATCCATGGTTTCCTGTGGTGAGTGTGTGGGTGTGTATTTGACCGTCTCCATTGTCAGAGCCATTAGAGCTGTATCTGAAAGGGAGACAAATACAGTTTTGCTTCCCATTTTGTGCTTCGTGACTGCTGGGCTTCTTCTGAGTTGCATAGGAATAGGCAATATCTGATGATCCAGGGTTGCCACTGACCACTGGAGAAGGGGAAAAGAGGTATGAAAGAGGCCAGTTAGTAAAGCTGCATACTACAGCAGGAGTAGCTATTTTCTTCTGTCCCCTCTTGAGAAACCAGGATTATTTGCAGTCATTGGCCCTCCCAAAGTAATCCCACACTCTCTGAATGAACGATACCTATGCACAGCTTAAATGTTTCCTTATCTTCACCCCCATCATCTTATGCTTTATAGGAAGCACTTGCAAAACCTAGCCTCTCTTTGCACCTTAAAAGAATGTATCTAATTAGTCAGTTTTAGAATGTAATGCCAAGCCCTTGGCTACCTCCTCCACATGTATGTCACGCTGCAGTTTCCTTTCTCTGCCCCCTTTTTCCACCCCAATGTGCAGTTGTCTCTGAAACGTGTCGCTTTTTCAGGTTCCTTAATTGCTTGGCTGCTGGTTCTTATCCTTCAACTCCTGTGCAGCACTCTTGTGCCTTTCAACATTTGGAAATTCCAGTGAAATCTCAGTGGGGTGTCACACTGTGAGTAGGGCAGTACAGGAGGTGCAATCTGATGTACCTGACTCACTGGACAGCGGCTAAGCAGTTCATAGTGCCAATCAGTTCATTGCCACACCCATGCCTTTCATCCCAGATGGGGCAATTGGTACTGCAGTGTCCTTCTGATGAAGGATTTGAGTGGAGGGCACCTAGATACTGGAGCTCAGAGACTGGGTTCCGTGCTCCTTAAAATAGAATATGCGAAATTCTGTACATCAACACAGATTTGCCAAAGAGTCCCACAAAGCAGTGCCCTTGGTTTGACACCTTCTAGTTAGCTGAATTATAATGAGACGTCACACACTACATTTTATCTTCAAACCCTCAGCAAACTAATGGAATGCAACCTCTGGAACAACTGAGAACAATGCAGGAAGCTTTAAGCTGTTGTAGAAACACAGCTTTAACTCAGTTCTTTTGAGTCAGAGAGGAGGTCTGGCTCTGCCTTAGAAAACACTGGCAGAGAGGTCTTGTTCTTACTTTTGCATATGCACACAAATGTTAGACTGTGCTGGAGGCGTGATCCCAAACCCATTGCACTCAGTGGAAAGACTCTTTATAGTAATGCATTTAGATCTAGCCCTTAAAGCAGCTTGTCTTTTTAGCATGTGATAGCTTTTTTTAACATGATAGCTTTTTGGTTTTTGGCAGGTACTCTCTGTGTCCCAGTTGCAGATCAGTTCCCTCCTGTGTTATGTACTATACAAACGTAGAGCCAAATGACAGTCCCTACCCCAAGGTTTTACATCTCCCCTCCTTCTCTGGGGTGCTACACTGTCAGTTTGGGACCATCTCTTTCTCTTGCCACTCTTTGCTTCCCTTTTCTTTCTTGGTTCTCCAGAAGCTTAAGTTACCTCATCATGAGGTGCCAGTGCCCCAATCCACATTCTTGGGCCATCCCATATGCCTGGTGCTGACTCCATCCCACCCATCTGACCTCTGTCTGGGATTCCTAACTCCTACACCTCTTGCCCACCCTCTCCCCTTGTTAGATTCCCATCCTGAAAAGTCTTGCTTTCAATGCCCAGAACTTTGCAATATTGGCTCTGAGTATTTGACATTTAAGCCATTGCTTCTGCCTCTTCCTGATTTGGACCCTGTTTAAATTCACAACTCCTTTTTCTTTCTCTTGTAACTTTATTTGGAAGAGAATGGTAGTTATATCAGATATGATGTTCTCCCCACATGATGATTTAAATTGCAAAAACATGCCTGAGGGTAGAAATACAAATGATGATGTGTTCCACAGGCTTCCATTTCTAAGCCCATCAGCTATTAGTAGCATTAATTTGTATTATAATAGCATCTAAGGTCCCAATCTGCAATTAGACATTAAATACAAATATTTACTTAATCCAGAAAGAACAGAGGAGTGTGCATTGTAACCAATAACCAAAGGAGCATGAGAGAGAAGGGAAACCACTAAACATGACAAAATGGATATGAAATAGATGCTGCTGTGGGTTTTTTTCCCAGAAGCAACCTGGCTTATTTCCTTCCTTCAATCAGTACCTCCTTCAAAGGAAAATATACACAAGAACAAAGAAATTACCTTGCCAGACCAGTGCTCCATCTAGCCTAGTGCCCCATCTCTGACACTGGGAGTGGGCACTGGATGGCTGCAACTGCTTCAGAGGAGTGTGCAAGAAACACTAGAGCAGGCATTTACTGACATATTGGGAAGTTACTTGCTTATCCCCTCCTCTCAGGTCTGACTCGTCCTGAAACATAGAGCTCTTTTTCTTATTGCTCCTTTTGGACTTTTTTCTGTCATCTAACAGAACTCCAAATGTTCTCATTCAAGTAAATGCCCATTCTTCTTTTGAATTCTGTGAAGTTCTTGGACCCTGTCATACCTTGTAGCAAGAAGTTCTGCAGGCTAAATTAATGTTGTATAAAAAAAGGATTTTATTTATATCCTTCTAAATTTGTTCACTCTGACGGTGTTAATGAACATCTTATACTTGTTACAAGGGACGAACAGGAATGCCTTCTCCCAACTTTTAACAGTTCGGTATGTCATGTCCCCTTCTGATTTGCCTTATGTTTAAACTGAAGCAGCCTGATTTATTGAAATCTATCAGTATGGAAGTGTCTTCATGCCTCTGGTCATTCCTGCCACATCATTAATTTCTTACTCTATCCTGGGAGTTAGGGTAACTATGAATGCATGCCGGATTCCTGGAAAGCATCCCATTGACTTATAAAATGTTATTCCATAATGTCAGTACCTTTCCCTGTCCCATTCTTTATGCAGTCTACTGTTTTGTGTGCTGTTCTTACTGCCAGTGGGCACTGAGCAGGGGTCTTCATTGAATAACCCACAATAATACCAGTGTCCCTCCTGAATTTTACATCTTAATTCAGAGCCCAGTAAGGTGTATGAGAGGTTCAGAATATTCCTTGTAATGCATATTAGTTTGCAGTAATCCAAGCTAATTTCAAGATAATCGAAAACTGTTACTTTGCTGCATGTGATACAAGATGTTAGTCCTTTCCAGTCATTCTTGGTTAAATCCACTTTAAATTGCTTTCCAGGCTTCCCTAGTTTAGATTGACCAAAAAATATTTTTTTTGTCACCTGCCTACATTGCCCCCAGTTGCTTGCCCTCCTTTCTAGATCACTAATGCATGCTTCACACCCTTCCATTAACAAAACAGAAGTAACAAAATGCACGCTGCCTATGCAAAATGTACCTGATTTCCTCTGCAGGTTTTACGTGTAACACAAACAAGTACAGAAACCTGATGTAGCTCTGAGGGTTGGCCTGAAATAAGAGTACCCTGTGATATTTCCACACCCTCAGCACATATATCATACATATAAGCACCTTGTGTACTTTGACTACTACCTACTATAGCTAAATCCTGACCTTGCTGCTGCATGGTAGGGCAGCCCAGCAAGCTTGGGTTCATCTCCTTGGTCAGCACTGCTTTTTCAGCAGATGACTCTTGCCTTTCAAACTCAACTTCTGTAAGTTTTGAGAGTAGAGAGACAGTGACCCCCACTTCTCAGTGATAGTGGAAATAAATAACTGTTTTCTATAAGCTCCTTTTCTATAAGGCCTTAACAACAAGAGTTACAAGAGCAAAGTTTAAAATAATAAAAGATGGATGAAATGCATTAAGCCTGAGGGTCTAGCATAGAAGAAAAACCCAAAGCAAAATAGACTTTGTATTATAAACTCTACTAACATGCTAGACACAATGCAATAGTACAGTAAGGTACATACATCATTAAATAAGGAAATTGGATATAGTTATTTAACCCCCCTCCCCCCCCCACCAGATACAACACAATTTTTTTCACTGTAGCATGGACAGCTCACCTTAAGCCCATATAAAGGCTAAAAATCCAGTTACTGTTTTTCACAGGCCTCTCTCCTTTGGTCTTCTGTATGTGAGAATGCCTAGCCTGTACTAGAAGCTCTGTACGTCCTTTTCAGCAGCAGTCCTGGAATTAAAAATCTCATCATTGGTTTTCTGAGCTGGAGCAGTTTGTATCCTCTTATTTATGTCCAGATAAAGACTGTCGCTGTAGTCAGCTGCGGAGCTCAACTGACAAAAGGACCACATCTTGACCTTGGGTTCCCTTCTGTGTTGTCCCCTGGGAGACAAGTTATATTTCATCACTAAAGTGGTGACTGACTGATCTTTAACTGTCCTGCTGTGAGGTAGGCAAGGATTTGACAGATGAGGAAAGCAAGAAAGAGATGCTGAGGCTTGCCTACAGTCACAGAGTCAGTCCACGTTAGGATCTGGGAATTCCTGGCTCCCAAGCCTGTATTCAAATCACTAAATCATACTGCTCTCAGACAGACATGCTTGGGAAAATGGATTATTTCAATCTTTCTTTTACTCCATTTCCAAGCCCTAAGACAGTATCTCTCTAGGAACTGAGTCATATACATGCTAGTTATATTTCCTTTCCATCCACGAGGTGCCCTTATGTTACCAAGCTACCACTGGCACATGCTGTCCTGAACAAGGGGAGCAGGGAGTGACATGTTGGGGTCATCCCATGGGATGCCAGTTTCTATTTGATTTGATTAGTGTTTTAGACCCCATTTTTAGAGGAAGGGCTTTGCTGCAATGTAAAATGGTAGGAAACCATATCAGGGCAATGGACAAGCCTGAAACCCAAATACCAATCTCTGTAAATCCCATGTGCAATTCTGATGTGTACCCAGAAAGGAGACCTTTTAATGTATAACCACAGCCTATTAGGTGTCTGCAGCAGAGTATAGTTTTTAGCGTGTAGCTCATGGTGGAGTTGTTGGTTCTCGTGACGGGGTAGTTGTGCTGGAAGCAGCCTGCTGCCTTGCCACCTCTCTCCTGTCTCCACATGCCACTATGGGGGTTTCCTCTTTACCACCTCCCCATTGAATTCATGCCCCTTGCTTTTCTTGGAGTCATTGCACTTTGTTCCCTGAGCAGGAGGAGGGGATGGGGGTACTGAGGGCATGAACTGTGGCCACTGAAGATCATACACTGGAAATTCAGAACAAAACCAGGGAGAGAGCAAATTAAGTTGCCAGTTATATTCTTTTTTCAGAGGAAATTGCAGTACCAGGAGACATCAGGAAATGTACACAGTTGTTTTTAAGCACTTTGTTGTCTCCATTGATGTCGTTTTCCTTGCCTGTTTGGGTTTGTGTTTATGTTGTGCCTTTGCTTCCCATTGGTTTGAGGTGCAAGGACCCTGCTTTGGACAGGACACGAGGCCCACAAGTTTCTTTTCCTCACTTCCGCACATTGCTCCTATACTGGAAAGGGGAGAAAAAGAGGTGTAAGAATTGGGTGCTGATTGCCCCACTCTTGCTGCCACTGGTAGTTCCTGTTTCCCAACCTGTTAGGCTTTGCCAGGTGTTTTCACTGTTCCATGCTCCCTCAGGTTGTCTTAAAGTGCCAATGGCAAAGCCTGACTTGTCTGAAGCTGGTCTCCTCCTTGTGTCCATGAGGTCAGTCATTCTGCTTCATTTGTCTAGTTTGTGATCTTGTCTTGGGCAAGGGCAGGTTCCTGATGCCCCAGAGGAAGGTAACACTGCTTTAACATGTGCCATGTCTAGTTAACTGCAGTTCTTACTTGAACAACCTGCTCAATACCAGCAGGAATCATAATGAGCAAAATGGTCCCTGTTTGAGCGCTGGCCCTGTTCTGCAAGAATTATTGATTAAAGGAACTCACTGTGTCTAAACTGTCCATTGTATTTCTGGTGTAATGAACTGCACTCAGTATGGCTATGGAACCCTGATCTTCCAAAGCCAGGCTCTGATGTTGGTGGGTTGGACATTTTTGCTGCTGTTACCACTGTGTGCGAATCCTCTGCTAACATGACCACATCCTCCTTCATTTTGCCTTTCTCTTATGTAAGAGGTCCTCCCACTCACTGAACCCAGGAGATAGGGAGATGGTTACTGTGCCACTAGCGTGAATGATTTCACAACAGTAAATATAATGGAATGCAGACAAATCCTCCATCAATTTACACTGGGACTCCACTGCTCTGCTGTCCCTCATGGTCTGTGTGAAGTTTTGATGCTCCAAAGGAGAGGTACCTCATACATGGGGTAGAATTAGAAGGGCATCTCCCATCTCTCAAGTAGCATGCATGTTTCTCAGCATTCAGACAGGGTTATTGGCAATTGTCTGCCTGGTCTGTCCTATCGTAATGTACACTTTGTGTGCGGTGTGCATGCAAAGTGATTGCATTAAAGATGTGGTTGATGGACCACTATGACACAGCAGTATGTCTGAGGCACCTGCTGGTGGCCACTGTCTTGTGGAGAAGCGACATCTGCAGCCAAAGCACTCTGGAGGTCTGGACCCTATCCCATGCTGTTGCTATTAAAGCTGGAGAGGTCCCCTCTAAGTCAGAGCCTGAAGCCTCCATTCTGGTGATTAAGGTTTATTAAGCAGCCAAGAGAAAACCAAGCATATGGCTTATCAGTGGTGAGATGCACCACACCATCTGCATGTTAAGAATGCTGGGCATCAGCAGTGGGATGCTGCTGACCTTTCAGTGAGCTTGGCTGTTTGCTGGTGTGTCCTGTCACTAGCTGCCTGCCTGGCCTCCCAGGCAATGCTGCTGTGCATGTGCAGCTGGGAGATCGGAGGTGCCCAGGCGACTGTCTTTATCGTCTGTTCGCTCCCTCTCATTGCACGCCCCTTTCGGTGGAGCAGTGACAACCGAGTCAGTATTACAGAACACCAGTTTTGTTTCCACAGGGCCTTCCGACCTTCATATTTGGAACAGGCTTTGGAAAATAATTGTTGTTCAAAACATTTGTGTATAGTTCTATCCTTTCACCTTCCCCTTCCTTCTCCTTTGATACGAATTAATGCCTCTGTCCATAGGAAAGGCCTACTGCCTACTTCTTTCACGCTTTCGCATAAGTGCTGAGGCAAGTCAGACCAGGGAATTACTAGTGAACACTTTCATTTTTTCCTGACTCTTTACAGTTCAGAGCCTTTGCATTAAGGGAGAAAAGACTTTTTGACCCAACCCAGAGCAGCTCTAACTCCCTGCCATGGGGTTTAGAGAGCCTTCATATGCAATTGCTGGGGAAGAAGCAAAGGAGTCCATGTTCCTGCACTCACGCAAGATGTTACTGCCCCTCCTAGGAATGCACCTGCTGGATCCCTGCTCAGAATTGCCCCAGCATGAAGACAATAAGGAAACTTGAGCACTGTTCATGTGCCATTCTCATGTGACTTTTTGTACCTATGTATGAAAGTTCTAAACTAATATTGCTGTAAAGAAAGATACAAATTAATATAGCATATAAAGATATATGTATATAAAAGTGTCTGTATATTGTGTAGAGCTGCGTGCAAAATGAATGTAGAAGCATGATTGGCATATGTGACTTCCCTCGCCCTGGCCCCTAATGCTGGCTTGGAGAATGAGAGCCATGTGGTTTGATTGCTGTGATGATAACCTAAAGGACTGTGGGAGGATGAGTGTAGAGAGAGCTGGAAATTACATGGAGTTCTGTGTTGCAGTGGTACAGGGAAAGACTGGTTACTATTTTGTCACTAAGGCTGCCTGGGTGGTTTCTACAGAGAGCATTCAGATGCTGCAGCAGCCATCTTGCTGGCCATGTATCTTCCCTCTGTAGCATCCAGGGATCTTCCTCCTAGACGAGCATGAGAACCAGGGTATCTCCCTGTTCTAGGAGATCTTTGGGACCACGTATTTCTTTCTTCCTCCCAGTTCCCTGCACCCACCATGAGGAACACCAAACCCTGTATTTCCCCCTGGAAATCTCCAGCTTCTGTATGTTCCTGTACAACTAAACAGGGCTCACAAAGGAGACTCCTGGCTGATACGGAAAACTGTGTTCCTGAAAGTATAAAATCCAATCTAAATCCAACCTAAATCTTTCTGATAGGAGCTGATGTGAGAATGAAGGCTGCAGGATAGCTTTGGTACTACTGGTTATCAGCTACCTGAAGTCAATTTACTAGGAGAGAGATTAACATGAACAGGCCAGTAGATAAAACAAAAAACTCTTTGAAGTGAGACAGCGCAATGAGAGGAAGCTTAAAGCCCACCCTTGTAGAAGAAGGCTGGAAAGATGCCATCAGAAAGATGCAACAGATTGTAGTCCTTTTGCAAAATGGAAGTGCAAGAAAAGAATGGTGGTCACTGTAAGGTAGTAGCAGTCTCAAGAGGCAAAATATCGTTCCCAAACTGTCTGTGAAGTAGAGTGTGAAGCAATACGTTGCTCTTGGGAACAGTAGTAGATGTGTTCTGGAACAGGGAGAAGAACAGCAATCCAAGCAAGGACATATAATGAAGGAATAGGCTTCCCAGAGAGGTGGTGCTCTCACCTTCCGTGGAAATCTTCAAGAGGAGACTGGATAGGCAGCTGGCTGGGGTCTTATGACCCCTCCCACCCCCTGTGCTCCTTCCTGTCCATGGCAGGGGGTCGGACTCGATGATCTGGCTAGGTCCCTTCCGACTCATTGATTCTATGAAACAAACAAGGTAACAGAGCATTTCTCACCCAGCTGTTAGGAGTACCTGGTCAGGGAGAAACAATGCTAGAAAGAAAACAACATGAATAAACTGAGTTGGGATAGTTAACACATTTTGTATGGTGATTTCCTACTGAGTGGGGAATTCTCCCAATTCCCCACTCTCACTGCTATTGGGGAATTGATGACTAAAATGACTGAGCTCTTGCACAGCTGGAAAGAAATAAAAGAATCTGGGTATTATTCTCAAATATATAATTATTCATAATTAGGAACTAATGACCTGAGAAAATAGCTGCTGAGGAGAAAATATATGAATACACATAAAGTAGGCACTTAAGATGTTTAAAACCTAATAAAGGAGATTAGCTACTGAACCACTGTCCATTATTTTTGAAAAGCCATGGAGATCTGTGCAGGTTTCAGAGGACTGTATAAGCAAATTAATTACTGATCTTCAGAAAATCCCCTCCCCACAAAAATTCCTGGCAATTACCATCTGGCAGGTAGCTTCAATTCCTATGGGGAATGTATGGATTACTGACGGGACAACGGTATGGAGTGTAAGCAGGAGAAACCATGCCAAACCAATTCGATGATTGTTTTATTAGATTCCAAAACTAAGCAATGTAGCAATCTGCATATTTATATTGTATTTGGGGACCTAATCAGTCATTTGAGATCATACTCAAACAGTTAAGCTAGAGGATCATGTTAGGCCTATATGTAAATGCAAGTCATTATTCTGGGCATGTCTAAATGTGTCCTTTGCTGTGCATTAGACTAATGCACAGTAAAGCATCCCCATCTACATGTGTGCAGCAATTACTGTGCAATAGATTAATTTAAAGCACCATTTGCTAGTACCAACAGATACTAGAAAACAGCATTTTAAATGAATGCACGGAAGCACATGTACTAACTAGGAGTAAATTGCTCCTAGACAGCCCAGGCAGCAGGGGCCACAGCTGCTGCCTGGCTAAGCCCTGAGCTACTCAGGACTGTGGGGAGCTGTCCCTACCTCCGAAGGCAGCTCCTAGCTGTTCAGCGCTTGGGGTAAACCTAACTTCTGGGCAGCGAGGGGGAGCTGCCTCCAGGGGCAGCTCCCACCTGGATGGAGCTCAGGTTTAGCCCTGGGCTCTGGGGGGCAGTGAGGACCTTTCCCTGTCTCCAGGGGCAGCTCCCAGCTGTGCAAAGCTCAGGGGCTAATTCTGCTGGCTGGGCTCTGCCCCTGGGGGCAAGAACCATTCTCCCCCGCCTCACCCCAGAGCCCAGGCCTGACCCCTGTGATCCCTGCCAGTCCAAGGCTGGTACTTTAGGGAGCCTGGAGCTCCTCCTGGCTGCTGCAGGGAGCCAGAGCATGGCAGGAGCAACCCTGGACTAGGCTGCTCCTGTCTGGCTTAATTTGCTCCCAACCTGGATGCATGTGTAGAGCAGTTTAATGCACCTGAATTTACTCTGCTGTAAATTCAGGTGTATTAATTGCAGTGTAGATGCACCCACAGAGCAGCAGGGCAGGTGGGGAGACGTGCCCCATGGAATCCTCAAAGATTCATTGGTTTGGCACATTTTTTATTTAGTAGCTTATTGATGATGTATATAATATATTGTCTGAAATTAATAGAGTGTGCTAATTTGATGAGCGAGGATGGGGTGATCCACAAGACACAGAGATGACAAGTATGGTCATTCACATTACAGTTGTCCAAGGTGGGTACATCAGGGCAAGTGGGAGGAAGGGGAAGCCCAGATCTGTAGGAAGGAGAACTTTGATAAGATGCAATAACAGACAAGACGTAAGGATGGCAGAGAAGGAGCTTGCTATACATTATGACAACAATGCACCTGTTGTGCCATACTGTGGCCGTAGCCTTGTGCGGAATCAGACCTGCTGCTCCAGCCCCAGGTCCCAGCCCTGTGCTTGCTGAATCGGACCTGGCCCCCCATCTCTGTACATGTTAGATCAGGCCCTACTGCCCATCCGCAGCCCCGTGTGTGCCAACAGGATCCCTCATTCAGGACTTTGCTATGTGGCCTGCAGGACTTGGAAATTTGACAGTTGGGGAGTGATGGCAGTGATAATTGCCACTGTGACTCAACCCCCCTAACACCCATTTCAAATTTCCAGGCCCTTGGAAAGCCCTACAGGTGGAATCACATAGCTTCATGGGCTTGATCTGGGTTGTGCTTGAGTAACACTGGACTAATGTCTGAAGCATCTTCCTAACCCCTCCCCCTACTCTTCCTTTGGGTAGCATTACCTTGCTGTCTCTGGGTCATAAGGTGAAATCAGGATACAGTTCCATGGTGCCAGTTATAACTGAAGTACTATCTGCTTTAGTGCAGTTGTTTTCTCCTGCAGCAGATGGCACCATTCCTCCTTGCTCTCAACTTTCTACCTTTTTGTATTGTGCAATCGCATATTGGTGGAGGGCTTCAGATGCCCTGAAGCTCAGAGCCAGGAAAGTTTGAATATTATTTGCAGCTCTGGAAAAGTTCCATGACCTGGCTATCGTGGTGCCTATTGAACAATGGGTATGCAGGCCCAACTGATCTGGGACAAGTGAAGGGCTGGGAGGTCTCATGCTGGATGGGCTGCCGTAAGGGGTGCTATTTTGGAAGGTTTGCAGACATGTTCCTGATTGCCACGAGCTACCCGTTATGGGGCAATCCAAAGGGCCTGAGTAGCATAAACCAGGGAGGATTATTACAACCCAGGAGTATCACTGGGCAGTTTTTCTGCTTTGTTTCTCTAAACTCCACTGTCTGACTTGCATTTATTAGGTGGAGTGAGTGCTATAGTAGAGAGCCAGTATCACTGACCAGGTCTTGGGGACTTGGAGTTTCCATCGTCACTGATGATCTGCTCTTGCGTTTTGCCTTGAGGCCCCACAGATCACATTCAAGCCTCCTAACTTCAAATTTAATCCCCAGCACGACTGCAAAATAACCGTCTCTGAGCTCCATCCCACAACTGTTACGTGTGTACAGTCCTGAAAAGCTGACGCTGCCCACCCTGCGTCAGCCCAGAACGGATGTGTTTTCTCCCGCTCGACCTTCCCTTTGTTTCTTTTAACTCAAGGGTAGCATTCTTGCCAGTTTCAGGAACAGGCCTTTCTGGTTAATGAGTAACCAGTGGGAGATTTATTAGCACAGTTCCTTTGCTGAGAAGAGATAACAGAACAAGCTGAAGTTCTGCTTCCGTCTCAGCCAGTGCGGGGCCATTTGTGGTACTCTCAGTCTTGTGGGTAGGTGAGCTCTCTGCTGGTCAGTTGAGTAGCTCCCAAAGCAGACTAGCCCATCTGCAGGAAAAGACCCACCAGTTGGGCAGACCAGACTGCCTCTTGTCTCTATGAGTGCATGTCTCACTGCATGCTGGCTGTGGTGTACATTACTGAGGGGCTTACATATGGGCACATGTTTCCAGCTGATATGTGTGCATAAGCCCTTGCACCATGCGTTGCAGATGAAGGTGCCACAACCTATGGCTATAAACCATCCAAAGTGCTGAGGCATCTGAAAGCATGGCTTTGATTATTACTATTGGTATAGGTGAGAGTCCATGTCTAGGTGTCTTTTCCTGTGTACAGGGCTACTTGCCAATCTTTCTTTGCACCTGCTTTCTGGCTGGCTGGATCCTGCTGGAAGAAAAGGTGGGGGTCTTTGCCTCCTTGTTACAAGAACCTCTGCCCAAAGAGTTGTCTCTTGCATGGCTCTCTGAAGACAGATGGGGCTCATGGGAAGTGGGGATCACAAGTTCACAGTGTGCTTTAGGACTGGGGATAAAGCCCCCAGAGGGCTACTGGAGAGCTATAGTTTGCCTAGAAACTGGCAGGAACTGCCTGAAATACTAGTGAGAGGCCATCTGAGCAAGCAGGGTTTTGTTTGGGTGGTTGCACAGCCTCCATTATGAAATGCCAGCGTTCTGTGCAGCTGGCCGGGGGCTCCCATAATAACCATGCCTGCTGATGAGGGGAAGAATTGCAGCAGTGTTTGAAGCAAGGCGATTCTAGAACAGAGGGATAAAAGCTATTAGGCAGCCTGGAGAGAGACCCACATGTACACAGAGAGAGAGAAATAGAGAGGGACCCAGGGGCTCAGGGAGTCCTAAATATAATATTTTATAAGGTTGCTGCTCATCACCCTGGGATCTGACAGGCTCTAAAGAAGAGGCCCAGGTAGAGGGTGATACGCTGACTGAGGCCAAATAGGGGAGGAGCGGAGAGAGTACTAAAAGGGGAAATAATGTACAAACATAAGGCCAATGAGAGAAACAAGCAGTTGGTCAACATACCCTCCCCAGTGTGAGAATTTCCCTGGTAAGTACAGACCAGGACTAGGCCAAATACTTGGGGCCGGTATGAGCTCCCATTTTTTGCTCCTAAGCAAATGCTTAGCTAATAACCAACATTCAAGAGTACCACAGAAGGGACAGGCTCCTCAGGAATAAAGCTGTGGAGAGCTGCTGACTGTAGCTCTTTGGCTCCTTGTTCAGCCTGTAGTTTGAATTCATTCAGTGCATAAGCAGAAAGCACTCTCACTAGCTGAGATGCTCTGGCAGCACGATGGCAAAGGAGCCTTCTAAAATGAGTTTAAAGAATGGAGCTTCCCTTCTGTCACCAGCAAGGGGTGCCCCATAGGGTAAGCTTTTACAGGTTATTTGTTTCCTCCTTCCATCTTTCCTTCCATTGCATGGAGACAGCCTGTTTCCATGGAGCAAGAGGGCAATCTGGGACATACTTTACATCACCTGTGTTGTAATCACTACTAACTAGAATGGCTAACGAGGTCAATGACCTGAGCAGAATGACGGAATTCTCAATACTACTTTTAACATTACTTCCTGCTGCTTTTCTCACATATCCTCCCCCCATTTTCTCAAACAAAACAGTTTGCAAAAATGGAAAGAAGGCTCCAGCAGTGCCTCCATGTTCAACAAAAGACCCTCAGCAGAGCAGCACAGTCACAGCAAGCAGCCATCTGGGAAGGAGAGAACTTAGAGCTAAGGCTCTCTGAACCTCGGCTCTGTCCCAAAGCCCTGATCCCTGCCCCAAACTCTTTCTCCATGAAAGGCCTTCACACTAGGGCTTTGCAAAGTTTCACCCCATGTTTTGTCTCGAAGCTGTTTCAATGCATTTCAAGCTCAAAACAGTGACATCGAAAGGAAACAAAAGCCTTCGAAACAGCTTCAAAATGAAACGAGGGCACTCAAAACATTTTGAAAGCTTCCAAATGTTTCGAAGCCAGGCTTACTTGGCTTCAGTACTGGTCCGAGCTGGCAGTAGAAGCCTCCCGTCATCCAACAGGCAGATCGGGGCTGGCCTGCACCCCCGGGAGGGCAGTGGGGCTGTGCTGGACTCCTCCCCAGGGTGCAAGCCCCTGATCTACCTGCCCCATGACAGGAGGCTGCTGCTGCTGGGTGGGACTGGTGCTGGGCACAGCCTGCACCCACAGCTGGGAAGATTGGTGCTGCCACTGGCCCCAGCTGGCAGCACCAGCCTCCTGTCATCCGGCAGGCAGATTGGGGGCTCACACTCCCAGGAGGAGTCCGGCACAATCCCCGCAGCCCTCCCGGGGGTGCAGGTGAGCCCCAAATCTGTCTGCCATATGACAGGAGGCTGGTGCTGATGGCTGGGGCCAGCAGCAGCACTGATCTTCCCAGCACAGGCTGCATCCAGCTGGCAGCACCAGCCTCCTGTCATCTGGCAGACAGATTGGGGCCCACCTGCAGCCCCAGAAGGGCTGCAGGGCCTGTGCTGGACTGCTCCTGGGAGTGTGGCCTCCAATCTGCCTCCCGGATCACAGGAGGCTGGTGCTGCCACCTGAAGCCAGTGGCAGGTGAGCCCAGGGCAAATCAGCTTGTGTGGGGACCTGCCCCTGCCCCGGAATTGGGCCGGGGGTGGGTCACCTCATGAGCTGATTTGCACTGGGCCCCACACCCTCCTTGGGGTGGCTCTGGTACAGGGCCCAGTACAGATCAGCTTGTACAGGGACCCGCTCCCGCCCTGATCCTGGGACAGGGGCAGGTCCCTGCATGAGCTGATTTTCCCTGAGCCTGACTGCCACTGGCCCCCAACCTGCCTCCTGTGATCTGGGAGGCAGGCTGGGGGTCTGCATCCCCAGGAGCAGTCCAGCACAGTCCCCACAGCCCTCCCAGGGGTGCAGTAGGCTGGTGCTGCCAGCTGGGGCCAGTGGAAGTACCGATCTTCCTGGTGCTGGGTGCGGCCTGTGCCCAGCACCGTTCCGGGTGACAGGAACAACCTCCTGTGATCCGATGACTCCTGGGGGCACAGGGGGCCTGATCTGCCTGCCGGATGACAGCAAGCTGGTGCTGCTGGCTGGGTGCAGTCCATGCTGGGAAGGTTGGTGCTGCTGTTGGCCCCAGCCGTCAGCACCAGCCTCCTGTCATCCAGCAGGCAGATCAGGGGCTTGCCTGCACCCCCAGGAGGGCTGCAGGGGCTGTGCCAGGCTCCTCCTGGAGGTGCGGGCGAGCCCCTGATCTGCCTGCCGGATGACAGGAGGCTGGTGCTGCCAGCTGGGGCCAGTGGCAGCACCGATCTTCCCGGTGCTGGGTGGGCAAAATGTTGAAACAGCATGGAAACAAGCAAAACAGTTTTGATGAAACGAAATGGAACAGTGCTTTCAAAATGAAACAAAACTGGAAACGAAACACTTTCTCTCAGACCGTTGAAATGGACGTCGAAGCGGAATGATGCTGTTTCGCAGTGCCCTACTTCACACCACATCTTCTCCCTCCACTTCTATGATGAGCTATATATATGCCATATACTTTGGATTTACTGCCCAGTAATTTACTGTGCAGTAATCCAGCCCTGGGCAGGCATCTACACATGCAAACTCTTGGGATCAGATTTGCTGCTTATGGGAGTAGGTTGGTCCAGGCCTCCTCCTGCCCTGCTCTGCTCCACTGCAACATCCAGAGGGAACTGGAGAATCCAGCTACTGCTACCCAGATGCCATGGGCACTCTTTAAAAGGCAGCCCCATGTGGTGTTCCTTGGCTACATGCTTTTCTGGCCTGAAGCAGTCTGCAGCCTGCTGGCATTACCCTCTAGGACACTGTCTATAGAGTCTGCTCCATACCCAGGCCCCTGCAGTGACAACCCATGCAGCAGGCTTCTGCTTGCTGCCACACCCACTGCACTTCACCACCGCAGTGCCCACTGCCTGGTCACAGTTGGCCTCAACCCTGCCTGCCCCTCTGTGCTACACAGCCGTGTGGCCAGGCTCACTGCCCCACCTGTGGCCCACCACCCCCAGGCTGTCACCTACCAGCCCCTGGACCACTGCCTGGACCCCAGAAGGGACATCAATCATGCTCATGTGGATGTTGCCACAGGTGCCAGCCATGAGGTCCTGGGGCTCCAGCCCTATGGTGTGTGGGCCTGCCAGGATTGGTGGCTCCAGGTCATAGCACACCTGGGACAATGAGCCGTGGGTGGACTCCTTCTGGATGACCTGGGCCACATTCCAGGAGTTACTCAACCAGCTCCACCTACACCTGGAGTGGCAGCCCACCACCATGTGGCCACCCCTCCCTACAGAGACCAGGCTGGCCATTGCCCTCCTCAAGCTTGCCATGCCTGCCAACCTGCGGTACATCAGCCACCTCTTCAGGGTGGGTCAAGCAACCTCCAGGAAAGCCATCCTGGTGGTCTGTGGCACCCTCCAGAACATGCTGGGCCACATCGTGTCCTAGGTTCACAACCCCCTGGAGGTGGTGGTGGGGTTCCATGCCCTGGGCTTCCTGCAGTGCATTTGGGCCCTGGATGGGACCCATATCCCTGTCACGTACCTGCCCCAGGAGGGCCACCCATACTGCAGCCAGTAGGGTTTCCATTTGGTCATGCTTCAGGCTGTGGTAGACCACCAGGGTGTCTTCAGTAGCATCAGCAATGGATTGGCTGGCAGTGCCCAAGATGCCTCGGTCTTTTGAAATTCCACCCTGCCAGCCCTGGTGGAGAACAGTGGCTTTGTGCTAGTGTGCTGGACCTCCAGCTGGGTGATGTGACTGTCCCATGCCCCCTGATCAGGGACCCCACCTACCCATTCCTGCCCTGGCTTCTCAGCCCGTGCCCACTGGGGGTCTCACAGCTGGGCAGTGAGTGGCTGCCAGGGGACAGGTGGGGTCAGAGCTGGGGGCAGGACAGTGGGTGGCATGAAGGTGACCACCAGGGCCAGGATGGTGTCCAGCATCCCAGCCATCCTCCATGGTGGCCTGCTGCTCCTGGGCCTCCACCATCCTCTTGAGGAGGGTGATGTGCCTTTCCTTAAGGGCCAGGAGCCTGTCCCTGAACATGATCCTTTTGGTCCTTCTCCCATCATGCATTACATCTGTGGAGTACCAGGCCTGCTCCTCTACCAGCCATTCCTCTGCCATGGTAACCAGGTATTCCAGCAGCAGGGTCTGGTCTTGCATCCACTGCAGTTGGGATGCAGAAGCATGCAGAAGGTATCAGCCAAGAGTGATGGAGTCCCTGAGGGCATATCCCTGGTGGCAGCTGGTGCCTCTCTCCCATGTGCAGCTGTTGGACCTGCAGAGTCAGGAAAGAAAGGCTCTTTGTGAGAGTTTCAACATTTTAGAGATAATATGCACTACACCAGGGGGCTGTGCGCTGCCTGGCCTCAGATCGGGGGTCATGCACACACAGGTGTCCAGAGACAATGGTAAGTTGGCCAGGAGGGCCCTGTTACAAGTGGCTGCTGTCCAAGTCCATCCCCACATCCTCCACAAAAGTAGATGGCCCACTTGGTGCTTGCTGCCTGCCAGCCCAATCCCCCTCCTGCAATGCAGGGTCCCTGGCTCCAGGTGTGCAGCCCAGGAGCAGGTGGGAGAGCTGGCAAAGGCCTGAGTTGCTATGTCATTGCTGCTCTCCTCCCCTCAGGCCCTCCCTCCTATGCAGGGCTTACCAGATGGGCATGGTAGGTGTCCCTGGCAGCCTGAGTCTGTCCCTGCAGGCGGTGATGAGGTGTGGCTCCTACTGCTATCCTGGGGTTCAGGCGTATGGTGCCTGACTGCTTTGGCAGTGGCCCCTTCCAAGGAGGATCTGGAGCTCATCATGGTGGCTAGTGTCATCCCTGGGCTGTTCTCCTGGGTGGGGCTGTGCACCTGGAGCTGCTCGATGAGGCCAGGGGCAGAGAGCGCACCTGGACTTTAGCCCTGTGCCCCGAGGTGCCCTCCCCTGCAGAAGAATCATCACTGCCAGGCTGTGGTGGAGGCTCTGGCAGGCCGCCCATGCTGGAGGGCACTGTGTGGCTCCGTCCAGGGTCCTGGGGAGTGAGAATGTGGTCCAGCAGCTGCCTAAAGGGCATGGTCCTGTGGGCAGCTCCAGAGCGACAGTTGTGGATGGTGACATGGACTCACTGCATTCACAGGGCCTTGACTTTTATGTGGCATTGCCATGCTGATTGCTGGTGTTTGTGCTCCTACATGTGGCCCACCAGGGCCTCACAGATTTGGGCACTGAAGTGCCTGCCCTGGGCAAACTGACTTTGCACCTCAGTGTTGCACCACAGTGCAGTCAGGTCTCTGGTCTCTCCCTGGGACCAGTTGGGGCCCCAGGATGATGTGTTTGGCATCACAGAGGAGCCATTGTGGTTCCTTTGATAGCCCTCGGGGGCTCTGCCTGAGACACTGGGTGCTGTTGGACCTGGGCTCATGCCTGCAGTGCAAGGGAACATTGTGTGATAGCCAACTAGGTGGTGAGGTTGGCCTGGGTGGCCACCGCCGAGGTCCATGAGTCTGATACGGCAGGCACTGGGCCACTGCTTTGGGACCTGATGGCCAGAGGCAGACAGCAGATGGCACAGGTCCTGGGGGCATGCCAAAGTTTTAAAAGCCAGGCTGGGGTGGGCAAAGGGTCATCCCAGCCCTGGGGCTGGAGAAACTCCGATCTCCATGCCTCTTGGGCAAACTTGAGGGTGGCCCCCTGGTGGTAGGGCAACAGGGAGCAAATGTGCTCCTAATCAGCAATTAAACATGTGCTACAGCACAGTGTCTACTGCATGATTAATTTATGACCTGCATTTTCAGGTCGTAAATTAACAGCACGGTAGACTAATTTACTGCACAGTAACTGCCTGCACGTGTACACGGTAATGCTTTACTGCACAGTATATTAGTCTACTGTGCATTAAAGGGTCTCGTGTAGATGTATCCAGTGTCATCTTATTTCACCTGTCTCAAGTCCCTCAAATATGTTAATGTGCATATTTTTATAACATGTTAACATCATAGACTTAGGACTAAGTCACAAAAAGCAATAAGGAGGAGGAGCCATCCACTTCGTGTGTTAACTGGCTTTCAGGACCTCAAGCGGGTGGAAAAGGTGCCTAATAAGTGAAAGGATCTGGCCCTTACAGTCTAACAGGGCAAGATGGACAAAGGGCAGAAGGAGAAACAGAAGCACAAAACAGAAGGGCACAGCAGATGCAGAATGAGAACTCAAGTCCCAGCTCCATCCCTCCCCACCAGGACATGCACCTTCTCACTTTTTAGATGCTGTTTGGCCTTGGGATATTGGAAGCAGCCCCAGGAGAGATGGGGCACAAGGCAGAGAAATGGTTCCCTGAATCCTGTTAAGTGAGATCACCACCACAGCTCAGATGGGTCAAGAGATACTGGATGTCAGGATGTGTCATTAATCCAGGACCATGTAGTTTCCAAATTGTACCCCAATCTAGGATCATGTTGTGTGACTTTCCACATTAGTGAGGAAAGATAACTCAAAGGTGATTTGATCACAGTGTGTAAGTGCCTTCATAGGGATAACATACCTTGTAATCCGGGCTGTTTAAACCCAGCAGAGAAAGGCAAAAGGAGAGTCAATGCCTGGAAATTAAAGCCAAATTAATTCAACCTGGAAATAAGGGACAAGCAATCTACCAAGAGAAAAGGCAGATTTTCCATCTCTTGATGTCTTCTAAGGCAGACCATCTAGATACCTTTTTGGAAGATGCTTTAGTCAACTACAAGTGGCTCTGCTCCACACCAGGGTGAAAGGATGAAATTCAATGGCTTGGTCTACATGGGAGTTCATACTAGATTAACTAAGGGCCCTTTCTAGGCTTAAAATCTTTAATTTTTTTTTTTGCCAGTTTCTTTGTTTGAACAAGCCAAACATGATAGCAATTTGAAAGCTTCCCTCTGATGCAGCAGATTAATGTTCACAGCAAAATGCACTTGCAGTGGCTGAAGGTGTAGCCTAGAAGCAGTGTATCACATGGAATCACTTCTACACATCCTGCAAGGTTTGAGCAGAGTCTCTGCACAGTGTTTAATTTCCTGTAAGCACAGTGCTTGGTTTAGGAGCCAATTCAGCTGGGGTGTCTGTAGGTTTTCTGTAAATCCCTTGCACCAGAGCTGTCTGACACATTGTGAAATCCTCCCAGGAGCCTAGGGAGGTTTTCTACATTTCTTGAGCCAGCCATAGTGTGGATAACATTTGTAGGCTCTTCCAGATCTTATTGGTAGTGTGCTATAGGGAAGGAGGCTTGGATTATGGGATCTAATCCTGGTTCTGAACCTGACTTGCTGTGTGACCTTCAAGAAGTCATGCTGTCCCAAATTTCCAGAAATGGTCTGTAATTCTGGTTGTCTAGTGTTAGACTTCTGTAGCTGAACAGATAAGGAAAGCCAGAGTTCTACAGTCCCCAATCATTGACTGTAGATATATTAAATGCCTGATAAGCCTCAAGGAGTTTTAGACCCCCAGACTAAAAGTCTACTTTTGCCAATGTGGCCTTTAAACTCTTGAGCCTATGTTCCCTCATTCATAAAGTGAGGGTAATGTTTACCAACCTCACAAGGGGAAGGGAGGGGCAGCACCTGCCCCTGTTCTTTTCAGCTGTATCAGTCAGTATGTACATCCCTTGGCCATATTGGTTAGCGTAAGGATTAACTGCTTCCTGCTGCTGGGCAGGTTTGTGTGTAAAGTGGTTGCTCATGTTCAGATGACAGTGAAGTGATTGGTTCTCTGGGAAGGTGCTGGTCTCTGTGAGTGAGGCAACTGATCCTGATAGTGATATTGGTCTGCGTGGGAATGGGCTGTTCATAGTAGCTGTGTTGATACAGCTCCTCCCCAGTGATGGTTCATGTCCATGGGTGACAAGCAGGGATCCAGCATTTCCGTTTCCCACGGAAAAGCAAAAAAAAAAATGTGGATTTCCCCCTTTAACTGAGAAAAATGCTGATTTTTCATTTTAATGGAGAAACACACAGATTTTCCACTTTTGCAGAGCTCTCTGCAGGCTGACAGAGTTCCAGCCTGTAAGGGGCTGGGGGGAGTGGGAGGAGGGTGGTCAGGCAAGGGGTGCCATGTGCATATGCACACTCACACACACACAGAGCTACCAGGCAGCCTGAAGAGCACCTCCTGCAGGTAGGTCTGGCAGGGAAAGGAGGAGAATTGAGGCCCCTATAGCAAGGGAGGAAGTTGGGCAGGGCTGGGGCTGGGACTGCTGCCCAGCTGGTACATGTGTGGGGCTCGGGGCCTGGGGCCAGAATGTGTAGCCGCAGGGCCCCGGTGGAGAGTGGGATGGAGCCATGTGTGACTCGTCTGGGGGCAGAGGCAGGGGTGGGCTGCCTACTGCAGGCTCAGGCTTCCCACCCTGCTGCTCTCCTGCCCTGGATCTCTGCAGCCCAGTGGGTGGGACCTGAAGCATCAGGGCAGAGCAGGACAGGCAAATTCCTTGCTGCTGCAAGCCCCATGCCACCTGGCGAAGTGCTCCCTGCCCCTCCTGGTAGCAGTGGGGGCAGCAGCACTGAGTTGTGCTCCTTGCTGCTGCCGGGTGGGCAGAGGGCAGCTCACCAGGGCAGTGCAGGGCTTGTGGCAGCGGCACTGAACTTTCCTGCCTGGCCCCACTATGCTCAGCTGCACTGGGTCTCTGTCACTGGGCCTTGGAGGTCCCAGGGGGAGGGTATCAGGGCAGGGAGCCCACAGTGGGCAGCCCGCATCCCCCAACCCCACAGGCTCCGCTCCCATTTTGCCACCCGTGGGAGAGGGGAAGCTGGGCTCCACGCTCCAGTCCTCGGCAGAAGCTGCCACTTCCCTCGGGTGGCAGTCAGGGTTTGGGAGCTGCTGTGGGGGGCAGGGGGCTGCGGACCTGGGTCCCTGGCTCTGTAGCCCTGGCAGCTGTGAGTCTCCTCTGGCAGTGCTGGGGGGGCAGGGCGGCTGTGAGTAGGGAGTAAGGGGCACCGGCAGAGTCCAGAGGTTGTCAGCGCGGCATGAAGGGCACCAGCAGGGCTGTGGGCTTATGACTTGGGAGTGAGAGGCCTGGATCTCTGTCCTGGTGAGAAAAGGGGGCAGGGGGAGCTCTGATTTTCCATGCTAAAAAAACCCAAATTAAATACCCAAATTTATAGGTACTTAGAATTTATTTTATTATAGTGATTGAGGCAGTGGTAGGCTTCCACATTGCTTTAAAATTGTAAATATTTCAATAAAACATTATGTTCAATTGATACCTATGTATATATATATATATAGAGAGAGAGAGAGAGAGAGAGAGAGAGAGAGAGAGAAAGCGGCATTTCATTTTAATTGCGGATTTTGGGTTCAGAGAATTTGCAGTTTTTTAACAAGGAGAACCAGGATCCCTGCTTACAAGATACCACTCCTTGCAGGGCTGCATATGAGATGGCCAGCCATTTGGTGGTATTGGGTTACAAATATGTCATATCGTGTGAGAGGTGACCATGTCCCATGCCTCTTGGGTTCATCTTATTGACCGCATTCTTGTGGAGTTACTCATTCACCCGTTAGTCTTCGTTTGCGGGTTTTCGATCCATGTATGATGAACTCACCAGCTGGCTCAAAGGGACACTGTCACACCCTTGGCGGGAGAACTCAACCTGCACTTCTCACAGGGAAGCCATAAGGGAGGAGCCCTGGAGGACTCTGGGATCACCTGTACACGTGATGGATTTCTGCTCCAACATGTGCTATTTAGCATGCATCAGAGCAGACTCAGTTAATTGTGTCTGCTGCGAGTCTGCAGGAGTGTGCTAATTAACGTGCTTCAGCAGCCTTCATGTCATGTGTAGTCAGCGTCCCCATGTTTCAAAATGGTGGGAGAAGTGTTTTAACTAAAGCTTTTCAAATGAGCTTTAGTTAAAGTGGCTCGGCCACCATTTTGAAGTGCGGGACGCTGAATACACATGATGCTGTGGGTGCCTTAAGTAGAGTGGCTTTCAGAGTACTGTAACCACTGTTACTATAATTCTCCCTGCAGGCCACGGAGTCACCATGACTCTGGATTTCAGGTACTGTCCTGGGGGGTCCCTAGCACAATAACCCCTATTCTGCAGTCATAGCCTTTGCCACAAGTTCAGGTCACCAAAGCGATGAGGAGGAGGTCAGAGACATGACCACAGTAATGTTAATGCTTGAGTCGCAGCAACTATTCCTTATAGGTCACTGACACGATCCCACTGACTTTGTTTCCCTCCTTACTCAAGAAAAAGCATCCTGAACTCCAGCTACACAAGCAATGCTGGGTTATTCACATCAAGCAAATTAAACAGTGCTTGAAGGTGAAAGTGGTACTCTGTCCTTCACTGCCAGGGACTGGGCACAGACACAGCAACTCTCACTTGAGCACCCGAGTGAGTAACAGTAACCTACGTGCCCAGGTCACCAGTCACGCACCAGGATGATGAAAACCCTGACTTGAGATGTGTGTGATGCGGGCACTGATGTATCTGTCCTGCTGGTGAGTCTCTGAGCTGGTAATCCTAACGAAGCACAGGGAGGTGTGCTGCGATGTTGCCACAATGTAAGAGTAGATCTGCCAGGCCTGTATTTTGTATTTTAAAATCAAATGCATTTGCTGTTTATACTGACTTTTCTGCTCAGCTGTTTGACTGTGTAGTTAGAGCCAGGGTGGCCAGCTAGAGCTGAATCACAAAGACAGCTGCTGAAATGAGCCCTTTGATTGTGAACTATTATTTATCATTAACTCCTCTGGACTGTTACTGCGAGCAAACTGTAATTTACATTGCTACGTGATGGCTGTGCACAGCTTGTGGGCTGGAGGGGAGGGGCTTTAAACAAAATAGCAGTTCAGTAATAAGGAGAATTTTCCCTGTTTGATGCAAATTGATCTGTACCAACACTAGACCGAAGCTGATTCATACTTCCAATGGAAAGTATGGCTTTTTAGTTCCTCTGGGCCTGACGTGGAGCTGCATGGAAGATCTCAGGCATCCAGGAAGATTTCAAACACTACAACCACCTCAGCTAGTTCTCTTCTGAGTTCCCTTCCTGAATGAGGGCTTATTCACTCTCTTTTTGCTGAAGTCCTGGAGACAGACCCTCAATTGTATTAATCTGTGCAGCTTCATTAAGTTAATGGAGATATGCTAGTTTATTCCAGCTGTTGTCATCTGACATCAAATACCAAAGGTATGACCTTAATCCTAGTCACTTGATATAGGTCAGAGTTACAAACATAATGGGAGATTATACACATGCTCCAGGAGGTGGGCTGGGGGAGCTTTAATTAGAGCAGCTCCAAGAGCCGCTCTAATTAAAGTGCCCGGAGCATCATGTGTATCAGCATCCCCATCATGTATATTAGTGTCCCTGTGCTGAAAAATAGAAGTGGGGGTATTTTAACTGAAGCTTGTTGAGTGGGCTTTAGTTAAACTGCCCCCCACCCTGCCATTTTTCAGTGTGGGAACACTAATACATGTGATGTTGGAATGGTAATTACCATACTCCAGCAGACTCGATTAATGCCTTGATGCATTAATGCAGCCTTAATGCATGAGTATAGGCATCCGATACCACTATCAGGTAGCAGAGATTGGCATCCACTGGCTCTAACAGTTCGTTACACCTAGGTCATGGCCTTTGTTACAGCATTTACAACTCACTAGCAGTCACAGGAACCCTTACTGACAGGGACATGCTATATATCTATGAATTTACAAGGTGCCATCAAAAGATTATTTGAGTGCCTCTGAAGTGTTTAGAAATAGATCTGCCAGTATCTCTCTCTTTTCTGTTGGGTCCTAGCCTGCAGGAGAGATAGCTAGCCTGTTCTAGGTTGACCTAAGTATCGTGACTGTATTATACGGTTATTGGCAGGCATGAAGAACCTATTGAGGGATAAAATAAGTCTAACGATTAGTCTTGATTAACATAGCAGGTGTTTTGGAATATAGTAGTATCTACCATGTTCTATTATCTACTGTGCTCTGACTAGACTTTCTAAGGCTACAGCGTAGAGAAGGCAAGCGGTACAACTTGCCATAGAAGCATAGAAAATGAGGGTTGGAAGGGACCTCAGGAAGTCATCTAGTCCAACTCCCTGCTCAAAGTAGGACCACCCCCAGCTATATCATCCCAGCCTAGGCTTTGTCTAGCCAGCTTTTAAAAACCTCCAAGGATGGAGATTCCACCACCTCTCTGGGTGACCTGTTCCAGTGCTTTACTACCCTCCTTGTGAGGAAGTTTTTCCTAATATCTAACCTAAGCTTCTCTTGGTGCAGCTTGAGACCATTGCTCCTTGTTCTGTCATCTGCCACCATGGAGAACAGTGTAGCTCAGGGGCGGACAATTATTTGGACCCACGGGTCACATAGGCAATTCTGGAGAGCTGCAGTGGGCTCCCCCTGCCAATAGCCTGGAACCTGCACACTCTGTGGCTCCTCCCTGCCACTGCCAACAGCACACAGCCCCAGGCCCACCCCTGCCCACTCCAT
>NW_017728972.1:473414-473661 GCF_001723915.1 Gavialis gangeticus
GAGCTGCCATCACCTGGGCTGCCTAGAAATGCAGTCCAGCTGTGGAGCTACCTCAGCCCTGCTGCATGCCAAGAGGGCGGTGGGATGTGCCATGAGCCAGATGGCACCTGGGCCAGGTAGAAACAAGGGACCTGCTATAGGCTGGAAAAAGTTCCTCTGTGGGCCAGATCCAGCCTGAGGGCCATATTTCACCCACCCTGGTCTGGCTCCATCCTCTTTGGAACCACCCTTCAGGTAGTTGAAGGCT
>NW_017728972.1:478661-487038 GCF_001723915.1 Gavialis gangeticus
GCTCCTCCCTGCCACTGCCAACAGCACACAGCCCCAGGCCCACCCCTGCCCACTCCATGCCCACTCCAGCCTTGCCCCAGCTGCAGTGGATCAGCCAGAACCCACATGCATAGCCCCAAACCCAGCCTGCTCGATACCTGCACTGCACCGCCTGCCTGCACTGAGTAGCATCAGCAGCAGCTGGGAAATTGCTGCTTGGCATGGGGGAAAAGTGGCCCCTCTCCCCTCTCCACTGCTAGGCCCCTTTTGCTGCAGCTGCCTGGAACCCATGCCCAAGCTGCCCTGTGGATCTTCTCCACCACTGTCACCACCGCCTCTGGGCTGCCCAATGGGGCAGCAGTGGCAATGCAGAGAAGCCGCACAGCAGCCCAGTTATGGGCTCCAGGTGGCTGCAGCCAGAAGGGCCTGGCAGCAGTGAGGGCGAGGAGCTGCTTTTCCTCCGTGCTGAGCAGCAGCTTCTGCCTGCTGCCACCACCGCTGCTGCTGCTAAGTGGGGGTGGGCAAATCTGGAGCAGGCAGGGGGTGGGCTGGGGGTGGGGCTGCGCACGTGGGTACCCACCAGTACCATGGGGCTGGGGCCAGCAGCGGTGGCAGCTGGAAGGAGCTGCCATCACCTGGGCTGCCTAGAAATGCAGTCCAGCTGTGGAGCTACCTCAGCCCTGCTGCATGCCAAGAGGGCGGTGGGATGTGCCATGAGCCAGATGGCACCTGGGCCAGGTAGAAACAAGGGACCTGCTATAGGCTGGAAAAAGTTCCTCTGTGGGCCAGATCCAGCCTGAGGGCCATATTTCACCCACCCTGGTCTGGCTCCATCCTCTTTGGAACCACCCTTCAGGTAGTTGAAGGCTGCTATTAAATCCCGTCTCAGACTTCTCTTCTCCAGACTAAGTCCAGTTTCCTTACCCTCTCCTCATAGGTCATGTGCCCCAGCTCCCTAACCACTTTCATTGTCCTCTGTTGGACTCTTTTCTGTTTGTTCACATCCTTTCTCTTGTGGGGGGCCCAAAACTGGACACTGTACTGCAGATGTGGCCTCAACAGTGCTGTATAGAGGGGGATAATCACTTCCTTTGGTCTGCTGTCAGCACTCCTACTAATTCAGCCCAGTATTCCATTAGCCTTCTTCACAACAAGGGCACACCGCTGGCTCGTATTCAGCTTATTGTCCACTGTAACCCCCAGGTCCTTTCCTGCAGTTTGTCCTCAGCTTGTAGCAGTGCATGGGATTGTTCTGTCTTAAGTGCAGGGCTTTGCATTTCTCCTTGTTGAACCTCATGAGATTTCTTTTGGTCCAATCTTCCAGTTTGTTGATGACTCTCTGAATCCTAGCCTTGCTTTCCGGCAGTGTTCCCTCTGAGCTGTGTGGTTGCGCAGGTGCACTCATGCCATGCTGTTAGGCTGGTCTGCACAGCTGCGCATGCCACGCAGCTTAGAGGGAATGCTGCTCTCCGGCATATCTAGTACTTTTCCCAGCTTGGTGTCATCTGCAAACTTTCTGAAGGTGCACTCCATCCCATCTTCTGGTCGTTAATGAAGATATTGAACAAACCAGCCCCAGGACTGACCCCTGGGGACTCCACTTGATACCAGCTGGCATCTAGAAATTGAGCCATTGATTACTACCCTTTAAGCCTGATGATACAGCTAATTTTCTATCTACCTTGCAGCCCCTTCATCTAAGTCGTACTTCCTTAACTTGCTTGCAAGAATGTTGTGGGAGACAGTATCAAAAGCTAAAGTCAAGGTGTATGTTAGAGTTTAAGAACTTTCTACCTAATGTTTTCCAAAAACACAGTTTAGCTTTATACAGATGTACCCAAAGCGGTGCCGTGGCTGTCACTTCTGCCAGTAAGTCTGTGCTCCTTATCCTCTCCTGCAGGAGTGAGTTTTCTTGCTCAGACCCAGCTCCAGTAAAAGTTGTGTCTCATGAACTCAGCCATCTCCTTCATACTAGAGAATTTCAGCTGTCACATAGGCTGGCTGTGGAGGGAGAGGCAGGCTCTCAGGTAGCTAGAAGCTTTCCAAGGGAAGGTTTTGGACTGGAACAGAGGTTTTGAACTTGCCAGGAGCTGGAGGAAAAAAGGTTTGCTCTCATATTTTGTATCAGCTTTTTCAATGATTGGATGGAATCCCTAAAAATTTCATCAATAATAGAAAGTTGAAGTTGCTCACACACAACTACCATTGAAACAGCCCCTCAAAGTCCAGGAAATAAAGCCTGATCCCTGACCCAGTAAAGGCAATGGGTGCCTTTTTAGTGACTGCAGCGTGTTTTGGATTAGACTTCATATATGCTGAAGATGATGAAGAAACAGATATACACTATATCACTCTGTGCATATATTACTCCTGCTGGCTAGCCCCCACACTGAAGCACTTTGTGCCCCAGCCATCCCACATGTTGAGCCAAATCAGAGCAGCCCCAGGCTGGTAGGCTGACCCCCCTGAACCCCTTGCCAGCCAGGGCTGCTCCATCCTAGCTCAATGTCCTGTGGTCCCAGGCGCATGTTCAAATGTGGTGCCTGGGAGCAATAAACTCCAGTGCAATATGCACTGGAGTTTATTACTACGCATTAATTGCACATGTAGATGCGCCCATAGTGGTCTTTTTTCAGCCCCAAACCTCTATAAAGCAAAACACCACATTAGCCATATAAGCAGAGGAAACCATATTCTACCCTTAGCATGTGTCTGTTCTAATATGGGCATATAATTCATGCATGCTAAATTTGTAAGTGCCACACTTTTGTCTTCCCATCCCTATACTGGCAACACAGAGAGAGACATCATTTTAAAGGACTCAACAGTGGCCAGAGGGTCATAATAACTATCAGTGCCAGCTCATTGACCCAGTAATGTTAGTTCTTTCTAGGTCACTGACTTAGGTAAAATAACCTTCACTCCATGTTTGCCAGGAGGTAGAAGTAGATTCCTAGTATCTTTCTGAGACTCTTTCCCCACATCCCTAGCATTCAACTCAGTGAGACCAGCTCTTCTGGGCCAGCTAGAAACAGACATGGACAAACCCACAGGTTGCTACTGTTGCAGCCCTGTGCTGCCCTTTGTTATATGCCACAGCAATAGACCTGTTCCCAGAAGAGTGCCCTTGAGCTACCCTACTTGGAATTAGGATTCTGCCTGGACTCAGTGCTGAGGAATCAAGGGCCCAAGGGCTCTGATAACACAGGTCTGTTTGGAAGGCCTGGCTGTTCCCAGGGATTTGGGGAGGGGGGGATGTTGGGTGTGAATGTTTAATTATTTTGTTGTAGAGCTGGACTTTGAGATTTAGTGCCAGAGGGAGTAGCACCCGCACCTTCAATGAGTAATATCCCTCCCCTACCCGCCTCCTGCCTCCTGGCTCATGCTCACAACCAATCCAACTGGCATAGAGAAAGCAGTGTTTACAGACAGTGTGACCTAGAGGAAATGAGGAAGGGAGTGTGTGTGCATGGGAGAGAGAAACAAGGGATGGAGGAGAACACAGATGGGGAGGGAAAGAAAGTTGGAGGGAAACAGCAGGAAAAGAGGAGAGAAAGAGAACAAACAGCATGCCATGAAAAAGGCTTTGGAAAAAGCAAAGACAAATGCCCATCAAGGGATATTGGATCCGCTTATCAGGATTTTAAAAAGTTTGTCTTTCATGTCACTGCGGTCAGTCAATCTGACACCACGTAACTGTAGAATGGAAATCTGCCCCTGCATGGGGACAAATTCAGAGTTTGCATCTGTAAAGGACTGGACATTTTCACTCATTTTCACAGGGGCCATGATGGAACACTCACTTCGCCAGCTTCAAGACAGCCTGCCAAGCCCATCTCTTTCCCTTAGGTCTGGAAAGGGAAGAAGCAACAGATTTCGGGACAGAGATCATGAATGTGGTCTCTGGGCACTATTGCACCACAACAAATAATAAAGATAAAGGTGGGGGGGAAAAGGGGGGGAAGGGACATCTTGTTTGTTTCAGGAATGGGGGAGGATACGGGACCCAGAGAACTGGCTTTCATTCCACTAATTTCTTGCCTTTCTAGGGCAAGTCACTTAATCTCCCTCAGTTGGAAAGGGGGTGGGAGGTGGGGATGACAATCCTTCAGTCAGAAGGGTTTTCTATCCTAGGGATGAAAGTCATTAGTGATTTTGAAGTACCTGGGTACCACAGTAATGAGGCACATCTGAATACATAGGTAGACAGGGTCATTTTGAATCCAGGTGCCCAGAGACAATGGAGATAAAACTTGGCAGACATGCCTGGCTAGATGCTCGCTATTGCCCCAAAGCAGCAAGTTATTTCAGAAATTCCTTCTAAGCCACATTTCCTGTTTTCTGAATGCTGTGGAAGTAGGGGCATAGATTGGATGTGTAGAACCAGGAGGTTGATAGGTAGGAGACAAGACTGAACATTCACTAGCAGGCTGCTACAATAACTGTGTAGATCAGATAGTAGTAACCTGCATGTTGTTTGTCCTGCTCCTCAAGGGTATGTGTTGTGTGTATTTATGCTTTGAAGTTACTGTATCTGAAAGGTTGGAGGGCTGTTGCAGCTGTGATGGTCCAGGAAATATGTGAGAAGCAAGATTTTTTGGTGTCATCTTTTATTGGACCGGCTGTATAGTTGGGTGAAATATTAGACAAGCTTTTGGGCACAGAGTGCTCTTCCTCAAGCCCTTCTGTGTATGAGGAGGACACTGTTGGTGCGTAATTGTTACTCTCTGTTACAGTTTTAGTAGTTAACTAGGCACTCTCAGAGGACTGTTGAGTGTTCTTAATCTCCTCTCCATCCTCTGCTTTTCTTCAGCAGAGTATCTCAGCTGTTGTGTGGTATGACCTAGTGTGGTGTTGTTGGGTTGCTCGGTTATTGGTTAGGTGCATATGGGAGCTAACTAAGACACCCCAGGGGACTGGAGTTTTCAGAAGGTTTGGGACTGGGGCTGTTGAATTTTCCATGAAAACAAACAACACCGAGGAATTTGCACTTCAGAGGTGGGGGGTCCCAGCCAAAGAATTACACAGATTTTCCAAACAAGAGTGCAAAAAAACAAACTAGATTTACCAAAAGGCAAGTCAGCTCTAAGATTGCCCTAGTATCTTAGCACACAATATTAAACCTCTTCCTGATGGATGCTACAACAGACTAGAACTAGCTCTTCTTCTAGGAGGTCCTGTTTACAGATTCTTTTGACTGCTTGACAGTCACTAATGAAGTGACCCAGAATAACCCTTGCCTCTCAAGGTAGTTTTGCTGTGCTTCAGTAACCAAAGCCAAGATGACAGATCCTCCCTCTGTCACTTCTGCAAGTTATTTTTTGCCTCCTAGTTTATCCCAAGTTAGTCAATGGAGCCTGAAGAGCTTCTGGAATTACAGCTGATGCTGGGCACACTAAAATTGTGCCTTGCTCATCTGATCATCTAAAATATTTTCTCTCTGATACTCACTTCTATCTCCTACCTGCCAGCCTCCTGATGCTACACCTCAAGGGTTAGGACCTTGATCTCCAGTGTTCAGGGACCAGGGGAGATGAGTTATCCTCTTACCTCCAGTGATGGGGTCCTTTTCAGGCAGCGTTAATGTCAGGAGGTGGAGCAATAAATACATAGAGGATTCCACTAAGGATTTAGTGCACATCACAAGTGAATTGTCTGTCACTCTGTATCATGAGGACCATATGGGAGAGAAGAGAGGCTCACAGGTAGAGAGCAGTGCATAGTGAAGTACCATGGAGAATAAGGGAAGGATTTTCTGAAGTTGCCAGTATTGCCTGACTTTGCTTCTGTTGGAGTCAAGGGGAAATCAGGCTACTGACATAAGCAGGAGTGAAATGCGGGCAATTAACTTTGAGGGGAGCTGAGTTAGGCCAATGCTGAGCCCTTGGAAAATCCTATTTCAAGTGCTGCTCTCACATCTGGAGTTGTAGGGGGTAGGGAGAGTCAGGGAAGGGCTCCTTTTAAGACCAAAGGCCATCAAGATTGCTCTTTTAACTTCAGTGGAACATCAGTGACTGGCTGAGGTTCTGACCAAGGGCCTGGCCCTTCAGCTTGACCGTTAGATGAGGGAGCAAAGCCAAGACTGGAAGAATATAGACAGAGAAGGGAAGATGTTTAAACATTCAATGGGAGTTAGGTGTTTGACTCCTGTTCACCAGCTCCTTTCATGCCTTGAAACATCTCCTAATCAATTTCCTTCTGGTCCAAGGGCTGCAGAGAGTAGGATCTGATTGAAGGAGGAGACCAAGTTCCCCTGCCAGCCTTGGAGAAGGGTGTTCTTGCAGGGCAGAAGGCAGGTGGCACTGTTAGCACAGGCAGATGGAGAGGTAAAGCTCATGACAGACCCTAGTCTCTTAGTATGGGAAAGGGGCTTCATTGAAACCAAAAGCACATAAAACAAGCTCCTGTGGGGAGGAGAATGATGAATGATAATAAAACAGCAGAGAAGTGAAGCAACTATTTTGCAAGGACCAGATTTGCCCCCCTGTGCTTTTGTGGTATAAGGTCCTGTTGGTGTGAGTAAGGCTGGCCAGGTCTAGCCTTAAATTGCCAAACAGCCTCAAATCTCAATTTTACAGCCAGCAGTAGAGGGAAATATATACATTCATTAGTGCTGATTATTAATTTATCAGTCTTGGCTATTCATTAGTTTCAGGACTGCAGTTCAAGACTCATCTCAGGAACAGGGAACCCGCCATTATGTTATGATCAAGCTCTAGGGACATATTTGGGTCTGTGTTTTGAATTAGGCCCTTGACTAAAATAAGGCTCTAGAAAGAAATGTTTTGTTTCTTCCGCAAGCACATGCAGTTTGTATCTGTAGATAGGGGGTGGGGGTTAGGGTGTATGTGTGCGTGTGTGGGAACAGCACTGGGGGAATAACGGGGAATAACAATTGTTTTAGTGGAAAGAGAGAGAGAGAAGAAAAAAAGGCTGTTGAGCTCTTGCTTTCCAACTCTGAAAGAATAGACCTATTACTATCCCCAAACCGCAGCCCCCTCCCCTCCCCAGAGAAGAATTGGTCACTGCACAGCTGTGTGAGAGAGAAAAATATATTTATATATATAAGAGAATCTGCCCTTCTGAATTGGTTTGTGGAGATGGACAAAACCTCATTGTGCGCTTTATCTGCCCCGAAGAGAATGGGCCCACAGTCTTCAGCTGGCAGGGGCTCTGCCTTTGGTTAACTGTGGTCAGATAACTGTAACTTCATTTAGATACTGTACTGTTATTTTTTTCAGGCATTATTATTGATTGTGGGCACATCTGGGGAAGAAAACACAAATCTCTGCCCCCCTCCCCTTGTTCAAAAAAAAAAAAAAGGAAGATGATAAGTTTTAAGAATGAAGGACAGATCCTACAGCTTGTGCTGAGGCCTGAATCCACTCATTTTCAGCTTCATGCTATTTGGATTTAAGATGGCTGGTTGGCAGGAAGCACAGCGAGTTTACAGAGGTTTCTCTCTGTCAGGTGCAAGTCCCAGGACCCTTGTTTTTTACTTTCTTCCTTCTCTTTTCTTTGTCCGAGGATGGCAGTTCAGTGCTTCGCTCCTCAGAGGAAAGAGCCCTTTGCTAGACAGAAGCAGCACCGTACCTAGACTCTGGGTGGCCCTGGCCAAACTTTTAGTATTGGCCCCCCCTTTGCTGGAGACAATGATAATAACAATAATTATTTTCACCATTTTGGGGCCCCCTTTCTGTCTGGGCCCTGGGCAGCTGCCTGGTATGCTCGTGTCTGTGTCTGGCCCTGCTTAGAAGCATAATCAAGTTGGACGGTGACATGGGACGCACAAAAAAAAAGTTCAACACAAGGAGGTTGTTTTCGACAGGGAGAAAAAACCCAGTCTGTGTTTTGCCATGCCCAGAGGTGGATCTGAGCCATCAGGCCATGGATCTGATGGGGGTGGGTGCGGGGGGTCTTGCATGTCCTCTCTCCCACTTGCAAACTCTTTTGAGGTCTTTTTCTAAAAAGTGTGTCTGAGGGCTCTCGGTGCCCCCCGTCCATCAGCAACCCCACAGTAACAAATCAAGGTGGGCAGCAATAGCCAGCCCCAGGCCTGTCCAAGGAGCCGCAAGTGACCCTTTGGGCAGCTGCTGGGGGGACCTGGGCAGGGATGGAAAGGGTGTGTCTCCCTAAGGGCGCCTCCAGCCCAGCGTGTTTGGCCCGCCACCGGTGGGTGCCACCCCAGCCCCTTCGGGCCACCCTGCAGCCCAGCGGGGTGGAGCAGGGCCCCTCCAGGCGCCCCCCGAGTAAGGGCAAGGGGCTGACCATGGTAGGACTCAGGAAGGGAGGGGAAGGGGAAGCGGGGGCAGCCCGGGGAGAGGGCGGCGGGGGGGGGGGGGGGCAAGCCCCCCGGGGGGCGCCCCCTTCGGCCGGCCCGGGCCCCGCCGGCGCCCGC
>NW_017728972.1:487158-512702 GCF_001723915.1 Gavialis gangeticus
CTCTAGCCCGCCCGCCCCGTGCATGGCCCAGCTATGGAGGTGGTGGACGAGACGGAGGCTCTGCAGCGCTTCTTTGAAGGTAGGAGCCCGGCCCGGGGCTGCCCCGCCCGCCCGCGGGAAGAGGGCAGCACCTCCTTCCCCGCAGCAGGGGCTGCCCACAGGAGCCGGGTGCCGCGCGTGGGGAGCTGAGCAGCCAGCGGTGGGGGGCTGTCACACCCGGGGCACGGGGCGCCCGCTCCCCCTCACGCGTCTCAGTCTTCACGTCGCAGCCCGGGCACCTCGCTCACCCCCACCCCCGCCAGGTACTAGCCCCCTGAGCCGTGCACCGTGTTGGGCCTCCCGAAGTTAGGGCAGTGGCACCCCCCTAATGGACTTCTTGCAGAGTGCTGTGTGGTGCGAGGAGCGGAGCGCCGTCTCTCATTAATGACAGACACGTGATATTCCTGTGCGACACAGGCCAAGTTGCCCTTTTCCCCAGCTTTGGTAGGCGCCGGTGGTCCCCTCCAGCCTCAGGAGACCGTGGGCCAGGTTCCGTCCGTTCCCACCTCCGCGTGGATAGGGAGTGACGTTGAAGCTGAGGGAGTGGCAGGAATACAGAAGTGGTAGAGAGGAGAATCGGGCCCCCTTTGCTTGGTTCAGGGCGACGCACAACGCAGCTGCGCAGTGATGACTGAGCCGTCGGTGAAGCCAGACCATTACATTTAGGTGTTGCGCAGTAGACTGAAGGCTGCGGAGCAGTGGGGGCCTTGCCGCCATTTCTGCCCTTTGTTTTAATCACTCGATCCTCCCACTGTTCTTCATCCCCTCCCCGTCTTTGTTTGTCTATCTCTTACTTCTCTCCCTCCATGTTTCTTTTTCCTCAGTCCCCTTTCTGTCTTCTCTCCTGGGCGCTGTCTCTCTTCTCCCTGGCATCCCTCTTTCCTGGCTTCCTGCTGGAAGGGCAGCAGCCATGGGAAACAGGTTAACACTTCAGGTGTGCAGAGTCCCTGCACTTGGTGTTGCCCTCTTTACACAAAGAGCCTGGGGCAAATGGAACATTCATTGGGTCTTCCTAGCCTGTTTCTCTCCTCAGCTAGACATGGGCTTTCTGCTGCTGCTGATAGCCCAAGCAGCAGTGTAGTCTCTTCTCTGACTGACATAAAGGCTGGGTTAATCAATTGACCAAGTCCACAGTTTGACACCTTGTGGCATTTTTGTTGAGATACACTCACTCCCTTTGGGCCCAAGGTGTGAGGTGCTTTAGGTGTCTGTAATTCTGAAATGGCTGAGATGATTTTGACCTGGGAAGTAGGGGACATGTGGAAATGCCTCTTGTAGACTAGGGGACAGCCAAACCCTAGGGCCCCTGGGCAAGCACGTAAGATGTCTGCCACCGATTTGGGGAGTATCTGAAGTCCCAGACTGAGTCTGGGAAGGAGGATACTTGCCCAGTGACAGAGCCACATGGACTTGAACGATTGAGTTCAGCTCAACTGAAACTCAGAACTTGACTAGTGGATTTTGCCCAATAGAATTTGGGACTGATTTGGCCCTTTTCCAAAAAGAAATGTGTGTTGTAGAGACAGAAAGGCAACTTCAGTGGAACTTTAGTGATCCTATGGAAGATGAAGTGCATGTTGTTTCTCTGCGCTGCTTTGGGGAAAAGATTTTCTTGTGCTTGCCAGCCCTGATCCTGAGTTTGAGTGGAACAACTTTAACCAGGACAAGAAGCCTAACAATAGGGGCTGTTGCTGTGTGCACCAACACGTTGCCTATGTAGCCGATGTATTTTCAGTAGGGTTCCCCTTGGGTGTAGGTCCTGACCTTCTTCCCTATGGTCTTAGCTTCAGGCATAGCCCCCAACTGCACCTGACCTGATTCCAGTGTCTTGGTTTTCATGCTCATCCCTTGCAGCCTGTGACGCTGAAAGGCATTAATCTTGAGTTGTGCTTCTCTCCTTTCCACTTTGAATTTCACAGAAATACACACCACCTGATGTCATCTGGTTGAACTAAAAACCTCTGGTCCCCAGCTCTCCCTTATCCCTAGCCATGTGGAAATGGAAAGCAAAGAGCACCAGTGCAGAAGGACTGGTTTTAAACTTTGCAAGGTGCTCACTCAGTCATTTGATTTCTTTCTTTGAGCATTTGGAGCTTGCTGCAGCCTCCAGAGGGGCTCTCTACTTTCCATGGGCAGCTAGTTCTGTTTTCATGTTTTAAGTAGTTTATGTTGCAAGGTGCTAGTGTGGTTGGAGGGGGGGGGGCACAGGAGAAATTTTGACTCAAAGGACTACCATGCAGCCTGTGCTAAGAAGTGTTGAGAAGATTATTTTTCTGTCTGCTGCATACCAGCTACCCAGGGTGCTTTGAAGAAGTGAGTAGTCAAACTGATCCTCAGCTGAAAGTCTAAGTTGTATGTTGCTGGTTTTCCATCAAGGATTCTGGTTTGACCTAACATTGCAGTGTCCTGAGGGATTAATGATTTCTGGACAAATAACATACAGACAGATAGCAGACCTGGTAGAACTGTATTCATTTGGAAAGGTAAAATAGATACCCTGAGGCTTCTTTAACGTCAGCATCCTTATTCTTTTCTATGTGGGAGTTGCACATTTGGATCTTTCCTTCTTATAGTGCAGTAATTTTTTCTTCTTCACAGAAGAGCATCCTTTCTGTAAGTGGAGATTTCATGCCCCTGGAAATGGCTTCCTACAGGTTGCATACCCACAGAAGTAAATTGGAGAGTTCACACCACTTAATTTTGAATTGGTTTCACCAGATTTGAGTCTTCTGGAAGCAGATCCTCTGTATTTAAGAATGATCCTGTAGCCCTTTTATTACACACAGTTTCAAGGCACTGTGCAAGGGTAATGCATCCTTTCAGACTTTTGAGAAGCAGGGTCAGTGTCAGAGGTTAAATAACTTGTTCAAAACTTGGGAGTGAGGGAGTGGCAGAGTAAGGATTAGAACTCAAGTGATCCCATTGTGCTAGGTCTGTTAGATGGTGTGGCAGATCCCTTTTCTGGAGAGAAACCTCAAGAAGAAATGGGTAGTCCTCTGTGACTCCACTTTCCCCAAACAGCCGTGTCCGTGGGAGTGAGAGTTTCTAGGATCCCAGAATCCCAGCTTCAGTCCCAGCTGGAGTTGAGGCCTGATGCTGATTCTTTTTGATCTTAGAGCTCTCAGAAGGTGGGACCTTTTCTTCCAAAAGAAGTTTTCTGGTTGGACCTATCTGCCTGCCAGGGTTGGACTTATCCACCTCCCTCATACAGAGTAGTTTGCTGAATTTGCAGGGAGATTAACAAATACGTGAAGGTGAAGGGGCAAAAAAAGGAAGTTGAAATGTTTTGGGCTTTGGGCTGAGATTCAGAGAAGGCCGAGAGAGGTATGGGAGGACTTGGATTTGTATGATAGCTTGACAGCTTCTGTAGGAGGTTTGGGTGAAATTGCACTACTTTGTGATGGAAGAGGTGCCCTTGGTGCCTGTTGGAGTTGGCTGTGTGGGTGCTGAGGATTCTGCAAGCAGACCCACTCCTGGTTCAGAAGATTCTGGCTGCTTGGGTCCAATTTTGCAGTAGCCTGATTCATGTTGTGGTTTCCCACGGCACTTACCCTCATAGTGTCTAACAGAACTGCAGCAGGGGAAAAGGGAAAGCTTTTTAGGTGGAAGGGAAAGGAGTAAAGCTTGGTCTCTCCAGAGTGTTTACCTAGAGCGTTTGTATTTCATATCAAAGGGAAGGTGGAGAGTAGAAAAAGCCTGACCCTTGGCTGGCATCTTGCTCGAAACCCTACCTTCCTCCCTGCTTAACACTCATGTAAGGGAAACAGTTACGCCAGAGCTCAGCTATTCGGGATCCCTCTCTCCCTTGGCTAATTGATGAGATAAGAGGTTGTTAAAGAATGTATATCAGGAAAGATGTGCAGAGCAGCTTTAAAAGGAAGAGTAAGAGGGTGGGGGATGGTTGGGTGGTTTGGCAGCTCTCTGCAACAGAGGGCCAGAAACACCTGAAGAAATGGAGTGGGAAATGTGAAGGGTTTGGACAGATGAAAGCTTCAAATGGAGCTGCCATTGCATTCAGTTGACTCTCCCTGCAAAGGGCCAGGGCCCCAGCACATATAGGTTAGCTAGCTCTCTCGACTGCAATGGAATTAGGCAACTTTACAGTAGCTGAGGATCTGGCCATTTAAATCCTTGTGTAGAGGGTCAGAGGATAAGAAACTCCTGAGTGTGTGTTTGGAGAGTGGCTGTGCTATGCCCGTAAGGGCTGCTGATACTGTGGTAGCTGCCTGAAGGCTTATAGGAGCCTCTGAGCTGTGAGTGTGAATGAGTGAGTGGGTGCTGGTGTTTATCAGCCAAGGAGTGAATATGTTTGTATTAGCGAATGCGTTTGTCTGGAGGAGTGTGTGTGTGTGTGTGTGTGTGTGTGTTTGTTTGTGTGTTCTGAAATAGTGCTCTTTTCTGGTGCCTTCTTTTATGGATCCTGTCTCACTTTCCAGACACAGTTGGTGACTGCGGTCTCACAGCCCTCCCAGGAGGTAAGTCAGAACTGTTGCCCCCATTTTACAGTGGTGCAGAGAAGGGAAGAGATTCACAGAGCAGGAAACTGAACCCTGAGCTCCAGACTCCTGTGCTTGTGCCTTTGTCTAAGTATGGAGTGGTGCTCCCTGTCATGGGCTGGTGGGTATTGGTGAGGTGCTGGGAATATGAATATATTAGTGTAGTGGTTTTCAACCGTTTTTGTACCAGGACCTATTTGTAAACATCAATGGCCATTCCCGACCCAGTGGCCCTTATCCCCAACCCACTGACCCCTGCCTCCAGCCCCACAGTATGTGGAACAGGGTGGGGGGGCCCAAGCAGCCTCTTGCAGGCTGCAACTCTGCCAGCCTGCAAGGGAAAAGCCACAGTTTCCCATTTGTTTCTTCTTTAAAGGAGAATCCATTTTAAAAGTTTGTTGATCCATTTTTTGTTTGTGACCCTTTCACATATTCTTGTGATCCACGGGATGAGAAACACTGTGTTAGTGCATGCATGTGAGAATTTGGCAATGAGTAGGGGATCTGCAGGGGTGGGGTTGGTATTAGCAAGAGTATATCTGTGAATGTGTCAGTAAACCCATAAGCCTTAGCTCAGAGGATGAGGTAAATGAGTTGCTTATCAGTGTTGGCCTTTGTATAAAAGGGGCCAAAACTTGTCCTCAACTGCAGCTAGTAGGTTCCACTGTGGAAGCTGGGTCATTGCTGATCCATGCCAGCTAATGATTTGCTTCATTGTTTTTCATGACCCTGTAAGGTCACTTAAGACAAGTTGTAGCCTCAAGGTTTTGGTGCCAGGGCATTAGGGGGCATGAATAAGGGATTTCAAAGGAGCCTGAGAGAGGCAGTTTCAGGGTGTAAGTGGGGCATTATGAAGGGACCCTGAATGGGCTGTTTGGAGGTCCCTGAAATAGCATGAATGGATTATCTTCCCAGAAGCAAAGATGGCAGAGAGACCACAGAGCCTGGGGGCTCCTGAGTGGAAGCTGTGGGCTCTGCAGTGGTCCCGGCTCCAGGCAGGAATGCTGCGGAGGAGGTAGCAGAGGTATTGCTGTTGAAATGAGCAGAACTGGCCCTGCATGACCTGGTGTAAATGCTTGAACTCACATGTGTACCTGACCTGGCAGCCTCTTGCACTGGGGTCCTTCTCATTACTCCCAGGTGGTGGGAAGGAAAGGAAGGGTGTGTGGGTGGAGACAAGAGCAGTGAGGGTGAGACAGGAGCAGGAAGGGCAGCATGGCATGCTTGCATCTCCACAGCGTCTCTCCTTCATTTGCCTCTATGTATACATAGTAGGGATTGTTTCTCTGAATGTCAAAATGCAGGCAGCTCTGGGGCAGAACACAGCAGCTATTTAAGGGCCCAGAGCAAATTGACTTTTATTAGTAGATGTTTAGGATTGTGAATCTGAAAAAAATATGACGACGCCAGTAGGGAAATACATTATCGCCCAAGCGAGGGACTAACATTAGAGGGATGGGGGTAAGGAGGGGAAGGCAACTAGGTTACAGGAGATACAATGTTAGCCAACTAAGCCTGGGGGTGGGGGAGGGGGAAGGAGGGGGTTCGTGATGCTGAGAGAAAAAGAAGATAGATACACACAAACCCATTACAACGGTCCGCAATGGTGGAGGAAGTGGTTCGAAGAAAGTGTCTCAGTCCATATAGAGTCTCATCACGGGAGTCCTCTTCACGTGGAGCTAGACAAGCGACTGGTTCCAAAAATGGAGATGAGATACTGATATAATTGAAAATTCAGGGATTGTTTTGGCTGGCAGAGCATAATTACTTGAATTGGCTTATGTCTGTGACACTAGCATTAACACCTCTGCCCTTGAGAATGTGGCAGGGGTCCTTTACTGACCGTGAGAAGGGCAGAGCCTTAGGTTGATGCCTTGTTGGAAAGATGGCTTCTCCTGTAAGAGAGGCTCCCGTCACACTGGGTTGTGGCATGGGTCATCATGGACTCGGGGGTATTGAATTGTCAGCACTAGCTTCAGTCAAAAGTGTTTTCTTGAGGATCAGGTCTCAGTTTTGGCCACAGGCTCACCAGCTTGCCTGTCTGGGGCTCAGCCTTTGCTGTTTGCTTCCTCTGAAGGCTCTCCTCAGCTCTAGGGCCATTTCTGAGTTTCTGACTTTCCCTGTGAAATCATGCTGCAGCCAGTCATTGTGAACAGTGTGAGGGCAGCAGGAGAGCAGCTGACAATGGCAGGGGAAGGGAGGAGGAACACTGGTGTTCTGGGTTTGCTTTGCGCCATGACTGAGAGCAGAGAAACCTTTGCTGTGTCCAAGGGCAGCCTGGGGAAGCTACTTGCCTTGAGCCCATGGCATACCTTTTCCTGAGTCGGTGTCCCATCTCAAGGTGAGGAGGCAGGATGAGGATTGGTGCAGTCTCTTTTGGGCCTCATCGGTGCGCTTGGGAAGCTAAGAGGCTTTGTGCATGGAGCGCTTGGCTGAGCTGAGTTAGCCTGTGACAGAGAGGTCCTGGGGAACCTGGTACAGCACAAACACATGACTGGCCTTCAGGGTAATCCCTTTGCAGACCCAAATCCTAGTGTGTGCCTCCTGTTAAGCGAGGTGCTGCACAGAGGTGACAGCCTCCCAACCTCCTCCTCAACCCCCCCATCGTTAACGAAGAGAATAGATGCAGTAGGCGGCAGCGCTCAGATTCAAAGCAGCTGAGCGAAGAAGCGTGATGACAAAGGGGGAGAGCGGGGACCCAGTGGGAGCATAATACCTGCCCTTGGCACAACTCAGGATGCGCTGGATCCGCACAGGTAACTGCATGGGGCCCCTTAACCCTTCCATTGCTGATCTTTCCTCTCCTCCTGCCTGTCTGTCTTCCTTGCTTCCTCTCTTGTCTGCACACTTTTCAGTCCTGTGACCTCATCTATGTCTGATTTCTCTTCCCCGCCTGACTCCCTGTTGCATGTAGGTTGCTGAGGAGAGTGCACAACAGGAGGATTACCATCCATTTCCTTTACTTCAGGGGAAGGAAAAGACCAGCAACCTGGGTCCCTGGGAACTTTCTGAGGCACAGGGAAAAAGTGCAGCTCCTCTATCAGGAGGACGGAAGGAGGAGGCTCCCAGAAGCCATGGCCACATTGCTTGCCCTCGGCCTGCCCTGTGGTGCATGGGCACCACAGAGCAACTTTCTACCTCAGCTGAAACATTATTGTCATGGGGTTGCTCCCCCGCTTCTGCTCGCTGGCCCCATCTTTGCCTCAGGCCTTTCCCAGGGCTTGAGAAACAGGGGAGAAGGGAAGAAGGGGTGAGAGTGGAAGCAGGGCAGAGATCTATTGAGCAGGGTTTGACAAAGGGATAAGCGATTATCTTGGAGGAGGCTGTGATTGAGAGAGAGCAACCTGCACTGATGCCCATGGCAGCTGCCCTGGAGTTCAGGTGTCTGGGGGATGAGAAGTTCTTTCCCACAATTTCTAGCAGATGAAAGCATCTGTTGCTGGCACAGGGGGCCTGGGGGTGCAGGCTTGGTACCCCACTGGCCCAACCTCACTGGTTGTTGCCTGGGAGGAGCTGAGTGAAGGGGAGGGTGTCTGCTAATGGCAGGTTGAAACAGGGCCCGGGGGTTGCTGACTGAAGTAACACCTCTGTGGCAGAGAGGGTTGGCTGGGGAGGGTTCCTTATTGTGTTTGTGGGTGCTGGTGGTCAAGGGCTCCTGACAGTGGAGTGTGATGGGGATGCTGGTTGAGATAAGCACGCATTGGTAGCTGGGAAGCTGGCTGGGGTGGGAGTGATTGTTGTATGGTTTTATTGCTTGTAGCTGGTGGGTAGGATTAAGGGAGAGGAGCCTCCTAGGACATAGACTCATCAGGGGGTGGGCAGCTGAGACGGGCCCAACAGTGACCTTCCCAGTCCTTGCTGTGAGGTGAACTAACAGCTCTTACCTCGTGAGTGGTATCTTGGGGCAATTTGAGGCAGAACTGGCTGAGGGGGCTTGAACAAATCTTGTATTGGGTCACTAAGGGATCCTTTGGAGCTGAAGTGCATGATGGTTTTACCACAGAGACAATCCGGAAGAAAGCTGTATTTTGTTTGAGCTGTGTCCCTCCTTCATTGGGGTTCTGCTCTTAGCCTCATGGGTCCCTGAAGGATTGATTTGCCCCTGCTTTCATCAGTGCAACCAGAGTCAGGCAAATACTGCTCGGCACTAACCTGTTGCTTTTTGCTTAGATGGATCATCCACAGCAGTGACCTGGGCTTGGAGTGGGCTCCCCTCCACCTGTTTCACCCTGTTTTTTCTCTTGATTTCTCTAGTGATCCAGGCTGCATTCCCTTTACCGTCTCCTCAGGAACTTCCTACTGAGGTTCTGGCTGTACTTTTCCCTGCACCTTTTATTTCATGCACATCCCATACGTAGCCTCACCAAGTCCTTTGGACCTACTGGTGAACCTCCTTGTCTACCAGACCAGGAAGGAGGCACTGGCTAGGGTTAACTTGGGCAACTATGGAGCTGTTTTTCTCTTACATTTCTGGGTATGTCTCCAGGCAGAGTTACACTGGGTTTCATCTACAGACTCTTTAGATGCATTTTAGGGGCAGAGAGAGCTAGCCAGTGTTCTCTGCTTGGTGTCTTGCCTTGGAACCCTGGTTATCAATCTATAACCTGTATTCCTTTTCCTGTTTTTTCATCCTTTGTCCCAAGCACTTAGTTGCTATAGAGTTAGTGGCCTCCTCCTAACCACAGAGGGAGGCTTATGGTTTCTGGTGTGCCAAGGCCCACTGTGCCTATATAGTAAATAGGCCTGATCTTTTCTTTTACATTTGGTTGGCAATGAAGACAGGAGATGCCAGTGAGACCCTTCCTAGTCTCTTGCTATCTTGGTTAAGGACTGCATGGATCCATCAGATCCCTGATGGGGCCAAAGTGTTATGCTGAGCAGAGACTGACCCCATGTGAGTGCAGAGGGCTGAAGGGGGGGACCTCACAGCTGGCATGAATGGAATGGACATGCCTTTCCTGCAGGTTGCTTGGCTGCGTGAACTGCTGTACGCAGGCCCCAGGACAAAACCCCTTGGATCCTCAAGGATCCTTCAGGACTCCAAATCTTTTCTCTGAGGCAGTTGCTACTGGAAACTCCCTGTGGGGTATGTATACCATTTGCCAGCTGTCCAGAAAGGAAAGCTGTGGGGCTGACAGCTTGGCAGAGAACATGCTGGGTAACCACCCCCCTACACCTGTCTGAAGGTGTTCCGGATTGGCTGAGCGCTTGCCCTTGGACTTTGTGCTCTCTGATAAGAACCCCAATGATCTAAATTAACCTGAAGAATGATTAACCCAGCATGTGTGCTGCCAGGGAACCCGGGGAGCAGCCCTAGCTCTAGAGATGCAAACAGGAACCCACTGCTGCCCAAATCAGGCCTGGCCTGAAGCTGCTGGCAGGACCCATGCCCATCCTAGGTGCCATCTGTGAGCACTAGTCATCATAAGAGGAAGCATTCTTTGTGGGAGAGAGCCTGTGCCTGGGCTCCTCTCTGGGAAGGCAAACTGATGCGGATGATGGGAGAGATGAAATCAGTGTGCTCAATAAGTGGGAGGAGATGCAAAGGCAGTGTCTGCTGTGAGGAAAGTCTGAGGGACAGGCTGTCCACACACCCTGCTCTTGAATCGGGGAACTTCTCTACCCACTCCTGCATCCCTTTCCACATGGAACCCTGTGTGAGGTTGCTCAGGAACTTTAAAGATCCCTTAAGAGCCATCCCTGGCAATGTCTCCTCTGGGCTGGGTCACCTTGGCTTCTTCCATGGCACCCCCTGTATGGCGTACACTCAATTGCGTGGCCGGTGTGCACAGGCAGGGTGGGTTTCTCTTGATGGGCTTCTGGGAGCCCTGGAGAATACTTGAAGGTGCACATGAATGGCAGGCTTCTTTCCCCAGCCTGGTAATGTGACACCTCAGGCTGGGCACTTATCTCCCTGAACTTTGCCTGTTTTGAAGCAGTGACTGCAAATGGCAGGAAGGAGAGCCTAGAGAGCAGCCAGCTACAGCTGTCAAGTGGCAATGTGAGGCAGTGACTGGGAAAGCACCAGGTTAGCTTCTGAGACAGCTGAGAGGCGCTTCTGGGCAGGCAGGTGGCAAGAAGGGCATGGGGCTGTATGTAAATGGCCTTATGTACTCTGTTCCAGGGCATGGGAGAAGCAGGTGACTAGGGGTTCATAAGCCAAAAGCTAATGTACACCAACCCCATCCTGCCTAATGCATCCCACCCTCATTGTGTCCGTTCATCCCTCTTTCCTGTCCTCTTAGACGTTTCTCCCTCCACAGCCCTAGTCACTCTTTCCCAGTTCACTGGGGCAGGCAGGTTGAATTACTCCATTTTTTAAACCGTTACTGGCTACATATTTCACCAAGAGTTAAAACAAAAAGGGGATCGGACTGGAAAATGGCAGGCTGCACAGGTTTAAGTTTAACAGGTCAGGAGCAACAGGAGATGGAGCCAGAGGTTGGAGGGATCCGGGCAGGTCCACATAACCTTCCACTTCCTTTTCCAGACTCCGAGAGCTATGGTCCCTTCTGCCCTCAAAAATTCTGAATCTATGATTAAAATGGAAAATATCCACTTTTGGTGGGACTTAAACTTTCTCAATGAAATCTGCAACCTAAACATTGCAACACTGTGGTAGTGCATGGGACCCAAAGAGTCATGCAGACTGGCCTGGTTGTGTTGTTCAGAATCAGACAAATAGCAGTTACTGGAGAGGGTGCTATGGGGCAGGAGACAAGGTCCTGGGTAGGGACTCTGGAGATTTAGACCTCTAAGCTAACTCCTTTGAAAGTCTCAGTCCAGGCATGCTTTGTGATCTTTTAGGAGCTGCTTCCTCTTTTTTTTCCCCCCTCCTAATTTGTGTCCATCTTGTCTATTGAGACTCTTAGTTCTTTGGGGCAGGAGACTGCCTCCTTCTGTGTGATTGTACAGCACCCCACATGGTGGGGCACCGATTTTGACCACAATCTTGAGGTGCTAATGTGACGCAAATAATAATAAATGCAGGTTGCTTAAGATCTTTAACAATCACTTAGGTTTAGTGATCTTTGGGGGTTGTCAGGAGCCTTAGACTCTCTTTTTTTTAGCTTTTTTTACCCATCAGTGCTTCTCTTCAAAATATACTTCAGATGGACACTGGCAACCCAGATAAACAGGAAATCAACTAACCAGATTTTGGTTTATCTTCAGTGAAGTACTGACATGCATGTTTTGCTTTCAAGGGGAAATCAGCACCTGCTTAAATGATGTGCTGTATTAGGGCCATTAGTATTGTTTTATCATATGTTGCATATTGACAATGCAGTGACCAACCATGAGTATGGTACAGAGATAAAGGTGGTGCTTGCTTTGAGGAGACCTAAACCACAGATGCACAGAAAGCTGGATTCTTTGAATTGATGTGTTGGTCTTTCCCTTTTCTGTTTTACTTCTGAACTTCTGCCTTCTGGATACAGTGAAAAAGGTGAAACTTTAAAGAGGGGCGAGAAAGGGACAACTGGGTGGGTTCCATCCTGAGGGACAGTGCATTGAAATGTTCAGAGAAGAATGAGAAGAAGTAAAAATGGAGAATCACTGTGTTATTGGATCAGAGGGCTCAAGTGGGACACAACATACAACAATAATGTAGAAAAATGCCAAGCTGGGGAGAGCTTTGCAGGCTAGGAGGAGAGGTATAAGCTAGATACTGTGCTGGGGGCAGGAGGAGGAGCTGGCAAAGGGACTCAAAAGGGAAGCAAATTGGTAGGTCATAGGGCAAGAAAGTGAGAGAATCTAGTGCTTGAGATGGCCTGGTTTGCTCAGACAAAGTCTCCTGTGTTCAAGAACTGGGTTCCTCTGCTCTCAGAATGTCCCAATGGGCCCAGATGCTGTGATGTTGATACCACCCCCCACAAGATACCTTGGGATGGAGGAAATCCCTAATACTCTGCTTTGTAGGTGCAGACACTCTAGGAATACCCAGCAGCAGCACCTGTAGGGTCTGTCTGTGCCATGGTGGCAGAAAGCACTGTCTCTCCAAGACAAGATGAGCCTGGCTCATCTATTCCTGCTATGCTTCTGAGCATGACAGACGTACAAGTCTTGAGCATGCTGCAAGGGGGTCCCCATGACATTATTCCCCAGGTTGATGCATGGAGAGAAAAAGTGGGTAGGTAGGGCTCATTTCTTTGGTGGAGGACTGAGTGCTCTGCCACTGTTGGTGAAACACCCCAGTAGGGTAGTCATGGCACAGCCTTTCTCCCCACTTTGTCATCAAGTTGTTAGAAATACCCTGTGTACCATGTATAAGTTAGAGCCCCACTGCTCTTGACTGGGGGGTGGGGAGCGGCTAGAGTGGTTCTAAGCCCATTGTGGGAGGGCATGGTCTAGGTAAGGCCGGAGAAGTGTCACCACAACAGCCTGTCTTGGAAAGGAGGAAGGATCCCTGCCAGTCACTTGACACTTAACATTCCAGGCTTCTGGATGTTAATTAGCCCAGCTCCACTGCAGTCAGGGTTTGCTCTGCTTTGCACAAATTGAGGACCTGGCTGGAGCATAAGCAGGAGATTTATCACTAATATTTTTTAAAGTGCATTTAATTTGTGATCTGCAGAAAACCCAGTGTATGAGGGTGCAACAAAGGGCAGATCTGAGTGATGGCTGATGCAAGGTGGGCAGTGGTTTCATTTCACTGGTTGTTGAGGGAAGTGGAGGAAGGAAGCATATATGGCATTAGAGAGTGGAAGGGCAGCCAGAGTCCTGGGCATATGTTGCTCACTGAGGAACTCTTCCTCATGTGGGGAGTCCTGGTTAGGTCGGTGATTTGTATGGGCTTGAGCCCCAGATGCTGTTCCAGTTAAGCTGTTGGGGCAGTTGTTTTAGCACACAGGAGAGCCTTTCAAGTTCACCATTGGGTGGTTCACAAGCTTGGTCAATCCAGAGGTTTTGAAACATTCCTGAGGGGAAGGTTTAATAATCCAAGAGTCTTGGAAGTGCTCAGTCACCAGTACTTGCATTGTGGTGAGGACCAGAGCCTACAGGTGTGATCAGGGCCTCATTGTGTGGGAGAGACAAGGGGAGAAAAGCCCACAGAAAGAGACAGGCCCTGCACTGACTGTCTTGCAGTCTAGATGGACAAAACCAAAGGGTTGGGGACTGGGAAGATGCTGTCACCGTGTCCTGGAGGGGTTGCTAAGGGCATATCTCTACCTCCATGCCATCGCCATGAAACAGGCCCTGCCTTGTCACTTCCACCCTACAGGCAGCAGAGACTAGATATTGGGTAATGCAAGTTCCTTGAGTGGCTCTAAGCACTCTGTAGCAAGCATGCCTCAGCCAGACAGTGGTGCTGAGAGGATGCTCTAGGCTGCTTGACGGCAGATATGTTGTCATGCTTTGGGAGCTGGTGTATACAGGGTGGGAGTGAATTGGAAGGGGGTGTGCTTCACCACTGCATGTCCACACCTGGCAGAAAGGTGGCGTAGGCATGCTTATCAGTGCAGAGGGAGGGGTTGACTTCTCTGAGGTGGGACAGTGACCTTGGCATAGCTGGGGATTGAGCCTCTGGCATGCATCCTCAGTTTACAGCATTGCTTCATTTGCAGGAGCAGTTGAACAGAGTGTACTTAGTGACTCCACACTTCTCTTTGGCCTGTCCCTTTGCAAATTGACAATGTTTGGTCTTTACCAATGAATATTTTGGGGCCTGTTCATAGCATGGGGGCAATGTGTTCTGGCTTAGATGGGCTTGAGTATGGGATGGTGGGTGGGAATAGCTGACAAGGTGGACTCAGGAAGGTCCTGCTTAGGCACACTGTATGCAGATGTTTCAGTGCAGTTCAGTTGCATATGGAGGTGTCCAGTCTTCAAAAAAAGCAAGCAGGAAGTCTGTTGGGGTTTCAGGCCAGAAGGGACATCTAGTTCCTCTAGTCTGACCTCCTGTATAATGCTGCTCTGAACAATATGCTGCTCCACTAAAACTAAGAGGGAGGAATGAATGGACTTAATTCCATTAATTAGGGGGATTAGTGGTAATATTTACCACAATTGGAATTTATCCAAGACATGGGTTAATGTCCCTGTTCTTGCTAAAAGAACCAGGAGACTTTTGATCCTGAGTGTGTCTCAACATAGCAGCATTTGCAGGGAGGGTTGCCAACAGTCTCCTGTGTAGAACCTGCATGGTTCTTGGGGGTTCCCCACTCACTTTCTAAACTGACTTGACCTGGGATCACCCTTGGGTTGTCATCTGTCCTCCTGGCCTGGTGACATCCTAGGGGGCTTTGTTGGAACTTGCAGAAGCCCTGAGAGGCTCAGCACAGATTATCCATAATGTTTCAAGCTTTCTTTAAAGCAGTGATGATGTTTACAGTAAAAACATGCAATTGAAGCAGCAGTAAGGCTTCCAGTATCACCAGTCAGCCATATGCTCAGTCCAGGATCCAAGGAAAAGAGGAGTTCAAGTGATTGGGGTTGCTAGGTCTGTCAGCCTCAGCCTTTCTTGGCAGGTCATCCATGTGCTCTGCCTCAGATGACTGGGCAAGTGGGTTCTAGAGGATAGAGCACTGGACTTGGACTCCAGAGGCCTGATATGGGGCTGTTCCTGGCTCTGCCACTGACTTCTCAGCTGACTGTGGGCAAGTCACTTCATTTCTCAGTGCTCTCTTGCCCCTTTTATCCTTTGTCTGACTTGCTTCCTGTGATTAGGGAAACAGGAACAGTTTCTCACTCTGTATTCGTCCTGCACCCTGTTCTTGGCTGAGACCTCTAATGACTACTGCAATATAAATGGTGAGATGCCAGTAATTCAGAATGTTATACTTGGAATGAGAGGAGAGGAGGGGGTGTCAGTGGGAGGTTATCCTGGAAGGACCAGAGCTCTAAGGACTGAGGGTATTAGAGAGAGTAGAACAGGATTTCTTGGTGGTTGGATAGAGGCGTTGGTGCTTGTAACACCAGCGAATCACTGGATGAGTGGTGCAGCTTGGGTTGGGTCAGGATGTTCTTACTGGAAGGCAAAAATTGTTTGTTTCTCACATGCTGTGCGTGAGGTGCTGGAGTAAGGGTCCTTGGTACAGCTATGTTCTAGTACCTTGGACAGCAGTGTTGTCATTTAATTCTTGCTCCTAATGTCATTTATACCACAAGAGGAGTAAATCTGAGAACAGATCCCTTCTTTGCTCATCTCCTGGTGTATTCGGAAGCCCTGGATAAACCTCTGTACATATGACCCCAAGGGCTGGAGGGGAATGCAGGGAGTTCTGGGGCATCTGTTACCCCATACTGAGGTCACCCCCCTTTCCTCCGTCAGTTATTTTTGTAGTAAAGAAGATCACCAGAGTTCATCTGAGCTCTTGTGCAAGGTGAGGATCCAGCCACAAGGCTCACTTGCCTGTTCATCTCTGACCCTAAGGGTCTCGGCAGTCTCTCCTTTCTGGAGTTAAGGGAGTAATCCCCACTTTAGTTCTGTTGTGGCTTCCATCCACACTTCCTTTACAATCTCTGAACCATGGCTGTAGGGTTATGGATGAAGGTTAGAGGTAGTCCCCCACCTCCCTTCTCCCAGCTGTGTCAAGAGGGGTGAACAGGAAGGCAGAGTTCAGTCTGATTCTGTTAAGTGTCTTTGGTTTGGTAGTGAGGATAAATAGTGCCAATGAATTTTCCTGCTGCTGCTAAATTAGGGAGGAGCCAAGAACACAAGTGGGGGAAGGAAATAGGAGAGTAGGCAAGTGTCTAAATTATTTAAGTGCCTGAGTCCCATTGAAAACCTTAAATTGGCTCTTAATCACTTATTTACTTTTGAGAAATTAATCCTAAAATGCAAGGGTCAGAAATCCTGGACAGTGATGCATCATGATCATGGCTTTTCCATTTCACTGCTTCCCTGGGCTCCACTGTCAGTTGGATCTATTTTGTCTCAGGCTTAGAGAGAAAGGGATCCATGGTGTTCATTGGGTCTGACCTGCCAAGCAAGCTGGCAGCAGTACTTCACCTAGAAGCAGGACTGGACCATGTCTCTTAGAAAGATAATCTGAGCTCATTTTGGAGGCTCTAAACAAATGGGTTAGTATCATCGTTGCGTGTCATGTTTATTACAGCAGTGCCCAAGGGTAGGACTGAGGTGCTGTACAGTTATTGAGTCACTGATGTTCGGTACTCCAAACAGCTGATGAAGTCCCATCACATACTTGGGAAGCTGTCCCATTGCACAGCTGTCCTCCCTGGCAGGAATTTGCCTCTTGTTTCAAGGTTTAATGTGTCCTGCTTCAAATCCCAGATTTCAGATCAAATCTTTTTTTTTGCAAGACTTCCCCCCCTGTACCCCAATATTCGCTATTTTTTCTACTTGTACATACCCACAGCAGTGATCAAGTCACCTCTCAGCTTTTAGGCTTGATAAGCTGAATAGGCTGAGTTCCCTAAGAGTCGCATTATAAAGCTTTTTTACAGTGCCTGGACCATTTGGGGAACCCTTGTTTGAATTCTTTCCAGTATTTCTTCATCTGTCTGGATGCTGGCACTGGGTGTAGAGGTTTTACCAGTGCTGTACACAGCGGCAATATCACTTCCCCATCCTAATGGATATTTCCCTTCTTATGTATCCCAGGATCACATTAGCCCTATTAGCCACAGCACTACACCATGAGTTCATGCCACATTTATTATTGACAGTGACCACTGGCTGCTTTTGAATCTCTGTTTTCCAATATGGAGTCTTCCATCTCCTGTAGGGATAGCCTGCATTCCTGGCTTCCAGACTGCTTAACCATTTAATGTGGCCTAGTTAAAGTGCTTTTTATTGGACTATAATCATTTAACCAGGTAATTCAAATCACAGTTGGTAAGAGTAACCTTCTTTCCTCATCAATTGTCATGCCAATCTTTGTGCCATCTGCAAGCATAACCAGCACAGGTTTTTTATCATTGATAAAAACACTGAATATTGTTTAACGAACCCATGGATAGACCCTGGTAGGGATGGCTCTTCTCCCTGACATCTCTTCAGAAGAGATACATTTTGATATCTGTCAATAAACCACTTTCTAATTAATTTAATAATTGTCTAAGAAATTCCATGTAATACAAGTTTTTAATCAAGAGATTACTTGGTACCAAGTCAAATGCTTTGGAGAAATCTAAACATGATGACCTCCTTAGGACATTCCTTTCCCTGTCCTTTTGTTATTTTTATGTACAATACCTTGTGCAATAGGACACAGACCAGGACCTTTAGGAGCTGCCACAATAGGAACTGTGTAGTTAACAATTTAAAGAGAATTGCGTGCATTAGAAATGTGTGCTGAAAATAATTTAGGAAAGTAGAAATGGAAGGAACCACATGAGGTTATCATCTAGTCCATCAAGGCTGGATCATCCCTGACTAAACCATCCCAGGCAAGTGTCTTTTCAATCTGCTCATGAAAATTTCCAGAAATTCTACAACTTCTCTAAGGCTGTTCCAATGTTTGACTGACCTCATAGAGAGCTCTTAATCCCCAACCTAAATTTCTTCTGCTGCAGTTTGAGACTGTTGCTCCTAGTCCTGTCCCTTACAACCACAGGAGGTGTCCCCATCTTGTTTATAATCATCCTTCAAGTATTTGAAAGACTATTATCATATATCCCCTCAGTCTTCTCTTTTCAAGACTAAATACGCCTAGCTCTTTCAGCCTTTCCTTGCAAGTCTTGCTTTTTGGCTCTCAAATCAATTTTGTCACTACCTGCTGGACTCTTTCTGATGATTCTATGTATCCACTTGGCATAGATAAATCGGAGAGTATGGTTGGAAGGGACTTCACAAGGTCATCTAGTCCAACCACCTGCTCAAGGCAGGATCATCCCTGACTAAACCATTCCAGTTAAATGTCTGTCCAACCTGCTATTGAAAATTTCCAAGGATGGAGATTCCATAATTTCTAGGTAGCCTGTTCCAGTGCTTGACCGCCCTCATATTTAGAAAGTTATTCCTAATCTTCAACTTAAATTTCCTCTGCTGCAGCTTGAGACCATTGCCCTTAGTCTTGTCTCCTATATCCACAGAAACAAGGCTATTTCCATTCTTTCTATAATCAGTCTTCAGGTATTTGAAGATGGTTATCAAATCCTCCCTTAATCTTCTCTTCTCTAGACTAAATAATCCTAGTTCTTTTAAGCTTTCCTCATAAGTCTTGCTTCTCAGGGCCCTAATCATATTGTTACTGGGACTGCTGGCAAGAGTACAGGATTTGTCAGAGAAATGACAGGTCATAAACGGGGTAGGTCTTGGTAGACGGGAGCTGGAAATTCTTCCTGTGGCTTCAGGAGAGTTTTTGACAGGACTCATCTTATGAAGATGTATGCAGCAGGGTGGAAACGAAGACAGAGGAGGCAGCAATTCCCAGCCTGGTAAGGGAATATCAGTTCCAGGGACACAGACAGTGTCCAGACTTGCTGCCTCAGAGAATTTTTATCTCAGTATGGTCCTCAGAGTGAAACACGGGAAACCAACCGACAGAAAATCTTACAGAAAATCTAACACATGTAACCCAGATGATTTCCAACTACAGAAGAATCTCATTTCAACAGAAATGGCTGCGGAAGAAAACGTCCAGGGTCAGCAACTTTGGACTTTGTTAGCTCCACGTAACAGAAAAAGGGATAAAAACATCCTGACAAAGGACCAAACACCTTTTCCAAGGACATGAGAAATGTCAGTAAGAATTTCTCCAAATGGAATCTTGGTCTCCCTCTTCCCTAAAAATAAAGAAATAAACTGACAAACATTACCTACACAGAGGTAGCAACATTGCTAGTAAAGTGCTGACATAGGAAACAGTTTCTCCTTCCTCTCATAGCCCCTTCTTCTGCACTGGACTCTTTCCAATTGGTCCACATTGTTCTTGAAGTGCAGGACTCAAAACTGGACATAGTGCTCTAGGTGAGGCCTCACCAGTGCTGAATACAGTGGAATAATCACTTCCTTTTATTGTCTAGTAACACTCCTGTTAATACAACCCAGTATGCTATTATTGTTTTTGGAACAAGAGGACATGGTTAGCTCATATTCAGTTTATGGTCCACTGTTACCCCCAGGTCCTTCTCTGTAGTGCTGCAGCCCAGCCAGTCATTCCCTAGTCTGTATTTTGGCATGCAATTATTCCATCCTCAGTGCAAAATCTGCACTTGTCCTTGTTGACTTTCATTTGATTGGATTGCAATAATTTCTTCAGTCTATCCAAGTCATTCTGAACCCTTGCCCTACCCTTCAGAGTGTCTGCAACTCCACCCAACTTGGTGTTATCCTTAAATTTGCTGTGCACTCAATCCCATTGTCCAAATAATTAATGAAAAAACTGAACAATATTGGACCCAGGATAGACCTATGGGGAATCCCATTTGATACCTCCTTCTAATGCATTGAGCCATTGAGACTTTGTTGAGCATGATGATCCATTTCATAGTACTTTCATATATTGTATACTTCCTTATCTTATTGATAACAATGCCACGGGAGGCAGTGTCACAAGTCCTTGTTAAAGTCAAGGTATATCACATCCATTGCTCTTCCCCCATTCACAGAGCCTGTTACCTTAAAGGAAATCAGGTTAGTCAGGTATGACTTGCTCTTAGTGAATCCATACTGGCTGTTTTTGGTCAATCACCATGTTTTCCTCTAGGTGCTTCAAAGTATTCCTTGAGAAACTACTCCATGATATTTCCAGGTATTGAGGTCAGACCAACTGGACTATCATCCTCTGATCCTCCTTCTTCCCTTTCTTAAGATGGGCCTATATTTCCTCTTTTCGAGTCATCCAGGACCTCACCTGACCTCCCCAAGTTCTCAAGGAGGATAGCCAATTTCTCTGAATTACCTCAGTCAGTTTCTTCAGTATCCTAAGCTGTATCCCATCCAGTCTGGCTGACTTGAAAGCATCTAGCTTCTTCAAGTAATCTTTTTTTAAATCTATTTTTCACTACTCTAGGGTGTTTGTCTCCTCCTCTATCTTTGCTGCTAATTGCACTCATGGTCTGATAGCTGACCTTTTTTGTGAAAACTGATATAAAAAAAGCATTTAATTCTTCTGCCGTCTCTGCATCATATGTAATTATTTTGCCATCTTCATCCTATAAGGAACTTGCATTTTCTGTGGTTTCCCACTTACTTCTGACATACTTGTAGAATCCCTTTGTTTTGTCTTTTGTTTCTTGTCAGTTGTATCTCAACTTGTTCTAGGCTTCCTGATTAACAGGTAGTTTTTCCTTGATCCTCTCAGTCATGAGTCACGGGCATTGGAGGGAAAGGTGCATCGAAGAGATTAACAGAAGACTCTGGTGATGGTGCCATCATGAGGGGTTTGGCTTCTTCAACCATGGTCTTCACTTCAGGGAGAGAGGCAGTGGCTTGTTGGGAAGGGATGGCCTCCACCTGACCCTGAAAGGGAAGAAGCTCTTCTCGGCCAGAATGGCTGACTTACTTAACAGGGCTTTAAACTAGGATCACTGGGGGATGGGTGGTCAACTATAATAGTTCAAGCCTGGGTCACCTCAACTATAGTATTAACAGGTTAGGTAGCCCAAGGGAACCTACTCCGATGACAGCCCAAGCAAAGGTCACATCCCAGTGTGCAGGGAAGCCCAGGGCTTTCCATGGCAGGCTCAGCTGCCTGTATACAAACGCCAGCAGTTTGGGAAACAAGCAAGAGGACCTAGCCCTTCTCCTGAGTGACAAAGATTATGATCTTGTAGGGATAACAGTGACCTAGTGCATCTCCACCTGTGACTGGTCCATAGGTATAGAAAGCTATACTTTGTACAGGAGAGACCATGTTGGGAAGAGGGGTCGGGGGTAGTTCTCCACATGAAGGAGAAGTGTACTTCTCTTCAAACTGAGTTTAGCAATCAAGGAGGGCATCTTGAGACCTTCTGGGCTAAAATATGGGGAAAGCATGGGGAAGGGGATATAATTGTAGGAGTCTATTACAGACCTCCCAAGCAAGAGGAAGAGCTGGATCTTGAATTCAGTAAGGAACTGGCTGAGGCTGCACGCTCCCAAGGCATGGTTGTCATGGGTGACTTCAACCTCCCTGACATCTTGTGGGAAGAGCACACAGCCAAATCTGATCAGTCACATAGCTTCCTCGCTTGCATTGATGAGCTCTACCTAACACGAGGTCTATGGGGTGACTTGGGGAGATGCAGTGCTGGATTTGGTTCTGGCCAAAGGGGATGACCTGGTGAGTGATCTGAGGGTTGAGGGGAAGGTTGGTGAACTGTTGAACTGATCACTTTTTCTGCCCTGCGCAGGCAGACCAATTTATCAGTAAAACAGAAATTCTCAACTTTGGGAAGGCTGACTTTCAAAAACTCAGGAGACTGGTCAGCCAGGCACTTAAGACACTGTGGCCCCTCAGAAAGGGGAGTCCACGAGGAATGGTTGTTCCTTAAGGATGCAATCTTCAAAGCACAAGAATAGTCCATTCCATCCCACAGGAAAGGCAGTCAGCAGGCTGGGAAACCCCATTGGCTTAATAGGGAACTTTTGGACCTCCTGAAACTAAAAAGAGAAGCCTACACCAGATATAATTCCCATTTTCTCATCAAGGAGGACTACAAAGCACTGTCTGCACCTGTAGAGAGAGGACCAGAAGAGCCAAGGCAGAAACTGACCTCAGGCTAGCTATGGGAATCCAGGACACCAAAAAGTCCTTCAGATGTGTGGGAAGTTGGAGAAAGAACAAAGGCAACATTGGACCCCTGCTAAATCAGATGGGCAGCTGACATCTGACACTTAGGAAAAGGCCAATCTCCTAAATTGATTTCTTTGTGTAGGTCTTCCACCTGCTCAAGGGGGTCACCCTGTTGGACAGGACACAAAGCATCCAAGGTGTGGAAGATGGGTCCACAATTGATGTAAATCAAATGAGGGAACACCTCAAGAGGCTAGGCATCCATAAGTCCGTGGGCCCAGATGGTATGCACCTGAGAGTCCTGAAGGAGCTGGCGGACATCATACCACGCCCTATGGCGAAGGTATTTGAGAACTTGTGGTGTTCAGGAGAGGTACCAGAAGACTGGAAAAGAGCCAACATGGTCCCAGTCATCAAGAAAGGAAGAAATATCCAGAGAATTACAGGCCAATCAGTCTGACATCCATATCTGGAAAGAGCCTGGAGAAAATCATCAAAGATTCCATCAGCAACAGGCTAATGGAAAGCAACCTTCTGAGTGCCAGCCAACATGGCTTGGTTGCTGGAAGGTCTTGCCTGACCAACCTAGTCTCCTTTTATGACCAGCTGACACACTGCCTGTACAAGGGAGACTAGGTTTATGTCATATCTGGATTTCAAGAAAGCCTTCGACTTGGTCTCCCATGATGTCCTCATGGTTAAGCTGGGGAACTGCGGCCTCAACCATCTCATGGTCCAGTGGCTGTGGAACTGGGTCCAGGGTTAGACTCAAAGAGTAGTAGTTGATGGGAGGAAATCACCATGGTGCAAGGTGACCAGTGGTATCTCTCAGGGCTCAGTACTCGGGCCAGTACTCTTCAACATCTTCATTAATGATCTGGATTCAGGTGTCAGATGTGGACTGGCAAAGTTCATGGACAGCACTAAATTATGGGGGAAGGTAGTCACACAGGAGGATAAGCTGGGGATACAGGCCGACCTGGACAGGCTCGCAAGGTGGGCAGACCAAAACTGATGACATTCAACGTAGAGAAGTGCAGGGTGCTCCATCTTAGGAGGAAAAACCCAAGCCCTACTTTTCTGATTCTATAACTTTTCCCTGCCAATGCCCTTCATACTGAGCTCCACATGGGTTGCATCATTAGGCTGTGCATTATATTTTAAGACTTCTGTGAGTCTTCCTTCACAAATCCAGCCTTCCAGTACCTGGTCATTTCTCCTCTGCCTCCCTGTCTGGTAATATGGTACGAAGAACTGAGCAAAATAATCTAGGTGTTGTCAAGATCCACAGAGGAAAAGATGCCCTGTTATACATCCTCCTTTGAGCATGTTGGTCCAACTTTGAGCATGGAGGTCCAACTCCTGCTTAAAGGAGGAACATGCTTATCCAAACCTTCCCATGGCTAACCTATTCCTAAAACTGCACAAACAACCCTGTTGCACTATTACAAGGCACATAGCCCAAAGTCCCTAAGAACACTCCAACCTGCCATGGTAAAGCAGGGGGATGAGGGCTACTAGTATGTCACCGTTGCAAGAGTTGTTAAGGAAGAGTACATAGGAATGAGGAAAGGAGTATTTCTGGATTGGATGTCAGCAAGTTCTTTCTCATGGTGAATGGGTTATTTTAGGGGTGTCAAAGATGTAACCCGTGGGCCGAATTTGGCTTGCAGAGCCCTATCATCTCACTTATAGTGCTGCCCATGGATCTCAGACTGGCCTGGCACATGGAGCCAGTGCAGCGTGTAGTGCCTGCATCAGACTGGCCTTGCATTATGGATCCATCCCTGTACTACTCAGCCAGCCTGTGGGGCCCAATAAATTTGACACCCCTGGATTATTATGTAGAAGAGTCCCCCCAGGGGAGTGCTGCAAGTCCTGTCCCTTGGAACATTTTGCAACTAGGTTGGACAAAAGACTGGAAAATGAAATGTAATGAGTAACCCCACATGAGGATGAATATGATGACCTAACAGATCTTTGGATCTAATGACTCATGCTCCTTGTGTAATTTCCTTTCTCACTTCTCTCTTGTAATCCAGCCCTTTGTTACATCAGTGCTGGCTGCTAATGAAACTGTCTAACTACTGTAGTCCAAAACCTTATTGTTAATTCCCAAATGTGACAATGTTCGGGTTCCAGGGGTGGCTGTGATGTCCCCTGGTGGCCATGCAACCCATGCCCAGCTCTGGCTCCAGGGAATCCTCCCCTCTCACCTGCCACGCCTTGATGTAACTATTGACTGTTAGAAAGGGAAGCTGCCTAAGGGTGCTAGAGCAAGCCTTCTGTTCTTCTGAAAGTCAGCAGGTCCCAGCTGGTTTAGTCCTGCTTTGTGCCTAGTGGCCCTCTCTACCCACTTGTGCCCCTCAGGGTACTTGCAGCCTTGAGGGCTATTCACTGCTTCTGAACTTCCCCTATAGCCATGCCCATACCTTTTAGGTGTTAGTGTACAATCACTCCCTTGTTGGGACCTCAGCCTCCACCCCTTTTCTCTAGCTAGGCCTTTGAGCCTGGGCCCACTGAACTGGACCTGGCTTCTTGGCACCAGCTCTTGTTTTGATTACTTTAGGCCTGGGTCCCCTGGCCCTGCCTCAGCCCCAGTCTGGGCAGTGAGCCTGCTTCAGTTCTGTCTGGGCCCTCTTGCCCTATTTGGCTTGAGTTGTACTCAGCTGCAGTCCTCCCCTAGGCTGCTACCTTATAAGGCTCAAGGTCTATGTCTTGAGCCCCCAGCCCCCTGGCAGGACTCCAGACGCTCATGCCCAGAGACACGGCTGGGATCTCCATACCACCCCTACCAGTCCCAACCCAAACCACCAGTATGAGCTATAATAAAGAAACAAGCCCTCTGGCTATAACACCAGCTACTCTGCTCTGTGTCCAAACATAAACAGTAGCTACAGCAAGGCTTCCGCTTATCCTGTGTCATATTCCTCTGCCAGGCAGCTGCATTCTGTTTACCTCCTACAGGGTAGCACCGGTAGGGTTACCATATTTCCAGTTTTAAAAAAAAGGACAATTGTCTGAGGGGTGGTAACATGATACTGGGGGTGGGGGAGGGGTGGTGGCAGTGATATGCTACCCCCACCCTTCACTCCCAAGCCATAGCCCCCCCCAGCCCTGCTGCTGCCCCATACTCTTGACCTGCAGACCTCTGGCCCTGCCACTGCCCCTTACTCCCAAACCACAGTATCCCACCACCTGGACCATGTTGGTGCCCCTAACTCCTGACCCACAGCCCCCTGGCATTGCCTGTGCCCTGTGTTCTGGACCCACAGGCCCTTGCCTCCCCTAGTGCCCCTCACTCCCAAGCCACAGCCCCCCAGCCCTGCCAGTGCCCCTTACTCCTGGCTGGCAGCCCCCTGCTCCCCCCAGCCCTGTAGCA
>NW_017728972.1:512953-532686 GCF_001723915.1 Gavialis gangeticus
TCTAGCCATGCAGCTCCCTGCTGCCCCCTAAAGGCCCCCCCCCCCCCTTCCCCCACTGGTGGGGCAGGCGCCTCCCCTGCCCTGCTGCAGCCCCAGCTTTTGGACAGCTTCCCCCAGTGTTGGAAAGCATCCCCCACCCCCATCCTCCCATACAAGCACGCACACAGCCTGCCCAGACAGTCCCCAAGCCCTGGCCTTCCAGCTCCCACCCCTCTTAAACTTACCTGCATCCAGCTGCAGGGTCTGGGCCTGCTACCACCCTATCTGGCTGCATGCTGGCCATGTGCATGAGTGTGCACACATGCACATGGCGCCTCCTGCCTCTAATCGCCCTCCCCTTGCTCCTCCAGCCCAAAGCAGCTCTTTGCTATGGCAAGTGGGGAAGTGCAGAGCAAAATCCTGGACATTTGTTGATATTTTTAAAAACCCCCCACCTGGATGGAGATTGGAGGGCCCAAGCAAAGGACATGTTGTCTGGGAAAACCCAGATGTATGGTAACCCTAAGAATGAGTGCCAGCTAGGTGCTCTCCTGGCTCCTCCTGCTCCAGAGCACCTTTCTCTGCAGCCTCCAGGACCAGACTCTCTGTGTAGGCTCAGGCCCTGAGTGTATTTATATGCTAAGCCGTGCCCCCTTCTGGTTAGGTGAGTCAGCAGCCATCTTGGGTATGTTCATTGTGACCCTAAGGACCTGCCTGCATGCCCTTGCAGCTGCTTAGCTATTGTTTGCAGCTCTTAGCCCTTGAGCAACCTGGCTGTCTGTCCCTTGTGCCTGTTACTGCTGGCTTTTGGCCACAATTCAACTAGCAGGTGGCTAGTTCCTTAACTGCTAGCTTTCCCTGAGTCAGCTCCCCCTGCTGCAGTTTCCTCTTAAGTAACAGGAACCTTCTGGCTCCCTGTTACACCTTATTCTGGGCTGCATGCATCCCCTGGTGCAGTGATTCTCAACTGGGGTGCCATGGTACTCCGGGGTGTTTTGAGATCCTTTTAGGGGTGATGTGTGTTTCCACATAATGTATACACAGTTACGTGTCCAAACATGATTCACAAGATGAAAATCAGAAATTTCAAATAGGAAGCTATATTGTTAAAAACATGCTGACCTGTTGTGGTCTTTATGACTTTCACTATTATATTTCCTTCGTCACAAACCAAGTGAAAACTAATAGAGTTGGCATTTTTTGAGGGGTACCTTGAGACTAAGAAGGCTGAGACCCACTGTCCTACTGTGTTTTTAAGTGAAATACAATAATAAAATAAGTGGACATAGTTCTGGTAGAAGAAGCTGAATTAGCAGTGACAGCTGGGGAGGAGCAGTGTGAGATGCTCCATGTTGTCTCCACTGCTAGAGGTCAAGGGGACCTCTAAGAAGGAACATAGGGAGTGTTCCCTGTAGTTCATTCAGGCCTTGGTTTTTCTGCCAAGACTCCCCCCAACGTGTGGCTGCAGGGAGTGGCTTTTGTGATGAGGTTACCTGGACATTGAACTTTCACATGGGTCACTGAACAACCCATATTTGGGGATGAATTAATCCTGGCCTGGATCCAAAATGTGAACCTACCAAGGAAAGGCTGCATCTTCTCTTGCTTCTGGCACAGTCCTTCCCTTTGGCGTTCATGACTATTTTTCTTTTCCTCTTTCAGCTGGTCTTTCTTGATAGTCCTTTCTCTTTCTCCTCTCTGTTGTTTTTCTTGCTATCTGTCAAGACTCCTTCATTGCCTTTTTCTCTCTAGCTGATATTTCTTGGTAAATGCAGGTACGTATATGGTTATGATTTCAATCACCATCTGTCTGCTGATATCTCCTCAATCTAACTCTTCCATCCACCAACATGTCTTCCATCCAATTTCATGCCTCTCTAAAATGTCTCCTTCTAGATGTCCCACCACCAATTTAAATGCAAAATGGCTAAAATGAAACTCTCTGCTGCTTTTTTCTCTTTCTCTCTCTCTCCTGATAAAGCTGCTCTCTTCCAGGTCAGCCTGGTGCAGTGCCTCTGCATTCTGTCCTTGACCACCAAAACTATTCTTCATTCCCACCTCATCTCTCACCTACTGCCAGCCATTCTTCATGGGTCTCAGATTCTTACCCTGCATTTCCTGCTCACCCAAAATACTGCCATCAGCCTTATCATGAATGCTCTGATTGCATCACTCCTCAAGTTGTATAATATCATTAGGCTCTGCTTTTCTTCTTCATTTGGTTGACTTATTGCCCTTTGCTTTAAGGATCTGAACAGCTCTTTACCTCCTGCTGGAACATGCTCAGTCTATGCCTCTTGCCCATCTGTTCCCAGTGTAATCTGCTCCCATATTTGTCTCCATGACTATTTTCATGCTGCCCCCTGCACATGTAGCCTTCTCATGCAGCATGCCAGCAATCTGCCCTCTCTTCATTCAGATCCCCTGAAAAACGCACTCCTGGGAGTTGGACATAGAATGCTACAGGTGAGCCAGGGTGTGTTTAACATGGTGGTGTGTTTGATACCTGATGTGCATTGACTTATTTATACTGTAAGCTACCTAGTCCAGAATTTGAGTTTCTTCCATGCTCTGTTCAGGACAGAGTATAGTGAATTGATCAAAAGATTTCAAACAAAAAAAAGTTTACAAATTTTAATGGGAAAATTACCTGTTTTCTTTTAATGACATTTTTATGAAGGTGGATAATTTTTGCTTAATGTATTTTTTTTCAAATTTTGTACTAGGTTGTAGCTTAAATGTATACTTTATCTCTAATAGGAAGAACAACTTTTGAAAATTGATTTTTTTTTATTTGAAAAATATTCAATTCAAGATTTAAAAATGAAAATTTGCATAAAGGGCAAATAAAATGTTTCTATTACAGTTTCGCATACACTTTCCTGAAAGGAAAAAATCAATCCATTTTGAAAAAGAAAATGTTTGTGAAATGTGTAGGTTTTTATACAGTGCTTTCCCTATTTCGAGCAGCTTTAATACATAATGAAAAAGATAAGTATGGAAGTTTCTAGGGCAGAACCAGTCATTTTTATTTAATTCCAGTAATGTTGTCTGTTTTTCATGTCCACACCTTGAAAAGGATGTTGACCAACTGGAAAGGGTTTAGGAAAAAAAGCTATGAGAATGAGCAGTGTTTGTAAATCCTGTCTTAGTGAGAGAAAGAAGCAGCTCAGCGGAGTTAGCTTAGCAAAGAGAAGATTAAGAGGGGACGCAGAAATGCTCTGAAAAAAGTGCTTTTGATCCTAGAAGGCTTCTCAGGCTAGCAAAAAAAAGTGCAACAAAATTCCCTGGTGGGATCAGAGAGAAATTTGGACCAGAAATGAAATGCACATTTTTGATGGTAAGTTAGGAACTAGTGGAACCACTTCCCTGGGAATGTGATAGTCTCTGTCACTTGAAATCAAGACTGGGAGACAGGTCCTATCATATCCGTTAGGTGCCAAAGTGTGATCCCATTCCACCTTATCTGACGCTGAAAAAAATGTTCATACATCTATGTTTATAACATGCCATAATCTCAGCCTTAAGACTAAATCACAAAAAGCAGTGAGCAGGAGGAGAACCCACCCACATTTGCCTTAACTGTTTTTCAGGGACTCAAGCAGGGTGGAACTGGATCCATTTAGGTGTGTAGGTCCTCTTGGAAGCCTAGCAGGTGAAATAGGATCTAGCTTTGGGTAGCATCCAAAAGCGATGCTTTAGCTCATGTCACAAGCTGGCTGCAGGAACCACTGGGTGCAATTTAAGCTGGGTCATGCAGGGATATTATAATGGTCCCTTCTGACCTTAACGTGTATGCAGTCTGAGGTAGATAAACATCCATTATAGCCCTGGGTCATTCCCCTTAAAGAGTGTGATATTCTCTGCTAATGGAGGTTATATTATATAATTTCCAAACCTAAGCAAAAAAGAGAGATTCTAGCTTCTGCATTTCAAAAAGCTTCTGTAGGCCATACTGTAATACCACACATGCTTGATGGGTGGCAAGGCTCAAGGCACCTGAAAGAGAGAACATTTGTGTGCATCTCGTTTCATTGTTAAGGAAAGAAGCAGCAACCATCTCCTTGCATAGTTAGCATTGTCAGGCTGATCCCTCATCTCTACAGCGTCAGTCAGTTCACAGAACTCAGAAAATGCTGTCAGGCCTTGGGAAATTCCCATGGGGGCAGAAAGCAGAAATAAATGAAAAGAGCTGTCCTGCGGGGATGTGTTCTCCTGGGAATTCTCACATTAGTCTCTGGTAGATCTAGAGCAGTGTTTGCCAAACTTTTGATACCTGGAGCACACTTTTTTGGATTATAATTGACTGCACACTTCACTCTTACACCCCCAGAGTTGTGTGTGTGTGTGAAAACATATATTCCATTCCCCTGCTAGAGGAAATCATACCATTGCTGAGATGTACTGTTAAAAAATGACACCAGATACATCTGTTTTTAAGCAAAGGATTAGTAGCTATATCAGTGGTTTCAACCTTTTAGTCTCATGGCACCACTCCATAACTTTTCTGAATTTCACAGCACCCCAGCTGAAAGTCACTGAGCTACATCTAAGTTCAGAAAAGAGCTGGAGGAGGCCTTGAGGCTAAAGCTGTGAATCACTGGTCTAGTTGGTGCCACCTTGCTGTGCCCTGCTCTTTCCTCTGTCTGCCCTCTCCCAAACCTTGGTCTGTACCTCTGGGAGCAAGTGTAGCCCCTCCTGAGGTTGCTTCTGCAGGGTCTCACATGCTGGCAACCACCCTCACGGCCCCTCCTGCTGGCCCTGGGAGTGTGGGAAGAATGGAAGGGGCGAGCTGTGCCCACCTGCCCACTTACAGCAGAGCACACTGCTGGGAGCATGGGGGGTGCCAGCATGGGGGCTGCCTGGGGTGAGAAGGGTGGGGAAAGGCAGCAGCAGTGGTGGCAGTCCCCAGAGGAGTAGCTACAGGTGCAAGGTGCCGGACAGAGGAGGAAGGCAAGTATCTCCTCACACAGGGGGATCTTGCCATGGCACACCCTTTGGGAATCACTGATCTAGAGATTTACCAGATGTTATGTTTTACCAGACATTGTAATTAGTTAAATAGAGCTGCGTCTCCTCACTGTTTTGTGTGGGAGATCTCCAAAGCAAACCCAGTCACTTCAGAGTATGTGTTAGTAGTGTAGTTTGCTCACCCTGTTCAACCTGATAAGCCAGCCATGGAGCAGATACCTGTGCACAGTGCTTATAAATATAGGCTGTGTCACTACTACAGGCCATCAATTCAGTGAGAGGCAAAAGCCCAGTGGCTGGCCACATTTGATCATCACAGAAATGGCATCCGTTTCACAGAACTAATGGGGTCCTGGTGAACTCTCTTTCTGGTCAAATAGGTTTCCTAGGCAGGTAATTTGCATCTCTAGGGGCCTGGATATTTTCAAATCACCTACTGAGGTCCCATGCTGTGTCTTTGACTTGCATTACTCTGCAACAGGTCTGCAAACTGCTCTATTTCACTGGCTTGTCCAGGTCCTTCTGCCAAGCCAGTCTCTTGCAGCCCCTGCAGGCATGAATGGCAGAACACTTGCATTGGCTTCTTATTGGTAGACGTGCTCATGGTTGGTGGTTGCAGTGGTTTATCTGTTAAGCAGTCTGTCGCATTTACAGAATTGTCCTTCCCTCCCTCCCTTCCTCCCTCCCTCTAAATACATTGTCCTGGGGCAGTTGCACTGGGGCTGGGCAGAGAAGCACCATATCCAGCTTTTCTCAGCACTGTACACATCATATCTGGGAGCAGTCTCACTGGTACAGCCACACAACTACATAGTTATGGTAGTGGGCTAGCAGGAAATGGGTGCTTGCCCTGTGCTTGTAAAAGTGTCCTTGTCCTTTGGAGCTCTGAGTCTAGGGAGGCCAGACAGCTTGAAGGCTGGGGAAAAAGAGAAAATTGCTCACAGGAGGCTGTTGCAGGGTCTGCTTTTCAATTCAGATCTCTTGTGTTCCAGTCCTGTGCCATAGCGACAGACCCACAAGGAATTGCTTCCCATTCTGACCTGGGAGACCAGGGCGATTTTTTGGAGAGAGAGATCCTTTGGGGAGAGGAGCACATGTGGGTGTCCCTAGGTTATATGGGGAATGGTGTCAGAGCTGTCTCATAGAAGATGCTCATCAGGAAGGGTAGCTTGTAGGAGGTTTTGTCGCTCCAAGGGGAGAAGACACACAGTGTTGTTGGAGCACTTCAGGGGATGGGAGGTGTTTCTAAGCAGCAGCAAGGCCCATGAATGGTGCCTGCTCCATGAACTTGCTGTCTGGGCAGAGAGAGAAGGTCCTTTAATTTTCATGGACCCACTGTCCCTGGCAAGGGGTTGAGGGGAAGTTGGTTTCCTCTCCCAAGGAGCCTGTAGATCAGAGTTCAGTGACACCGCTTGCATCACGGGGCTCTAGATATTTATTGCCATCTTGTTACAGGCAATGAGTCTGTCTCAGGCATGTCCTGGTGACTGGACAGCATGGTCCTGTTGTCCTGTATAGATTTGCTGTCCTGGGACAGCTGAGGAAGTAATGTGCTTTGTATGTTTAGAAAGGGCCTGAGTCTGGGTGTCCTGGGGTCACAGAGCAGCTTGACTGTGTAGGGCATTGCTCCCAGATATGATGAACTAGGAGGGGCCGATAGGCTCCAGTGAGTGAGCTCTCCTGATCTTGCCCTCACAGCCCCTCCACCTTGGCTCCTGATCAGGAGGCCAAAGCGCTACCTACTATGGCAACGGGGCTCCAGACAAACAAGCCAGTGTGCCATAGTGGGCAGTCAGCTTTGCTACCGCCAGATGGCAATGCTTGTGTGCGCACTGCCATTTCCGCCATCTTAGTGCATGAATTGACAAGTGGCCCATTGACGGCAGTGGCGGGAGGGGGGAAGACAGCAGGGAAGCGCACAAACGCTCCACTGTGTCGCCTCTTACACCTTCCCCTCCTCCTCCTCTGTCCTGATGCCCAGAGGACAATGGCTCCTTCCATGCCAAGGTTCACAGCTGGCACGGGTGGAGGAGAGGCCAGGAGAAGGGTGGGGAGGCTGGAAGAAGAAAGGGCCAAGAGAGAGGCCAGTAGCATGGAGAAGCTGGGAGGGAAGAGACCAAGGGAAATAGGGGAGGTGGTGAAGAAGAGGCAGAGGTAGAAGTTGGGAAGAGGAGAAGAAAGGCTTGTGGGGAGGGAAGGGAAGTAGTTGGGGAAAAAATGTCCAGGAGAATGGAATTGGGAAGAACGCGGAAGTGAAATGGCTGGCCTAAAGCATTTCTCCTGTATGGCACTGTCCATCGTGGCCAACTGTACTCTGGAGACAGATGCCACCTGCACCAGTGCTGCACAGCCTACTGCTGCCCTGTGGCTTCCAGGGATGGATGGGCACCTCCTACCACAGTTACTTGGCAAATCCCTGCTGACACCTCCTGTCCCTCCAAAGGCCTTGGGAAAAGGGAGGCTGAAGCCAGCTCATGTTTGGCCAAACAGGCTCCCATCCCATTGCAATCAGCATTTTAGGGATAGCAGTGCCCTGCGTGGCAAGAACCGATGTCCGTAGTAGGCGGGGAATTTGTGATGCCCAGCAGAGGCAGAGCTGCCTCAGCAACTGTTATCTGTTATGGGTTAGGAAGAGTGGTCCTCTTTAGTATCTGTCTATGGAAACCATCTTCAGATATGATCCTCAGAGCTCTGAAGCCAAGTGAGGTCATGCCTGGGTGACCCTTGGAGGGGAGACCTTCAGGTAACACAGGAGGATTGTCAGAGCTGGTTCTGGGGATTCAGCAGGGGAAATGCTTGCCCGTGATCCTGTGACCCATCATGGTGCTGAAAGGCCACTGGGAGGTATGAGGTGACCTGTCTGATCTGTTTAGCGTGGGGGCTAGGGGCACTGTGCCATGGGAGTTGGCTATGACTTCATCCTGCCTACAGCTGGAGTGCTTGGTGCTGCAGGAGACAGTGCAGGCAGCGCAGTACCCCAGCACAGCGGCACTGTTTCTCAGATGAGGAATGGAACCAGGCCCTTGTGGCCCCTGAAGATTCTGCAGCTCTGGTTTTTTTTGCCAAAATAGGGGTGCTAGCTCCAGTGTCCTGGTCACATATCACCTTGGATGCCGACTCCATCTCCCTAAGTTCCCTCCATTGGTAGCAGCAGTTGCATGCAGCATCTTTGCTTCCTGCACTAGTCTGCACTGTTATGTAACAACCACTTTCCACGCCAGCAGTGAGCACATCTCAATGGTGGACCTCAGTTGCTTGTATATAACATAAATATGCAAAGGGCCTGACTCTGATCCCTATCTCATGATGGGCTGAGACTTACTGTGGGAGGAGGTGTGTTGTGGTCCGTGGGAGAAGAGTGTTAGCCACTGCGAGTCTGCGGGTGACAATCTGTTCCAGCCTGCTCTTAGGGCTGCAAGGTGCTATAGAAATAGAAGGAAGTGTTGGGAGGAGCACAGATTTCTCCCTGCCATAGGTTATATTTGAAGGGCCTATAACTCCTCCCTGGATTTTAGGACATTTTCCCCTTTTAAAAATGAAAAGAAGGGCAAGGCCCTTTGCTCTCTTCTTGAATTATGACTGCCCAGAGCTCCCCAATTCCCTTAACTCTGACCCCAGGCTTTTCCCAAGAACCCTGTCATCACTTGATTGCCAGAGCTGCTGGACTCAGGGCTTAGGTGAACACAGGGGCTCCTATAGATGTGCAAGGAACTGGCTCTGAAATGCTGGAAATCCAGCACATTGGGGCAGATTCAGTTAATCAAGTCTGCTGGAGCATGGAAATAAACACACTCCAACAGACTCTAGCATCACATGTATCAGTGTCCCCGCACTGAAAAATGGTGGTGGGGTGCTCTGAACTAAAGCTTGTTGGATGAGCTTTAGTTCAAAGCGCCCCGTCACCGTTTTTCAGTGTGTGGGACTTTGATACACATAATGTTCAGGCGCTTTTAATTAGCATAGCTTGCTAATTAAAGTCCCCTGCACACCTCCTGGAGCACATGTAAAAATGCCCAGGGTGCTTAGATGAACACCTTTGGAGGTGCAGGCATCTTTGGTGAGATGTGGTATCTTGTTGACAGCTGATAATGTGATGCCTAGGGGACAAAATATAAGGAGAACCTCTCCCATACCTGGCCTTTCCTTGCTTTTAAGGTTTGGTATGTGTACGGGAGGGGGCAGGGTGGGGTGGTTTGAGTCTTGAAGCAACCTTTCCTGGTGCTTTGGGGCCAGATCTGTAGCTAGCGTAAATCTGTGTGGCTCCTTTGTCTTCAAATTAGTGAAAGCCCACAGAAGTCAAAAGAATTGCAGGGGTTCACACCAGCTAATATCCTGTCCCTTGGCTTCTGGGAAATGTCCTGTATACATACCTGTAAATAGTTCTAGCTCTGAAAAGGTGCCTGCCCCAGAGGGACATCTAAGAGAGCCATGGACCTGCTGATGCATGGGTTGAAAGCAACCTGGGGGAGCTCACTGCAACACAGTGAGGCATCTGGATTGTGATTATGCTAATTGTGTGGATGTGGATGCTGGGGAGACTCCGTCAAGGGCCCCAGACAACGGGGGCTTTGCTCTGGGGTGGTCTCTGAGTTATCTGGGGGAATGGGGCAGTTTGGCTTTGCCTCCTGCTCAGGTTACAGGAACCACTTCTCCAGGGAGTGACTGGTTAACGTTATAGTCAGGTAATAAAGAGTATAATTAAGGAAGAATGTGGGGCTGCCTATCTTAGGAAGGGGGTGGGGGAGTGTGGGCTGCGGTGGGAAGAGATGTCAGACAGGAATGATCCAACCCCCCAAGCTCCTGGGTTGGATCTTCCAGCACCCAAGGGGTTTAAGTGTGTGTGCATGTGTGTGTGTAAGGCAGGAGAACAGAATCAGTCCTGTTTATTCCCTAGACAAGGAGCTGTCTATCCCCTCCGTGGTCCCGGCTGGGTAGGTTTTTTGCGCTTGCAGATGGGGCCCTCATCTGAACCCTACTGGATCTCATCTCATCTCATCTCATGGCAGGAGGAGAATGAGCGATGTGTCTGGGGAGCAGGGCACTGGGGCCGTGCTTGAGTCCCAGCATGCCCCATGTTGCTGAGGGTGGGGATGTGTGGGGTGGGGACTGGGTGCAGTTAATGCCTTGGACCTCTGGTGTGTCTGATGTTGCTCTGAGTGGAATGTGCAGGGTTGGGGAAGGGTGCATCTTTCTCATGGTGGGTTCCCTCCTCCTCTGGGCTGGGGCTGCAGTTTTGGGGAACAGGGCTTTGCTGCTGCTCAAACCCTTTGATCCCTCCCACCCGGAAGGCAGGGATGTGGCCTGGGAGCAGGCCTGTGTTGAAGCAGTTGGACTCTTTGGGGTACTGGTCTGCTGGGTGTTAGGCGGGGGAGAAGGGTAGGTATGTGCCCAGATCAGGCCACGGCTGAGAGCCCAGGTGACACGGGGAGGAGGGGATGGAGCTCAGCTGCTTGCTTCCAGCTCCCCGGGCTTAGGTAGTGTTTGGTTAGAAACCTCTCAGTAGATTCTTCAGGCTCATGGCTGGGCTGTCGGCCAATCAGCAGGGCAGCAAGTATAAACACCAGCAGAGGCCGAAGGGCTGGTGAGCGAGCGAGGCCCGGGAATGTGCCGATGCGGCAGCCCAGCCCTCTGATTTCACAACCCATTGTGTGCATTCACTGAAAGGAACTGGCAATGGCATGCACAGGGCAGGCCCTGCAGCTACCATTGCTCCTTGCTGGTGCTGCCCCCTGAGGAGTGGCGAGCATGGAGCTGAGATGCTACAGCACCAGGTGACAAAAACATGCCATGGTAGGCTCTAGGTAGGAGCCCATCAGCTGGTGGGACAGCCCACAGACTTGCAAAATGATGCTTGGCTTCTCAGCCTTACCTGCCTATGCAAGCTCCTAGAGGAGGCAGCTCAGTGTGACTTAGAGCAGTGCCTCTCTGCTCCCTTTTTGGGTTGTCTCACAAGACAGCTGATTGTAGAGGATGGTGTGGCAATAGTCACTCTGTAGGACAGCCTTCAGCTTGGTTCCACTGTGTCAGTGTGCCAAGTAGATGCCATGCTTGCTGCCCCTCATTTAATGCATGCAGAGGTATGTGGGAACTTAGGGCTGACTTCCCTTTGCGCTCGTATGTGTAGGGGGGATAATCTCGAAAGGCACAAATGAGAGCTACGTGTGTAACTCGTATTTCAGCCCCTCTTTCGATGTGAGTTGCAGTGTGCTGGCAGGGTGGCTACTGTGCTCACTATGACTGTGGAGACATGACTTCACGTCCTGCTCTGGATTTCAGACCGGAGGCTTCACTGCAGCTGTAAGTGTATCCTGGTCTTTTGGGCCTAGGAGTCAAAGCTGGTTGGATGCAATGCTTCTTGTATGCTAGTGGCTACAGGAAATGGGAATATCTTCTGTGTGGTAGATGTATGAGCCATGTATGCTTGGGTGGCACTTTGGGCCTTCTGTGCAAGCCCTTGTGCCTGTGAACACCTGCCTCTGCAATAGTTAAAGCGAATGCGTGGCTGCCATTGCAGCTTGTGACATTTGCTAGCAGTGGACACACCTTGGAGGTAGGGGATTGTGAGAAGGCATTGAACATCTGATCTGAGATGGGGAGTCCAGAGGTGTTCCTTACTAGGGGAGCTGGGCAAGCAGAGATGGTGACAGCCAACCGGGCTGAGGTCTCTGAGGCAGGAAATGTGGAAACTGCAGTAGGATTTTTTCAGTATCCAGGTCTGTCTTTGGCCAGAGGGTTGAGTGAGTTCTTTATCCAATCTGGCTCTCTTCTCCTTTGCTTTCATGGCTCTTGTATACAAGCTGAACTGGCTGATGGCTGTATTCTGCTGTCTGGTGTGTGCAAAAGCAGGCTTTACCCCTGCAGCCATGGGGTGATCCTGCCCTGGGGAAGCCCACGGCCCTCTTGTAGGCATGGCCTTGCCTCTCAGTAACTCCCTCCCCTCATTCCTGTCTCCTGAAGCTTTGCTCTTGCTGTTTTTTTCCCTTTTGCTGAAGTTCAGCAGCCCATTAAAATGGTTGACCTTGTCATCCTCTCCAGGTTCCCACATCTGGTTCTTGTTAAGGTATCCCAGGATGCCGTTCTCTGTCAGTCGCTCCCCCTAACCCTCCCACCCCCCTGGTGACCCAGGGAGGATTATGGGTGATTAGAAGACAGGCAGCAGAGCAAGTGTGGATGGGGGAGGGATTGTTATAAATAGAAATACCATAAACTTATCAGTCTATCACTCGTGGTAAATTCTGGTTTTAATCTCTAAGGCCTGTAAATACAGTGACTCGAAGGGGCGGGGCTCTGTTAACTCTTTCAGAGAGCTGCATAGCACCGTGTTGCGCTCATCTACTGGAGCCCCATGCATTCAGACACGGAGAGCTGAGGAGGAAGCAGGGCTCCCTGGACCTCCTCTGTGTGCTGAGCCTGCGAGCGTGCTGCAGGGTTGGGGCTGGCACAGGGGCTGGAAGGCAGCAAGGGTGATTGGTGTAGGACGGGGGAGCAGACAAGCTGCCAATCCCAACCACACAGGAAGGGGGACCAGCTCTGGCAGCTTCATTTGGACACTGATCCTGTCTGGGAGTTTGGGGAAGGCAGAGAAAACCAGTCCAAACATTGGGATTCCTGACATTCTCACACGTACAGGGGCCTCTGCTTTCCCAGCTCCTGACTCCTTTCATGGGGAAGGTCCCCGGGCTAATGTCATCTTGTTCTTCTCAAACAAGATTTACCTTCATGACTCCCTACACTTCCTCCATGACCCCTCAGGAGAGGGAGAGTTTGGAAAGCAGACTGAGGGAGAGAGATAGGGTATGACTTTTAGGGGGACTCTGATAGGGAAGCAGGGACATTGCGGGGAGCGGTGAGTGGAGTGGTGGGGAGGGGGCTTTGGGAAGAGATGTGGAGTTAGTGGAGATGAGTGGGCAGTCATTCCAGGGATGGTTTTGCTACCTGGGACAGAGGAAAACCAGAGCTTGGTAGGGGCTTACTAGGGCCAGGAGCATGGTAGTTTTCTGACCTGTTTCTGGATGGGATTCTGAAACAGGAGGGTGTCAGGGAAGAGTGTGTAGTCTTTTTTTCTGTGCATATTGAGATGAGCTGTAGTCTGCTCTGAAGGTTCATCTGCATTGAAGTTGTGGCGCAGTAGGCAAGGGTTTGAATTTAGAGCACAGGGGCTGCTCCATGTGAGCTGCCGGTGTGACACACTTCAGTAGGCACTCAAGGTGTGAGCACTCAGCCCAGTTGGAAGGCAGAGGAAGCTACTTTGCACAGAGGCACTCAGTGTCTTGAATTGGGTAAATCTGGAGTAACTCCTCTGACACTGGCAGAGTTACCCCAGGTTCTTACTAAAGGTGGAATTTGACCCAATTAATTTTGGAGACTCTCTGGGAGAAGCTTTTGACAGTGCCATTAGGGTTACAGGCTTCTGGGGACTCTGGAAGGAGCATTATTGAGCCTGGGCTCTTGGAGAGGCCTGCGGGTGACAGGATGACCTGTGGCAGGATGACCTGTGATGGCCACTGCCACCTGTGCTGTTTCCATTTTACTGGGGCAAGGAGATGAGTGGTTGTCTTGTGTGGAGGTTGGTGGGTGTGAAGCTTTGTGGATCCATGGTCCCTCTTAATCCCCAGATGGGAGGAGGAGGAGGGGCATTGTTAAAGTTGTTAGGAGCTCGTGACTAGAAAGAGGTATTAGCTTTTAATTAATCACCTAAGCTGGCTTTTGGTAACAGCCCCTGTTGAATAAAAGTTTCAGGCAATGAGATGCTCTTAAGAGCCCGCACTCCGCAGCAGACATTCCAGAGATGCTTTCTGCCCCAGCGAAGGGAGCAGGGGCACAGGGAGGACCAGGGGCAGGGCAGAGGATCTTGGGGACGAGATTCCCAGGCTGGCCAGGTTGGATCAGAAGCAGCAGGGAACAAACAAGAATTTGCTACAAAGCACCCCAGCAGTCTGATGCAGGCCTCAGAGAGCCTGTCTTCTCATTTCCTTCGCAGTCAACTCCTGGGCCTGCAGACTCAAGCTGAAGAATGTTCTTCCTTGGCTTTACTTTTAGGATGTGAATAGCCTCCTCCCCTTACCTCTGCTACCCCATGACACACTACCAGTTCCCCCGCTATGGTTGTTATCAAGTCTGCTGCAGCTCCAGAGCTGCTCAGCTGACACACCTTTCACGTCAAGGTGTTTATCTCACCTGAGGCTTGGGTCTTAATCGAGTTTTCATGAAGGTGACCTCTCAGGCAAAGTGACTGGGAAGGTGTGAGCTCACCTACCTGCAGGGTTAGACTGCGGAGTGGGCAGAAACCATCTCTAAGAGACATTCTCAAGCTAGCGTCCTGCACCAGGACTTCTGCTGGTCTGAGGAGCGCATCTTGAAGTGAGAAGGGATGTAGAGCTCCCCCCCAGGGTAGCTTGGTAGTTTGGTCCCTCGCTCCAGGAGACCTTGATTCAAATCCTTAATCACATGCTGAAGGAACTCTGTTTTCTGAACGCTTTTCTAGTGTGCTTTTGTCCGCATCAATACATGCTTTAGTACGACTGTAATTCTCTGCTCAAGACAGAAGTATCCCTGGCGTAGCAGGTGGTGCCATGAACATGACTGAAAACCACAAGAGCTGGTCTGGGAGAAAAGAAACACTGCAGCTCTGGGGATGGTGCTTTGGCAGAGCTGGACTGGGGAGAGCCTGTGAGGTGGAAGAGTGGGGAAAGCAGCCAAGAGAACACAAGCTGAGCCATGGTGGGAAGGTTCCCAAGCATGTGCCCTCACTTACTCTGGATTCAGTTTTAATGATACTTCAATCACAAGACATCTGATTAGGGTTGCATCACTGCTTTGTCATTTCAGCCTAGGTGAGCCCTGCATCTAAACAGGCTTCTCAGGTGATGAGGTTCTGTAGGTAGGGTGAGACCCTAGTACTCTCCTGCCCCATGCTCTGTTGCTTCAGGAACAAGCTGTGGAAATGTCCCTGCTTGTCTTATAAATCATGTCCTGCTCTTTCTTTCTTTGTCTCTGGGAGCAGCACAAGAGCCCCCACTGGGTGCTGGAGGGACTGGGGATGCCAGGATCTGTGTGTTTGTCTGTCTTCCTTGGAAACAGGTGTTAGCAGGGGAGTGGCAAGCGCCCTTACTCCTGTCCACCACTCTGCCATTGAGGTACGTGGTACACAAAGGGTTAGGTGCCTTACAGTGGAATTGCTACCCAGGCTTTTCTCTCTGGCCTGTGTTACCAAGGAAAAGATCCCCCCCCACCAACCCTCACCCTGTCCATTTGGCAAAATTCCTAGCTGGATTTATTTCTGCCGATTTGCTTGTCTTGGTATGAAAGGGATTTTCACAGGGGAAAGACCTGATTGGCTGGACTCAGGGTGAAGCCCCTCTTTTTCATTTTTGCGGTTCATTGGCTAACCTTTACCCAGAGTGCAGCCTTCGTGGGGAGGGTGGTCCTTTGAGAGCATGTGCACGAGTTTGCTGGGCAAGTGACATACTGTTTCAGCCTGAAGGGATCAGGCCTTTGGGGCAGGGCTCTTCATGCTCTGGGCTCAGGGAGGAGGGGGGCTGGGACTCCTCTTCCACCTTTCTTGGCAGTGTCTTTGACACTTAGGGTTGGCATAGACTCCAGAGGGCTGCAAGCTCCTACTTCAGAGAGGCAGATAAAGAAAGCACTTTCTATCAGCAAAGCCCAGCCCAGCTTCCACAGCATGGGAGGAGGAGGAGGAGGGACCCTAGAGGAAAAGGGGGAAGAAAGTCCAGCCCTTTCCTATCGAGAGAGGGGAGAGTGAAGAGGGAGGATGACATATGAAGTCCGCCAAAAGACGTTGGAAGTATGGGAAGCCCCTGGTGGGGGTTGAGGATGTTTGCCAGTTGTAGGGCCATTTTTGATTCTGGACTGACTCATGGATTTGACTTGATTTGTCTGGGAACACGAAAAATTTCTTTAAAAAAAAAAAAAAAGCATGCGAAGGATGCTCAGATCTGTTCTGAAGCTGTCATGGCAGCAGCAGAGTAATTTCAGTAAGTTCTGCAAGACTGAGGCAAGGGTCCAAAGGGAAGAGAAAGAAACTAGACTCCCAAATCCACCCATGGAGCCCACACGGTGCAGCCCTTCTGCTGGGCCTAATTTTCACTCTAGTTAAGCCTAGCCAAGGGCTCCTGTGGCCCACCCAGAGCAGCTCTTCCAGAGCGGTGGTCTTGTTCATGTGACCTAGGGAAAGCCAATGGCTTCTGCTTATGTTATCAAGACCTACTGTCAAGTTGACTCCAGCCTGTCCTGGTGGTCTCACTTTTATATCATGTGATTCAGGTCCAGCCCAGCAGGCTCCCTTACAACCACCCCTACATCCCACACAACTCATGCATGACTCAATGGGCCCTGGCATCCCCTGTGACTTAGGCTATGTTCATTGGATCCCAGTATCCCGCAGAGCACACATGTTCCTATGACCCAGGCCTATCTCAGTAGACACCAGCATTCCATAGACCCCAGGCACAGTTGGTCTCCCTGCCCCATATGATCATGACCAACCTAGCAGGACCCCTAATCCCAGATGATGCCAGGTGGTCTTGCAGTCAGTAGTTTCCTGTTTAACATTTTGCATCCCCTGCTAACCTTGCCAGCCTTTCTGATCTCTCTACCTTGTCCTAGATGCTTTGTTGTCTCAGTGGCTACCAAGATGCACCCATTTATTTTCACACAGTAATGTGTGTGTGGATGCATAGGGGACCTATCCAAAACTGGGCAACCTGTTGGCCATGCAGGAACTCGGGGAACCTTACGTGGTCCCTTTATTTTCTGATGGGTGGGAGGGCAGTGGGGAGAAAGGAACATCAAGCCTGATGTTAGCACTCACCCATTTCACTTCCTGTCGTTGCTGCAGGTCATGATATCAATGGAGCTCTGGAGCCTTCCAACATTGATACCAGCATTTTGGAAGAGTACATCAGCAAGGAAGACTCACCAGATATGTAAGTGCTTGCTGACCCACAGCTAGGGGCCACCTGGAGGGGCAGGGTTCAGGTATTTTCAGCAGGGAGACAGGGGAAGAAGTTGGACAGTTTCCTTTCCAGTGATGCGATGACTCATTTGTAAATTGCGTCCTTGTGTCTCCCTCTCTACCTGTGTCTTTTTTAGAGTCTCTGCCTCATGTTCTCTGCTACCTTATTTTTGGCAATCCCATCTTCTCCTTTCTTTTCTTTTTCCACCTTTCTGTCTGTCTCTCCTTTTTTACCTCCCTGGTAGGATCACTGGAGAATCCTTTACTCCAGTCCTCTGAAGACCCCCTTTGAGTTGGAGCAAAAGCAGCACAAAGGAACTCAGATGAATGCATTTTCATCTGCTGTCCCCTATGTTGCTAAGAATAGTTCCTAGAAAGAGAGAGAGAGCCCTTGGATGGTGTGTATGGAGCAGGAAGAGATCTCTATGGTACCAGAAGGGAGTGCTCTTCCCAAAGTGTGCCGAGACAAGTGAGGGTCAAGGGAAGGGCAGTCTCTCCTAGGTCCTGGCAGCGGGGATCTGGGATCTCATGTGCTGAGGTTGTGGTGCTGTTCTGCTGTAGTCAGTTGTGTCTTAGCATGAGCTGAGTCACTCTGAGAGGAGCCTGCAACTGTACCATCCTTCTTAGATCCTGCAAATCATTTGGGATTGTGCTTACTCAGTCAGATTTTAGAATGGGAACTCTCAAAGGAAGACCCAAGGGGTATGATGTGCCAATGCCAGAGGCAGCACAGGTGGGGAAATATTCTGCTAGAACTGTTGCCTTCTCCTCCGTGTGTTGTAAAACTGAGGGCCTGTGGGCAGTTTTTGCAGCATCCAGGCCATGCTGGCTATGTTGTCCTGGGTGGTTGCATTCTGTTATTCTCCATTTCTCTCCTGAGCTCTCAGAGTGTGTGTGCTGGAGCAGCTGGGCAACAGTGCCTCCATCCCTGAGGAGGGTGTGTGAATGGAAACTGCAGGGCTGAAGTGGCAGTGAAAGGTACAGTATACATATACCACTGAGGTTCTCAACTTCTCTTCCACAGATGTTTCCCTGACATCCCTGCCTCAGCCAGCTACGCACACGCCCAGCCTTCTAGTTCTGCCACTGCCAATGCTTCTGTGGCCAGCTCGATCTCCAGTGCTGGTCATGTGAACAACTCAGTGTCCACAGGCTCACTCCACCTTGGTCCCCCGGGTAGCCAAGTCCCGGTCCGTCATGGTCCTCTTTTGCCCAACCCCTGTGGACCCAGCTACAGTGCTCACCTTAACTGCAATAATAACAATGGCATGGTAGTGCCCAAGGGGTACCTCAGCGGCCACTGCCTGAATAACGTGGTCCCTCCAATCAAAGCGGAGCCCAAGGCCTCCTATGCACCTGGGTAAGTGAGCTGAAGCGAAGGAGGATGAGTGAGGGCAGGTGTTCGGGCCAGATGTTTCTCTAAGGCTGGAGCTGACTATGTGTTAGGGCCTCTGAGGCCTGACGTGCTTGTTCCACAAAGCCTTGGGTGTTTAGGAACATAAACATATATTTGGGCTCTTAAATCATGCACAGATGCCTAAACATGGATATAGGTGGTTAAACTCGAGTCCTGAAGTTTGACAGTGCTGTGCAAAATCTTTGCCTCAGTCACATGCATCAGAATAGATTAAACCAGGGGTGGGCAAAATGCAGCCCGTGGGCCAGATGTGGCCCACCAAGCCATTCTATCCGGCCCACGTGGCCCCTAAAAAATTTAGTGAATTAATATTTATCTGCCCCTTGCTGCCTGTCATGCGGCCCTTGATGGCTTGCCAAAACTCAGTAAGTGGCACTCCACCCAAAATAATTGCCCACCTCTGGATTAAACTGATCACAACCCTTATGGCAACAGATGGTGTGAAAGCCAACAGCTAGGGAGGGTGAGGATCAAGGACTTTTATGGAACACATCTGCAGATTCACAATGGAGGAATCGTATAGAATCTCTGTGGGGAAAAAAAAGATGTCCACGCTTGGGATCCATTCTGGATGGAGAAAATCCTAATTCCAAGATTGAACTGTGCCTGTCCTAGTTGAAAAGTTTAGGTGAATCAGACTAAGCAGTGCCTTTCTTGGTATGGCATCTTGCTTGCTGTACTCAACAGAAGAATGAAATGGAATGTGAACGATATTTGCAGTCACTTGGAATGGGCTCTATGTGCCACCCTTTTTAGGGGTAGGAAGACTGGCTTTCTGCGTCTGATGCTCTGGACTGGACTGGATGTGTAGCTCCATTTGGAGAGATTACATCCAGCATCGCAGTCTGATTCCTGTGCTCTGGGGCATTGGTGGGCATAATGGGCAGGGAGGAACTAACAGCAGGGATGGATGGAACATGGCAAGAGCATGCCACTGATTGCTGTGGTTAGCCAGGATTGGTATATTGTGATTGGACTGCCATGGCACACTAGCAGGGCACAGTAGTGCTGGCCAGACCAGATACTGTCATGGTGGGTAGGGTGCTGGTAACCATAGGGAGTGAGAGGTGGCCGAGTCATTATTGACTCCAAGATGAACATGGGCTGACAATGTGAGGTCACGGTCAGTAAGGCTAATCGTACCTTGTCGTGCATCCGCAGATGCATCTCAAGCAGAGCCAAGGAGGTGATACTCCGCCTGTGTGTGATACTGGTTAGGCTGCAGCTGGAGTACTGTGTTCAGTTCTGGGCACTGCACTTCAGGAAGGATGTGGACAGCATTGAGAGGGTCCAGAGGAGGACCACCCGCATGATCAGGGGACAACAGGGCAGACCCTACAGTGAGAGACTGCGGGACCTGAACCTATTCAGCCTCCACAAGAGAAGGCTGAG
>NW_017728972.1:537686-548581 GCF_001723915.1 Gavialis gangeticus
ACAAGAGAAGGCTGAGGGGGGACCTGGTGGCCATCTATAAACTCACCAGGGGGGACCAGCAGGGTCTAGGAGACACCCTGTTCCTCCTAGCAACCCCAGGGGTAACAAGGAATAACAGCCACAAATTGTTAGAGAGTGGGTTTAGGCTAGACATCCAAAGGCACTACTTCACAGTCAGAGTGGCTAGGATCTGGAATCAACTTCCAAGGGAAGTAGTGCTGGCTCCTACCCTGGGGGTCTTTAAGAGGAGGCTTGATGTCTACCTGGCTGGGGTCATTTGAGCCCAGTTTTCTCTCCTGCCCAGGGCAGGAGGTCGGACTTCATGATCTACAAGGGCCCTTCTGACCCTACTTCTATGAATCTATGAACCATTATATCCATGGGAAAATGTACCCTAGCTCTTTGAGCTGAGAGAGGGTGTGTGCTTCCTGGATGCAGTGGGCCCCAATGCTGAACTTCTCACAGCTTCAAGGCTTTTATGATTAGATCAAAGCTTTGGTTCCTGGAAACCCATTTAGACTGGCTTGGTACATTCTCCAGGCCTCTTTACTTTGTATTGCGGGGAGAGAAACTTTCCTTACTCAGTGTGAATGCAGACTCCTGAGAAATAAGTCAGGAAGTCAGGCATCAGGCAGATAGCAATGGACCTCTGCAATACCACACCCTCTCTCCTCCTTGTTCTCTATGTGTTGCCTGGCAGTCTGGCTACATCCTCTCCCTATAGCTCCACCTGCTACAGCATCCAAAAGGTCCTGGCATCGCCCACCCCTCCAAGACAGACAGTGAGTTGGCATTGCTGTGGTACTTCAAGGACCACCTCCTTCACTGATGTGAGTAGGTGCTCGATGCAGAGGTCAAAGCTGGGATGAGGCCTTTGTTTGGTGCAAGGTTGTGCATTGCTCTTGACTTTTTCTTTTTTGCTGGGCCAAATTCATCCTTGGGAAGGACTTGGCCCACTGGAGAAATTCAGAAAGATCCTCATGAAAGAGATGGAAATAAGTAAATAAACTGGTTCTTGTATCTGTTCTCATTTTATTCCCAGTGTGGGAGATAAGACTGAGATTTCTTTTGCTCATTGTCTATGAAATGAGAAGCAGCCCAGCACAGGTCACATCTTGAGCATTCCAGCTATTCACTATACTGGTTGCTGCAGGCCTGCATGGAATACGTGATGGTAATCCTAAGGACTGCAGCCCTGCTCTGTAAGCACTGTCAGCTCACCTGCCTGTTGGCTTGTGGGGTGTCTTGCCTCAACACTGGTACAGGTGAGCTTGAGTCTTGTGGGACACTGGAAGATTTTGGATAACCCATAGTTTGGATCCAGGGAGCTACAGCCAAGGAGGAAGCTCTGCTTGATGCTCAGGATGTAGGGAGGAGCTGGAGCTCAGCAAGATGGGAGTCTCAACTAGCTTGAGCTCAGTGCAGCTCTTCCACCTTCCATGCCCTCCCTCCCTGCTGAGAACTGATTGTGCTCCCTCTGCGGCAACCTGCTCAGCACTGCCCCAGAATTACAGGCCAACTCCAGTGCACTCAATGAGTGTCTCGTTGACTCAGAGCCCGCCCCTTCCTCTGAGATCTGAGAAGGCTCCACGTCATCCCAGGAATCATCCCACACATGCCTGCTGACCTGAGGCCAAGGCCTGATAGGTATCACTCCCAAAGAAGCAGAAAACACACACGTCAGGCTTACATTGTTCTTCAGAAGACAAGAATGGCACAATCGCAAATAATTTGTACTGAACTCTAGTTTGCCTCTGGGCTCTTTGCCTCTCTGTAGCTTGAAACCCTGTCTCATAGGTGTTTGTGCCATGCACCCTCAAACCTGCCCCATGCTGTCAATGGTCTGGAAAACAGACTTCTCATGGATTTCTGTGGCATGTAGATTATAGATCCACTTGCTACACCATGCAAACCAGATCTAACTCTTAGTGGTATGCAGAGTGCATTCATCACCCTTCACCCCATGCCCTCTGTGGTGTGCTTTTGCTAAGGCATTGCTTGCAGTCTTACTGGAGTTACCTCCTTTTCCTCTAAATGGAAGACCCATGCTACATAACCTGGGCAAAGGAGAGGATCTAAAGTCTCTCTATCTTGGGAGAATTGGGAAAATATCATGTACTTACCCTATAGGCAGCATGGGGAAGCCTACAGAGGGTCTGGGAAGTAAGGGCAGAGAGAGAGGGCCTACTAATATGGAAGAGGAGCAGAAGGCACATAAGGGAGCCTGCAAGACCCAGATCCAAAAGAATGCCCCCCTGGTGGTGGTGCAGAGAGCAGGAAACAGGCTCACCACCTTTTAGTCGGTTGATTTTCCCTCTCTTCCCTCAAACCCTTAATAAAAAGACTTAGTTGGCATCAGCCCCATTTCTTAGGCAACCTGCCACCTTAACTCTGGAGCCTTTGTAACTGACAAGATCTGATTACACCATGGTGTGAAGCATCTTTGGGGTGAAGAGAGGGGTCTAACTTAGACATTTTTTCAGAGAGGCTTGTGTGCATTCTTCTGAAAGACCCCAGTTCACCACACACTCTTTCTCAAGTCTCTTTCTGATGGCTCATCTGGCCTGCTGTACTGTTTACTCTATGAAGGGCTTGGGGTTTTGTGTGCACACCTGGTTCCTGGACCCTGGCATGGCTGTGTGGTGGGACACCCTTATAGGGCTAAGCTTGTGTGTCCAGAAGTAATTTGCTCCTGGCTCTGTCTGGGAGCAGAGGGAGAACGTCCTCATGGGAAGGAGGAGATGACCCTGTCGCAGTTTCACTCTAAGAAGGAATGAGGGTTTGAGAGAGAGAGAGGGAGCATGGGATGAGACAGCACAGCAAAAGCTGCCTAAGACTAAGCTGTTCTGCAGGCTGGGGTGGAGTGCTGAAGGTGACAGGCCTGTTGTGAAACCTGGCTTGATGGAAAAGTGAGTAAAGTTGTCCACTTGCTTAGGTACAGTTAAGCTTAAGTACAGTTAGGCTACAGTTAGGCTAGTGAAACAAACTGGGGACACCACCCCCAGCGACATTGCAGGCAATAACAGTCTGAGCCTACGTACTCTCAGTACCCTGGTGCCTCAGCCAGGCATAGGCTGAGAGGTGCCTTTTGGCTTCTGAGATCTGTTTTGTCCTGGCAGTCTGTGCTGAGGCTGCCTCTTGTAGTCATCTGTGGCAGTGGCTTGTGTGCTGGGGAATATATGACCATCAGAGACTGGGTTGGGTCTCCCAGAACATCTTGTATAAGCCACTAAGTTGGTTAGCCATCTGCATGACTTTAGAGAGGGTTCTGCATGACTTTAGATTAACATGGCTAACCATCTCTAATAGCTGTGAATAGGTGAGGGGAGGGCATGCACTGGCACTCAATCTGACAGAGCCCTCCCTGTTTTGATCTGTATGGTGGATCACAAGGCCTGTCTCTTTCCTGAGGGGTGGGAAGATTGGGGAGGAGGAGTTTAGCCTTGACTGTTGTGCGAGGAGCACAGAAAAGGAGAATATGGAACAAACTGAGTTGGATTGTGAACCTCCAGATGTGAAGTGTCCAGATGCCCAGAGCCTGCGTTGGCCCCATGGTGTGAGTCAAAATAGATAAATAACAACTAAATAAAATCCTGGTCTGTTTCCCAAGTACCACTCAGCACACAGGAAGCTGGTTGTCAGTCTTTCTGTCTACAGGCTCAGTACTTTTGGTTAGGCCCAGAGAGTTTCCTGTTCATACTGGGTTTTGCAGAGATAGGGCTGGATTCCACCCTCTGTGGCGGTGGTGTAAACCCAGAGGAGCACCCCGGGCTCCTGTGGAGTTGCTCTGCCTTCGTACAGCTGTGAGTGAGAGCAGAGTCTAGCCCTTGGGCTCACAGCCTTCGCTTTCATGCCTCAGATCCCGGAATAGAGCCAGGCTCCCCCAGAGCCTCCTTTTTATTTGCGGAGAAGCAAATGATCTTTTTCTGGGGAACAGATACATTTCTGTTTGGCTTCTTTTAACTGGACAGGAGCTGCTAAGCAAAGAGAGGAGTCTTATTAGCAGGTCAGCAGAATGGCTATAAAGTGAAACGCTTATAAATAAAATCAAAGCAGGCACTGTGGGGGGTGGTGCAGGAGCAGTGAATGCTGCTCCAAGTGCTCCCAGCCCCTCCCAGAAGGAGGTGCTGTAGGGAATGGTGTCAAGGCTCCACCTCCAGAGGCACGGCGACTCCTTCCCCAGCAAGGGGAACCAACCTTAGTCAGGGTGGTTGGGGCACTGGGATATGTAGGGCTTCCTGAAACCCCAGTCCCAGTCTCCCCCAGCCCTAGTGTTGAAGAGCATACTGTGGAAGTGCTGGCTAGTAGCTCTGTCTATAGGGAAGAGCTGGAGGGCAGTTCACAGCTACTTCAGTCCCAGCCTCTCCTAGGTATAGGGGCTGGTGCAAGGCAGCTGCCGGTGCCTTGGGCACCAGCCTCTGCCAACAGGAGTCTGTCTGGGCAGCAAGAGGTGTCTGCTGTGCTGCTAGCTTGGGTTTTGTCCTGGAGTCCGGGGCGGGCAGTGAGCAGACTGAATGGATCAGTCCTGTTGGAAGCTCTCTTGGAATGACCTTCTCTTCTTTCCTTTTTCTCAATCGCTCCCCAGCACTTTACCTGACTCTCCCCCGGACTCCGGATCAGAAGCGTACTCCCCTCAGCAGGTGAATGGTAAGTGCTTAAAAAAAAAAAAAAAAAAAGCCCCAAACTCAAACCCAACATCCTCCCCCTCCATGCTCCATGAGAGTGGTTGGCTCTGAATCTTTATCAGACAGGGGAAAACAGCCGGCTGCAATACGTGGAGAGATTATCAGTTAGTAAATATCCCTAGACTTTCCCCTATTGTTCTCCTGCTAGTCTTTGAAAGTGGGAGAGAAAGAGAGAGCTGTGAAGGAGAGAGGAGGAACAGGAGAGGAAGAGAGTTGCACAGAGAGCAGGAGAGGGGAACTACTCCTAGGTAGGGTGTGAAATGGAGTGGGCAAGTCTTCTTTCACTGGTGTCTGTACTGGGGGACTGACCCTGCCTGAGTGAGGGCGGAAGTGCGAGAGAGAGAGAGCACATCCCAGCAATGAAGCCTGACTGGAGGAGGCAGCCATGAACTTGCCCTTCAGTGGTAAGTTCTTTCTGAGCCTTCCTGCTCCTTCAGTGAGCCCAGCCGGTCCCAAGGAGCTTCCATCTGTCTCCTGCAAAGGGCGGGGGAACATGGAGCCCCTCCCAGAGGCTGTTTTCTACCCCCGCCAAGAAGGCGGGTCAGGCCTGCTTGGCTCTGCGTGGGTTGGAGGAAGCGGGTGGATGTGGCATGGTCCCTGTGGCAACATTCCACTCCCTTGATGGCCGGCTACCCATGGCGGGTGGGTAGAAAGGTGTGGGAGAGTGCTCCAGGTTCCCCCTGCTGCCCTGTCAGTAGCACCCTCTTTTCAGACTCCAACCCAGTTCATACTGGGAACGGTTCCTTCTCTTTTCTCCCTGGAAGAGGTCAAGAGTTCTGTTTATCTTACCAAAAAAATCCTTGGAATTCCTCCTGGCCCTTCCTTAAATATAACAAAGAGGCCGGGTTACTGCAGGGAGAGCTGCGCTCCCTTGCTGCCAAAGCAGCACCACCTTCACTTTAGGAGAGCAGGAAGGAGAGGCTTTGGAGAACAGGTCTCGATTGGCTAATTTCTCATGAGGCAGGAGTCAGTGCCTGGGACCTGCTTTTGCCTGGCTTGGATAGGGCTGCATGTATGCAGCATGTCTGGGCCCTTGTTCAGATGTAGGACTAAGACCTTATCTCCATGGACAACCCATGCCCCGGCAGCAGCGCCCACAAGCATGCCGTGCTGATCTATGTTGCTTCTAGACTGAAAGCTGTGTAGCCACATTTACACAGCACTTCAGGCCAGTCTTTTAGTGCAGCTGAGAGCCAGGGTGATGAGCCTGCCCCCATGATATGTTAGGCCATTTTTGGCAGCACAGAGATGCAACTCCACTGCTTCTGGATTAGGTGGCAGACCGCTCTGAGCAGTGCAGCATGCTTCAGGGTACCACTGCTGGGGATGACAAGCTTACTGTATTAGACGTGGTCTTGCTAGTATGCATGGTCTTTTCCACTGCTTTGTGGCTAGAAATACATGAACATCAAAAAGCAGAGTCTCCATGAGATGCAGAAGATGGAGCCCAGCCATTCCACTATCCCACGGTATGGCAGGAATAGCAGGTACCCAGAACTGGCTCCATGTTTCCCTCCACAGTGCTTTAGAAGCAACATAGTTTATCTCAGCTAGAGCCCTAGCTAGCGGTTGCAAATCTGCATTACCTGGTTGTGCTGCAAAGGCTGGGGTGTTTCTCAGTGACCTACTGGAGTACTACTTTGAGCACTTCTTGGATTGGTTGTGGAGCTCCTATCATGATGAAGAAATTTCTCTTTATCTCCCTGTGATGATCCTGTTTCCTAGCTGATCTCTAGCCAAGGACTCATCTGGGGTTTCTTTTCTCAATCAGCTGGACTGAAAGCTACCTAGGTCTTTTCTGCACCTTGGACAACTGAGTTATGTTGTGTCTTGTCACATATTTCATGACTCTAAGTTCAGGACTGGTCAGAATTGCACATGGAACCAAAACTGGAGGGGACAGGAGCAGAGCTGGGTGTTGTGGGTGTCAGTAAAGTGAGAACCTTCCCTAACAAATGTAAATCCCCGCATCGAGGTGAGGAAATGAAAAAAAGAGAAATAGGACTAGATCCAGTTCCACCTATCAGGCAGCTCAGTATTCCACCTTGCTCAACTCCCTGAAAAAATGCTGGTGTACCAACTTTTGTAACATGCCATCAACTTTAACACTAAGTCACGACAAGCAGCAGGTGGGAAGAGGACACCCCCAGATTTTGTATTCACTGTTTTTCCGGGATGGAACAGGATCATGCTGTGGCACCTGGAGCTGTAATTAGTCAGCTCTGCCCATTGCAGTGAAGTGATCTGGACATCCCCTTGTTCTTCAAACCTGTACTGAGTCTCTGTTCTTTGTGTCCCCTGTAGCTGATGTGTTGTGAAAACATAGTCAGACAGGTGCCTGATCTGTGATTGGAGCTCAGTTTTAGGAAGTGGCCAGAATATGAAAAAGTCCACAAACCTCTGATCCTAAGAAGAATAGTTATAATAGACACTTTCTGATCCAGCCACATCAGGGCATTCCCACTGTTATAATGCATCTCCCTCTCGTTCTGCCACAGGGGCCCTGTGTATACAGTCCCAATGGAATGTCCCTGTAGTCTTATGTCTCTATGGTGCACAGAAAAGTCTTTTGTTGTTAGGAAAAAGCCTTTAAAGGAAGCAGAATGATGTGGCCCCATGCTACATCCCTCCCCTGCTTACCTTAATAGAAGGGCTTGGGGAAGGTTACTGTTATCTTGGCCAGGCCCCACTGATTCATCTTGAGAAAGTTTTGCTCTAGTCGGTCGGTGCTGGCCAGCACAATGGCGAAAAGGGATCTTGGGGTTATGGTTGATCACAGAATGATCATGAGCTGACAGTTCAATGCTGTAGTCAATGGAGCTAATAGCATAAAGGGATGCATTAGTTGATGCATTGTGAACAGGGCTAAGGAGGTGGTATGTCCTCTCTACTTGGTGCTGGTGAGACCCCAGCTGGAGTACTGTGTCCAGTTCTGGGTGCCACACTTCAAAAAAGACATGGAAAGGGTCCAGAGAAGAAATGATTAAGGGCCTGGAGGACAAACCTTATGAGGAAAGACTAAGGGATCTGGGACTGTTCAGCCTGGGGAAGAGATGATAGAGTGGGGACTTGGTGGCTGTCTATAAGTATGTAAAGGTGAATATTGGGAGCTGGGAGAAAAACTTTTCACGAGGGTGCCCCAGGGGAGGACAAGGAGCAGTGGCCATAAACTGTTAGATCATGGTTTCAGGTTGGATGTAAGGAAGAACTTCTTTATGGTAAGGGTGACCAGAATCTGGACTAGATTTCCCAAGGAGGTGGTGCAGTCCCCAACCTTGGAAGTCTTCAAGAGGAGACTGGACAGACACCTTGCTGGGATCATTTGATCTCAGCAGTATTCCTGCCCAGAGCAAGGGGGTTGGGTTCGATCTTTCATGGTCCCTTCCAGCTCTTAATTTCTATTTCTGTGATTCTGTGATTTCCTTACAAAGGGCCTGATCAGGTTCCAGGCTAGGTCACTTCACCTTGAGAGCTGCCTGGATGTTGCTACCTAGTGGCACTGGGCGCAGTTGGTGCCCAGGCCTACTTTCTCCCTAGCCTGCTATGGGCCTGTCTGGTACTGGGACCACGTTTACCTCCTAGCAGCAAGGGGGCTGGCTCTGGTGCAGCAGTCCCCACTTCAGCATACAGTGGTGTGATTAAGAAGAGGTTGGGATGGCTTTCCAGTTTTCATTCTGGGCTCTAGCAGTGTGGAAATGCTGGTGGTTGAGGACACCTGTGACTTTTTCCATGTCACCACTTGAGCCTTTCTCCTCTTCTCTCCTCTTGCTGACTTGGACCCTGTTGAGAGGGTTCTCTCTGGCCTCACTTGCATCTTTCCTGTCCGCATGCTCTCTCTGAGGCACGCCTGGTATTATGGAGGGTATCCCTTAATGTTACAGGCCTGGAATGAAGCTTGTCTCTGCTGTGGTTGTATGGGAGGTGGGGAGGACTACCACTTCTGGTTGTCCAGGCATGAGATGTTCCTAGTGCACATGTCTACTTCCTTTTCCAGTGATGATGGGGAAACAGCTTCTCCCTGCATCTGAAACTTCTGCCCACTGTCCCCCTTGTCTCTGTCCCAGGGCCAGAGGCTGGAAGCCAGTTATTTGCTTCTACAGAAAGAATCTTCTAACAACATAGAGATGTCTGAAGTCACAGTCTAATGCAGCCTGTGTTCCCCAAATGCATTTCTACATTCCTTTAGGCAAAGGCCTATATAAAACAAATGTGTGTTGCCTGTTCTGTATTACAAGCAGGTTGTGTTGAATCATGGTGAGAAAGCAAGTCTGAGGTGAGAGCTGCTGGAATACACATGGAAACTAAGGGCCTGGTAACAGCTATCTCAATATCCATGGCTGTGGGAGGAGGCAGGACTGTCACTGATTCAGGTCCCAGCAGCAGGGTGTGTGGTGATTTCCCCACGTCTGAAAAATCTGGTGTGTGGTATTTTTCCTTTTCCCATTAATCCCCACCCCCAAGCACTGGAAAACCCCAGAAAAACCCATGGAGATTTTATGAATTGAAGCACCAAGCGTGGGCTGTGTCATTTGCTGCTTAAGCATAATTGGAACTCTGACACAGATGGTCACAACTGTTGCTCTGATGAATAGCTTGCAGTTCTGTAGGCAGAAGATATCAGATGAGTCCCCAGCCTACTAACTAGGTAGCCGTTCCACTTGCTTTCCGCTGACCTGACAGATAGATGCTTTCTATGTATTTGCTTTTTCAGTGCCTCCTTTATTGTGAAGTATTGACCAAACCAATACAAAAGTGTGGGGAACATGCTCAGTTGCTGCTGAGCTGCTTGAACTGGAGTTTGCAGGATATTATTCCAAGTGCAACAGTTTCCCCCTCCACCATCCATCTTGGGTTGAATTCAGTGGTCCTTAAGGTCCGTTCAAGCCCTATGATGTTATAATTTTATATTGGCATTTTTCTATCAGTTTGACACAACAAATTCTGACTCAGACTCCTTCAGAGAAATCGAGAGAAATCTGTATCATAAAGTTTGAATGTTAGAAAGGAAGGAGAGCACTCAAGACCATGTTATATTACTTATTAGGAAAAGGGGCAGTTATAGCTCTTCTATAGCAGTTTTCTTCAGTAGTTCTCCCAGCATCTTACACATGGCAACCACCATTATCTCTGTTTCCCAGATGAAGCACAGAGGTGAAGTGATTTGCCCCAAGTCACCCAGGAGACCAGCAACCAAGCCAGGATTTAAATGCAGGCCTTCTGAGACCCAGTCCAGTTCTTTGTCCAGTAATCTTTATGCTTCAAGCTTCCTTCTCCTGTTCTGGGTTGTATTTAAAGTCAGTCATTTTGGCTAAGAGCTTGTCTGCACCACAGAGATACTGGAGGCTGTACAGCTACATTGGCAAAGCATCCTTCTGGAAGTGCAGCCTCTATCACTGAATGGAGGCAACCACATCCCTAAGCAGTATATACTACATTGACAAAATGGCTCTTTTTCCAGGAGGTGGAGTTTACTGGCATAGCTACATTGATTACAGGTAGGCTTTTTTTTTTTCCAGCTTGGTCATGTAGTATTGACCTTAGGAACAGAAATGCCCCATCACTTTTCTTGATCTACTTTTTCAATTTTATCCTACAACAGTTTCAGTTCTTTGTTATTTGTATCGAGCCATTTTTTTCTTAAGCTGCAAGAGCAGCATCAGCCACCTGTAATCCATAAATTTCCTTCAAAATTTCATTCAGTTGCCTTTTAAACTCTCAGACCCCTCTGTAAAGCCCATTGTGAAAAACATTGTGATAGGTTTTGATCACAGTCCTTTCTCTTGCTTACACTGCAGACCATGTCTTACTATCAAAGGTAACTGCAAAGTGGCAGATCATCAGCTCACATTGGCTGGTGTAAGTCCAGTGGAGTCAGAAACTCGTGCCATTTACAGCTGGCCCACAACGCATGAGTATTTCTGTAAGGGTCATCTAGGAAGGTGAGGCATTCTTCCTCCATTTTCAGCCACCTATGCCATGAGAATGGTGTCAGTTGCAGATCTGAGCATCCATGTTGTGCTTTAGATACTTATTTTACAGCATTCATATGCCTGTATCGAAGGACGTTTGTCATCTTTTCTTTTTTCCATTTCATTTTCATTTACTAAATGATCAAGACCACCTGTGTACACCTTCCCGGCTCCGAGTGCCTCCCTGGGGGTGCCTCGCATCTGGCTGACCCCCTTCCTGGAGCACACTCGCTAGCCTGGG
>NW_017728972.1:553581-558531 GCF_001723915.1 Gavialis gangeticus
GTTGTGCTTTAGATACTTATTTTACAGCATTCATATGCCTGTATCGAAGGACGTTTGTCATCTTTTCTTTTTTCCATTTCATTTTCATTTACTAAATGATCAAGACCACCTGTGTACACCTTTCTGTGCATTCTTGCTTGGCCTCTTCAGAAATGAGAACACAAGGTCTGTGGTTTTCTTTTTAGATGTGAAACCCATGCTATTAAGCAGGAATACAGATTTTCCTGTGTAGATGCTGGTAACCTTAGGTCATTCCTTCAGTCTGACCAGCCTTCTTGTGCTACTGCCACTGTTGATTCTTTTAGTTGTTCTTTTATATATTCCTTTGTTTCTTCCTTTGCAGCATTTAACATTTAAGAGTGGAGAGGTTTTATTCTGCTTGGAAGTATGTTGTCTGGCTAAAGAGCTTCCATTGTATTTTTAAATTGCTTGTGCTTTCTGCTGCAGTAAGGAGATGAAATCACTATAGAAAACTTCATCTTTTCAGATATTCATATCTTTGCTTTCCAGTTTTGTGGAACAATCACTAATTCAGTAGAAGAAGCACGAACTGCAGGCAAGTCCTGGTGCCCACCTCTAGCCTGAGGTGGGTCATTCTGGCCTGCAGCTGGCAAAGGTGGCTTATCACTGCTGCTGAGGGAAGAAGCACCAGCTGCAGGCAGGTCCTGGCACCTGCCCACCCATCTCTTGCTGGAGGTGGGTCATTCCAGCCCATAGCTGGCAAACATGGCTTATCACTGAGCTAACTGATCTGTGCCATTTTGAGGCACTGAATATGAGGACAAACTGCTGAATGAAGTTGATGGCAAAGAGCTGATGGAAGCCCTGAAACAGGGGTTTAAATTTTCACTAGAGCAGTTTTGATGAAAAGACACTGAAAACTTCTCGTTTCCAGGATCAGTAATTTTCCCAAAGTTCTGCTTTTCCAGTTCCATGGACAATTTTAGATGAGTAAATTCACTCTGGAAGAAACTGCAGATGCTGGTTTTCTGCACCTTTTGAGATGAGTATCAATGCTTTCTCTCTTGCTAGTCAATATGCCAACGATGGTTATGTTTTATTTCAGAGAAACTATTTGTTGCCATGATTTCAATTAATTAAACCACTAGTTTCTACCCTTTTCTTCAGCTTTTAGGAACAGCACTAAGAATCATGTGACTTGTGATACCAGTGAGCTGGCTACACTGTAGTTTCCATGTTAAGCAGGGATCTGTAGTGTTGCTCCTTAATATTTGTTCATTATTGTCATGGAGTAGATCAGCAGAAGGAGACTATAGTGAAGGTTAATGGTGGAGAAGAATCCTGATCAACCTGATCCAGGTGGAGTTTGGGAAAGTTCAGACCCAGATCTAAACTTTCCATATACTCCCCAAGAACTTTTCTGTCATTAAAGGCCTTATTTGCAGACATTTCAATTTTCTGGTAGTAGAAGATGATCCTCGGGGTTGAGATTGCTCGTTTTTTTTCTCTGCTTCCATGTAATTTTTTTTTTTTCCAGGAAGGGAGAGAGGTGTTCAGAGATCCCCATGGTTTCACCCTTTCTCAGATATTTCCCATTCTTTTATTTTGCATCAGATGCCTTCAAAGCAGCTTAGTGGTACTCCCAGCTTGCCCTGACCTTATTCCTCAATGAGTACTGAGAGGTACTTAGCTTATGATCAGTCAAGTCCAGTTATAAAACCTGGGTAGACCTTTCTTTATAAAGACTCAGGGGTCTTCTGCAGGAAACATACTACTGGATATAATGCTTCTTACTGTGATTAGTATCATTGACTTTGGAGAAACTGCTTGCAACAGGATATGAACCATACTGGATGTGTCTACACATGCAGCATGCTGTGCAGTTGTTACTGCGCAGTCATTTAGTACCCGCTTAACTAAATACTAAATGACTGCACAGTAACCAGCATTGCTGCATAGTCCTGTTGCCACATGGTTATTTTTAGATACTACTGCTCACTAGCAATGAAATACTGCGTAGTAGCTTGTTACAACTGCACAGTAGCTTCGTCATCACGGTTCATGCCTGGCAACACTACAGCTCTGTAGCAGTGAGCTACAGTGCAGTAGCTTGTTGCTACTGCACCATAACATCCCATGTAGATGTGCCCACTGATTAGTAAATTGTTTTGAGAATGGTACTATCAGGTCCCACTTATGTAGCAAGCTCCCTGTTGGTGCACAGCTCTGCTTGTGTGGGGCTCAATGTCAAAGCAAGTCCTAAAGTGAGATACAGGAGAGTTGGATCATTTGCATCCATTCCCAAGCTCTACCTGTTAAACGTTTATTTTGATGGTGACACAGTCAAATCAACTCAGATAGTGGCTTGATTTTAATATCTGATCCCATAGATAAGAAAGGGACCAGGCAGAATGTGTATTTGAATCTCCCTTTTTGTTTATTTAAATGTTAGGATCAAAGTCCTTTCTTGGTTTAAAACTAAAGAGTATGTATCAAAAAATTAAATATGGCTACAAAAGTCCCCTCTGCAGAGGCTTAACTGTCAGGGGCTAGGTCACCCTGTCTGTCCCCACTCTGCAGGCATTTGTTGTCACTGCTAAGGAAGTGAAAAGGAAAACTTTCGTTGACTGTGGTAGGAATAAGGGAATGTGGTGAGCATGGAGTCCGAAGCAGAGGTTAGTGGGCATGGCTGTGAAAAGAAGCTGGAGCTGAAGTGCTGGCTGCCTAGAGGGATTGGAATGGAGGAGAAGGACAGCAGGTTGGAGCTTTGTGCCATATCAGAGTTTTAGGGTGGCTAATATTTGCAGGATAAAAGAAGTATACTGGGAAAGCAGTGACTCGCTCAGGAGACCAGGAAGGGCAGTCCTTTGGTCTGGACACTAGCTTAGGGCTTGGAATGCCCAGGTTCAATCCCTTGCTTTGCCACAGTCTCTCTGGGTGGCAAATCTCTTATCCTTTCTGGACCTCTGTTCCCCATCTGCAAAATGGGTTCTAAGGGTTGTTGTAAGGAGAAATACATTCAAGGCATGAGACATTCAGATGTTATGGAAGTGGGGTGCTGTGTAAGCTAGATAGAGGCCAGGCAGGTTGATCTCTTACATATGGGGTAAGGGGAATTGTTTGGGCTCGTGGGATCCTACTGTAGGCGTGCCAGAGGCTGGCACTGCGGGTGAAACAAGTGAGATTGGAGAGCAAAGTTCCTCCTTTGCTTTCCTGGTGCATCTCCCAACTGTATCTCCTAGGAACTTGGCAGCAGTTAGATAGCAAGTTGGTGTGCTCATAGCTGTTGTTCCCATCACCTCGTGGTCACTGTTCTTCACCATTTTACTTGTTGTACCTGTCTCTTGTCCAGACTGTGATTGTCAGCTCTTTGGGGAGGGTCTGTCTTTGGTCTATGTATGTACAGTGCCTAGCCCAAGAGGGGCCAGGAGTTCAGGGAAGTTTTAAGCCCAAGTTATATAAGAGATCAGATGAGATGAATACAATGCTCCCTTCTGGACTTATGATTTATGAAAAACTGAGATGGGTTCCTGTTACTGGACACTTAGCCAGGCTGCTGTACTGGACTGAGCCCCTTGGGCCACACACACTCTGCCAAGCTGGGGCTAGACAAAGTTTAGACACTATTTCTGGTTCTCTGACTCTAGATACACACTCCAGGGGAGAAAGCATGGGTGACATTTTTCTTGGCTGTCTGCAAAGCACAAGAGATACACAGCTATATAGAAGAAATAGCAAAACTTGCAAATAGATCCTTCCCTTTGCTGCTCATGCTTCTTGGAGAGCCCTGTGGGTTTTGTTTGGCCCTTTCAGAGGTCCCAGCTTTTCCTGCACCCTTTTGTTCCTGTTCATTTTTTTTGTTGTGGCCTCTCTCCTTCTCTCAGGGTAGATGGAGAAAGCACCTCCCTTTTTACAAGTTGCAATTCCATTAGTCTTTTGACCATCCTGAGCCCCTTCAAGCCCCCATGGCTTGGTTACCAGCTCCAGCTCTCCTGGAAGGAGGGGTTCATGTCCTTCTGCCACTGATGTTAACCAATTAATTGTCCAGGTTAATGTCATTTGCAGAAGAGACCATCTAGGTTAATAACTCTGGGTTTGATGTTGTTTGCCCTCTGTTAGTACCTCTTAGAATTCCAGTTCAAGATGGAGGCAAAAGGCATTAGGTGAGACACAGTACAGTGGCATGCAAATGGCTCTGTCAAACAGAAGGGAGCTTGTAGTTTGATATAGATACAGACACTCCAAAATGGTACGCAGAGGCCCTTATTCCTGATGTTACAGTAGCACAGGGGAATGATAGCTGTCCCTTTTTGCCCATTTACTAAGGCATTAATGGCCTATGTACTAGGAACAGAGGGGTGATTTGGGGAGGACTGTCATGCTGAATGGCTTGTCTTGTTCAGTTCAAAACTTACCTGAGATGGAAGTCATCCATTTATTATGCCTTGACTGGTTTAGAAATGAGCCCACTGAGTACTTCAGCTGCTGGGAGATGTCTGGTTGGCTGGGGGACTCCTCACCTCTGCTCCCTCAAAACTCTTTCCAAGCACAGAGGGACAAAGCTCTGTGACACTGTTGAATTTATCAAAAGAAGGGGGTGGTTGGAACTCTCCTTATTGACCAGAATTCACCAGCTGTCCCCACAGGACCCCAGGGCCTTTGAAGAAGCAGGAGGTGGGAGGAGAAATCTGGTCCTAGAAGTGGTTGGGCAGGTGGAGATACCATCTTAAATTCAGATGGGAGAGGTGGATTCAGAGTATGCCTGTGCCAGGCCTAAGGGAAGATGTGGTGGAGAGTGGGTTTGAGAGGGAATGGACTGGGACTGGGGCAGCAAGATGGAAGAAGCGGGTCTGGACAAGCTGCTATTATTGGGAGACAGGGTAGCTGTTATGTGAGGCGGAGTTGGGACAAATCATGCCTGGTCTTGCACATGATTCTTACAAACCCTTTATTATTCTTTCTTTGAAGATCCTCCCTGAAGTAAACACC
>NW_017728972.1:563531-564553 GCF_001723915.1 Gavialis gangeticus
TGCCTGGTCTTGCACATGATTCTTACAAACCCTTTATTATTCTTTCTTTGAAGATCCTCACCTCCTTCGGACCATGACCCCTGAGAACATGTGCCACATGACCCCCCCTTCCCGGTTGGAGCACCCTCCTCCACCTCCTCCACCCCCGCCTCCTCACCTCCAGGGCCCCCCACCTCCTCCACCGCCTCCACCCCATCCACACCAGCCGCCGCCGCACAACCCCCACTATCCCAGCATGCAGCGGGACATGTACATGAAGGCTGAGCCGCTGATGCCACCATATGGCATGGGGCAGGGTGTGTCGCCTGGTGATCTCCACCATGCCCAGCAGTCCCAGATGCTTCACCAGTTACTTCAGCAGCACGGAGCTGAGTAAGATCTTGGGGAGGCCAGGGGTGGGGGGTATGGGGGAACCTGGGGCTGCTAGTGCTACAGGGCTTTTTCTGAGGTCCTGGTGTGCAGTTTGGGAGTGCTCACTGAGGATAGGAGGCATAGGGGGGTTAGCTATGCCTTAGGACAGTAAAGTTGCTGGGTTTTACCACATGGAGAGGAGTATGAATGGACTTCATGGTAATGTGCCCAGAGGTTTAGGGTAATAGGTGAAGGAGAGCATGATTGTGCAGCATGATGGTATGAGGCAGGGGTTGTCCACAGCATGGAGCATATGGTAGTATGGCAGTGGAGGGATATGGCAGTGATGCATGGGTCAGTTATGATGAAAGTGGGTGTAGTGGCAGTGTGGCATAGGGCATAGGAGTAGTGTAGGTAATGAAGCACTTGAATAGAGCAGAGTGGGGTGTCACAGAATGGGGGCCTGTTGGTGGAGAGGGTTGGGGGCCCGTTGGCTGTGGAGGTTTGGAGTATGGTGATAGGATAGAGGTAGAGGGTCCCTGATGGAGGAAGGTTAGGGGCATCTCTGCTCTTAGAGCACTCAGAGTTTAGTGTTTAGCACCTGGAACCAAGCCCTTTCCTGGTTTCCTATCTTCAAGCCCCTCCTCTCAATTCCTCACTGGCCATTGAGA
>NW_017728972.1:564639-577933 GCF_001723915.1 Gavialis gangeticus
TTCCCGATCGCTCTCTGCAGCCTCCCAGTGCACCCTGCCAAGAAGAGGAAACACTCCGAGTCGCCCCCCAATACCCTTAATGCGCAGATGCTCAACGGGATGATAAAACAGGAGCCAGGTATGGGGTCTGTGCCACTCAGCCTTGACAGAGTCCAAACGCCTCCCTGGCACCAACAGGGGGCACTCTCACCAGGTATGTTCTTTTTGCCCCCTCTCCTCCCTGCTCCCCTGACCATACCAGCTTCCATACACCTCCCCAGTGCCAGCAGGTGGGATGGGGGATGGAATAGAGGAAAAATGTCTGCTGGGTATAGGCAGGGGGGTGCTGTCTTGGAGAAGTGAACGAGAGCAGAGTTCCCAGCACTGAACGTGCAAAATATGGGAACTCCTCTCCTTCTGGCCCTAGACTCAGCTGTGCCATGCTTCTCAGTCAGGGGAAAGGACCCCAGGCTGAGTGAGTAGGCAGTGAGGACCTTTTTCCTCATACTACTCTGGGTGCAGCGGGGGGTGCAGGGAGCTCTTGCCTGACAGGAGTCCTTATGGAATGGTTTAAATCAGTATTTTCCTGTTGTTATAGGCCTGGTTCAAGATAATGACAGCCTAAATGGCTCTTACCTGGATCCCAACTACCAGTCCATAAAGTGGCAGCCACACCAGCAGAACAAGTGGGCAACTCTGTACGATGCCAACTACAAGGAGCTGTGAGTAACTGCTGCACTCCCCACAGACAGCCACACATGCCTCTCACCCTGCAAGAGGTTCCCAAGGGTCACTGTCCTGGGTTCCCTGGATCCCTGCCAGCCTGCCCTGGGGAAGAGGTGCTGTCTCCCATGTAATTTTGCTTGGGGGAAACTTAATTCTTTGCAAACTGGGAAGGTGAGAGAGGTTGCCAGGAATAAGGATGCTTGTCCCATCAAAGGCAGGTTTGGCTGGAGAGGGAAGCCTCCGCATGTGCTGTCAGGACCACAGTCCAGCCTAAATGAGCAGGAGCCAGTGACACTAAGCACAGCTATTTTGAGGTGTGGTTTGGTCTAGAGGGATCTCCAGCTCCAGCCTTGATTTTTAAAATGGGTATTTTCATCTGAGTGTGAGATGTAGTGTTTTGAAAGAGTGGGCTCAGTGCTCTCAGCAGCCGCTGGTAGCTGGGAGAGAGATGGGGAGCAGCATAGTGAGACAGGAGGGAAGGAGGGAGAGACAGAGACAAGGAATGCCATGAAGGATGGATGTGGGAGGGAAAAACTAAAGGAGCTGGAAGGAGAAAGGGAAGAAGTAGTGGGGAGGAACAAGTGATGGAAAGAAAAGAAGGAATAGATAAAGGAAGAAGGAAGGAGAAATGGAGAAAGGGAAATGCTAGGAAGCCATAAAGGAGAATGGAGATGGAAGGGAAGGATGGGTGGGTGGCTTACAGTACATGGATGGGGAGGGGCCAAGAGGAAGGCGGAGGGAGTGCACAAGTGCAGCTGGTGGGATGAGCAAGATGAATGTTCAGGAAGAAATTGTTGCAAATCCTCCTTGCATTCCAGAAAGGTGACAGAAAACTGGCAAGCAGCAGGCTGGATTCCAGGAACTGCTAATCCTGTAAACGCCCCTTTCTCCTCCTGTGTTTCCACACAGCCAGTATTTGCTGTGGGTCCTATTTCAGAGCACAGGGAGGGTTTTTGTTATCTCTGATACCAAAAAAGATGCAACGGTTGTTGGGCTTCACCAGAACAACATCTAGGGGAAAGTCCAAGGGACCCTGGTGAGGCCAGCCCCAAGAAGGGACCACAGGAAGGTTTGTTTATTGAGGGTTGGATGCTGACCCTAGTGGTACAAGACTCCTTGCTAAAATGTGTGCCATGTGGCTGCCTTATTCAGGATTTGCTAGTTAGCCCATCCCATGTCCCTGTTACTTCTCCTGTGATCCAAGTGACGTTGTAGGTTGTTCCTATTGGAAGAAGAAATGATGGTGGAGCCACGTATTTCTTCGTTGCAGCCGTGCCTGTTGACAAAGAATGCACACAGTCCTGTTCTGTATATGGCAGGTATCTAATGGCAGGAGACAGTCCTTGCTTCCAGCTTCAAGCCTCTTTCAGCCAGCACACAGCCAAAATGCGTTCTCTCTCTCTTTCTCTCTCGGTAGTCTTTTCTTAGGTCCTGCTTGTTCTGGTTGCGTCTCATGCTTTTTTGTGGTCTTTTAGGTTTTAGCTTTACTGGTTTCCTCCCTTTCTTTTACAAAACAATGCCCAGTGGGATCCCTTGGCTTACAGCTGAATTGCCTTTGCCCTTGTTTAGGGTGAGGACAAATACTGCATTTCAACTGGAGGCTACTATAGTCACGATGATCTATTTTGATAAAAGAGCTCAGCTCTTCCTTACAGCTGTCTTAAATGAAGGGTTGAAGTGATGCCTAACTCACAACAACATATCTCTTCTCTGAACCTCTCACTCCAATGGAGCTTAAAATAGTAATGCCTCAAATATTACCCATCCCAGGCAAGAAAAAAGAAATATTATAATCAGTTTCCAGTTTTGAAGTCTTAACTATTCATCTTTTTGCTGAATCTTTCTATTGTGACATTTTCCCATGACCAACACAAAACAATTATACTTCCGTCCAAATCTCCTTGGAGTTTTTCTCCTCTTGCCACCTGGGACAGGTCCTTTCCAAGGACTGCCCAAGGAATGTGTGTTGTTCCTATCAAATCTGCTTGTCACAAATTCTTTTCTAATGGAGAATTCATTACTGCAACAATTTCTCCAAGTCAGCTTCTGTCCCCAGTTTTGGGCATCATGCCTGTTGAAGTCCTGTGCTTATGGTTCTTTCTCAAATGGTTGTTATGGATAACTTTGGGTTAGTCTTGAGAGTCAGCTGTATTCTTTATATCTATTTTATTTATTCAGGTCCATACTCTCTATACAATTCTTCTTGAGGCCTTTTTAACTAAGGGCTGCTACCCTTCTTTCTCCTGGGGTTGCAGAACCAGACCAGGTATTGTCTTCTAAAAGTTTTCCCATGTGACTTTTCCATGTATGAAAGGTTAGGTTCAGATGTTTCCTGGCAAGGACATGAGATCCTTCAGGTCTGGATCATCGCGTTATTAGATTATCCAGATGGTCCCATTCTCTTGTTCCTCATCAGGAACCCCATAAAAGAGGTTTGCTGAAGTCTGTCCTGAGTTTATGTCGAAGTATGAGGAATGAGGGGTACTCTGTACTCTCTTTGGCTGCTGTTTGATACATCATGCAACAGTCTGGGAATATGGGAATTTTGGATTGGAAAGGGCCTCCTGGACTATCAAATCCAGTTGACTGCACTCATAGATGATTATTAGCTAAAGGAACCCCCCAAATTTACCACTTGCCCACAGCTATAAGGACCAATATTGACACACCAAAACATTATAATGTGCCACAGGTAAGAGCAGGAGAGATGAGGGCAACAACAGCTTCCCTTTCAGGAAGCCCTTTACACTCTAAACTCCGTTCTTGCATCGTTGCATCCAGTGTGCCAGGATCATTTGCGCATCTGCAGTTATGGGAAGAGAAGATATTCATCTTTTTTTTGAGTACTGTCATCCCCTTCAGCTGTGATTCTAATGAATTCCTTGTTCTTCTCCTTAGTACAGCATTTGCAGTTAGCTCCCTAGCAAGGCCATCAGGATCAGGCATCAGCATTACTGTGTTTGGGTCCAGCCGTGTGTATAACTGTGACATCATGACAGTGAAGTTTTCCAACTACTGAGCAAAGTGCCTCTCAGAATTCCTGAATCTAAAGAACCACTGCAAGGATGTACAATCCTTCCTGACCTCAGACTTCTTCTCATACATATAATAATGAAATTCCTCTGTAAATTCAGCTGCAGCTCAGAGTTCCTTTAACTTTGGAGAGCTTAGACTTTTGCTGTTATAGGGCATTGCCTGCTCAAATCCATAGTATTTTTGTGTCAATTTTGCCTCCGTTACCATAAGCACCTATATCTATGTCCAATATGAAAGGACTTTGGAAATGCAAGTCGGCCAAGACAGGAACAACTAACTACAGGAGCCTTTTTCAGTTCTAAAAACTAAATCACATTTTGCTGAACATTGAAACGGATTCCTTTTCTCTGCCAATATTGGCAAGCACCGGAATTAAATCGTGCGTAACAGGAGCAGTGCCCTACCTTCTTCTGCTTGTATGGAAAGTGCAGAATCTGTGGAAAGATTTGGCTGGTTCTTTTTTTGTCAATGGAAACACTCCCCTTGCTGTTTGGGGTCCAAGATAAACTGCCTCTTCTATAAAACCTCTTGTGTTCCTTTGTGTTCAGTCTAAGACTGGGAACCTTCATTTTATCTCACACCCTTTGTAAAATGTACGATGTACAGTTCTTGTTTCAAAGATTTAGAATAATACCTATGTCTGACAAACAGACAGAGGGAAGAATGGCATTTAATAATACTTTTTCCACTGGCCTTTCAAATGTAGCAGGTGCTTTGCGCAAACTCAGATTCATCACTTTACATTGTTCCAAGCTTCATCCTGTGGAGAAGGCAGCTTTCTCCATGTTCTTTGGATCCACTTTCAATTGCAAACATCTGCTGCCTGCACCAGGAACATAAGCCTCTACAGATCTTTTGCTAGTGTAGGTGGAAACACTTCCTTTTGGTTGTGGCTCTTAGTTGTGCTTTGGCCAGCTCAGGCTGGTGGTTGACTCTAAATTGTGTGTCAAGGACTTGGAATGTTTCTTTGTAACTCAGTCTAATTTCTGGTGGTAATTGCTGCTGGACTTTCAGAACTGGGTTAATCACACTGGCTAGAAACCCTTCATGCACATCTTTCTAGCTATTAATTTGTACAATTATGTTTAACTAAGTCAAATAAGTCTCCTATGAATATTTTCCGCTTGGAGATAATGGTCTTTTGCATTATTTAAGCAGGGGTAGTTTGACTTCTCCCCATTGGGCCTCTGTGGTTTACATACAGGAAAGAAAATTGTTGTGAATGTGTGGTCTTGCCTAAGCCACCTGCCAAATTCCACATCCTGATAGCTGACTTTCACTGCAGTGTATGTCCTTTTGAGTTCCTTCTCAATCTGGTTTCTGTGCTCCTTTGGATTTTGCTGTAGAGCCTCTCTGCTAGTAAATTCCAAATTAGCCAAAGCTTTTTCTCATGTCCCGGAATTTGCGGAAAACCTGTAGTCTATGAGACTCGTTGCTTCTCTGATCTGATCTGACTGAGCCATCTCACCATTCCAGACTTGAAGTGTTGCAGTTGGACTTCCCCATCTGTCTAGATATTTGGTAGGCTGCACCCAAAGATTCTGCCTCTCCCTGAATGTTTTCCTTTCTCAGAAACCTGTGGATGGTGTTTTTAGTCTTTTTATGAACTCTGCAGCTATTATTTCAGGTCTTTCTTTAGTTCTTTTTGGCCTGCTTTGAGTTCTATGAGTACATTTGCTCCATCTTGGTGTGACAGGAATGCCTGCTTATAATTTCTCTCCTTGAAAACTGGGTCCCTCTCCTGATGCTGGTGTTAGCCCATTTTTGACCCAAGCAGTTAGCCATGTTTGGGGGTGTTGAATGTTGCTCCTCTTAGGAGGAAAATTTGATACTGGAGTCTGTTATTTCTGTAGTGCCATCTTGTTTATAAACAATGCACAACATTTAATTTCTCCTAACATAATTGGATTCAAACAGCAGGAGATGGTCTAGCCCTCAGATAAAAGTCTTCTGTCTCACAATTTCACAGGTAGACAAAATGTCATAAAACAAAAGCCAGCAGAACCCCTCTGCCAACAAAGTCCTTTGTTTTGGATAATGGTATATGTGCCAATGTTTGGAATCAAACGCTGCTCTTGTTCCAGCTACTTGGTTTAATAATGGAGGCTTAACTGGTTAACTGGGTTTTATTATTTTTATATTTACTCATTTGACCCTGTGGGCCAGATCCTGACTCTGGGGCCTCTCACCAGCCCAAATGACCCACCTCTGGTGGCCTGATGGGTGGCAGTGCCAGCAGCAGTGCCAGCATTAACCCTTGTGTACTGATGGTGCAGATGCAGTGGCTCAGATATTGTTCTCTGCAGCTGCCTGAACCACTGCTGGCATGGGGGTTAACCACTGCTGGCATGGGGGTTAATATGACCACCACTCACCATGACCCTAAAGGCTGTTGCCATGGGAGACCTGGACCAAACCTGGGACCATGGGATGTGGACAGCATTGAGAGGATCCAGAGGAGGGCCACTCGCATGATCCAGGGACAGCAGGGCAGACCCTATGAGGAGAGGCTACAGGACCTGAACCTGTTCAGCCTTCACAAGAGAAGGCTGAGAGGGGACCTGGTGGCTGTCTGTAAACTTAGTAGGGGGGACCAGTGGGGAATGGGAGAGACCTTGTTCCCCCGAGTGCCTCTCAGAGTAACAAAGAATAATGGCCATAAGTTGTTTGAGAGTAGGTTCAGACTAGACATTAGAAGGCACTACTTCACAGTCAGGGCAGCTAGGATCTGGAACCAACTTCCAAAGGAAGTGTTGCTGGCTTCTACCTTGGGGGTCTTTAAGAGGAGGCTTGATGATTGCCTGGCTGGAGTCATTTGAGCCCAGTTTTCTCTCCTGCCCAGGGCAAGGGGTTGGACTAGAAGATCTGCAAGGTCCCTTCCAACCCTACTTCTATGAATCTATGACCCAGAAATTTGGGGCGACCAGCACCTGGACAGTTAACATCACTGCTGCTTGACTCAAAAACTCAGCAGTCGGCCATGTCACAACGCCATAATCTCCCCAGGTGCTGGCCCCACCAACAGAAATTTCCAGCCCCATGGGCCAGATCCAGAGGTGGGTCTTCCATACCACAAGAATCCCTGTGGGCTAGATGATTCACCTCTGTAGTCCAGATCTGACCTGTGGGCCTGTATGTTTGACACCCCTGTCCTAATTTAAGAAGGGCAGTTTTATCCCATCTATCCTGTCATATTGAGACTGCTGATTTAATAGCCCCTTAAATGACAGTGGCACTTATACAGTGAAGGGTGGCCACAGAAAGGGAGAGTAGACAGCCTCCCTTTCAAGCTTTGAGGAGTACAGACAGAGCTGTTCCTCTTCCCCATCCTGATGAGGCAGATATGTGCCTTCCCTCACATCTCAGAAGTTTGGGAAAGGCCCAGCCTTGTACACCCTGAATTAGTCATCAACTGCCTCAGCTTCCCACTGCTGCTGAAAGCAGGAGAAAGGAGATGGGGTCTGCACTGTGTCTCAAAGACCATCTTGCCTGGGGAGTCCATCACATGAGGGGAAAGGTGCACTCTAGCACAGATCAGGGCTTTCCATGCACTGAAGCATTGGAATCTGGTGGGAATACAAATGATGGAATTTCTTTTAGAGCAGAGGATCCATCTTTGTTGATCTTGGGGGCCTCCTGGTTTGGCTGCAGTGCCTCTTTAGGAAAAATCTAAATTGCTGGGCTCTGGTTATATTTGTCCAGGTGTGCGCATGTACATTCACTGGGACCACTGGCAGGCTGACCTGCCTTGATACACTTAGTCTAGCTGTTGAGCAACCAGAAAGTACTGCTCTAAGGAAACCGTTGAGTAGTATTTTCTTGGAACAAACAAGAATGTGTGATTCCAAGACCTTCAGTTAAGGACAAACAGAACTCAGGTAGTTTGCATGACTCACAACATCCCCCTGGTGGTAACCTAAATTCTGGCACCAAAGCATGAAAGCAGATGCAATGAGTGGTGTAGCGGAATGCATTTACTGATGGCAACTGTGCCAGGAAGCAGCAGATGTTTAATGATGGCTCTGTTTACCCCTCCCCTCCACTACAGGAACATGTTCAGGTTCATGTCTGACCTGTCTGTCAGAGTGGAAGGGTCAGAACATGCCTTTCTCCCCAGGACATTGCTTTCCAGACACTTGCAAAGACTACCTAGAGAATCTGTGCCCAGCCTGATTTCCATGGGTGGTGGGATTTGAGGAGACATTCTCATGGTCTTTCTCTTTTGTTGAACCTGCACTAGATGAGGAAGGCAGCAACCAGCACCAGATAGTGGAAGAAACATCTCAGGTTTTGTCCTTTTCAAGAGTTTCGTGTTTGGGGTTTTGATAGTGGCCACTACCCTGGCATATCAAAAAGGCTTTTTTTTCAGCTGTGTACCAGCATTGTTCAGCTCTGTTTAACACCTGTCTCTGCCTTTATATATAAGGTGATAGAAACCATCAAGGCCAATTACATTCATTGGTGGTTGTGATCTGAGCAGAAGCTTTGAAAGTGTTCATCTGCTGTGAGCGATTCAGTAACATTCCTGGCAGTAGTTTAGTGGGCCAGATATTCTAGCTGCATCTCTTTTGCACCTGCCATAATCTAGAAAGTTAGGATTTATCTTGGAATTAGGCCATTTGCTTTAGCTAGAGAGATGCAGAAAGGAGTTGGGATCAGTTCCAGTGCCCTCATAAACTCTTAGTACTCTGCTGTGTTGAGCTACAGTGCCCCCTCAGTCTCTGAATTAGCTTCCAGACTTTGGGTGATTTTTTTTTTTTTTGAGCTGAGTATGGCAGGTGCTGGTTTTTAGATCTTCGCCCCCTGGCATGGATGGAAGAGAGTCCTCATCAGGCAGATGCCCGAAGCAGGAGAGTCCTCCAAGCAGGAAAGCGAAACAAAAACTCTGGGTCTCTACAGTAGCCAGATAGGGGCACAGTTCTGCACAGCTGTCAGGCAATCTCCTGCATGAGGGAACCCTTCTCCACGAAAAGTCATGATTTCTTCTTTCACCAGGAGGCTGGCTTCCAGGGGAAGAGCCAGGGGAGGTCTTTTGGCAAGATCCTGGCTGGGAGGAGGCTACACACCATGCTCTGCTTCTCTTGAAAGTCTCTTCCTTGGGGCATTAGCTTTGTAGTTATTGCTTCTGCATTAGCTGCCACAATATAATGCCTTCTTGCTCAGGCACCCTATTTGATGCTCCTTCCTTTGCAGGGGAGGGGTGGGGAGGGGAAAGATCTTGCTTGCTATGGAGAATCTCTTTTTCCAAAACTTTCTTACCTTGCATTCTGGGAGGATGTGGATAATTTGGATGTCATGACTAGAGAGAGGTGACATCTGCTCAGCCAAAAGTAATCCACCTGCCGAAGTGAGCCGTGTGAGTGGGTGAAGGATCTCCATTGTCCAACTCTTGACTGTCTGGGGCAGGGCCATTGGGAAGGATGGTTTGCTCCCCTGTGCTGGGGGATAATCCTCATTTCTCTGACCTAGTAATTCTAAAAATCCTTTATGGGCTTTTATGACACTTGAGAGGAAGAAACACTTTTGGGCTAAGGCCCAACAGGAGCAGAACCAGCCCAGAGGCTTGATATGGGAGTGGGAGGACAGGCTCTAAATGTCTTCTTGCCTTAATGATGCGATAATGCTGAAGTAGAGGGTGCTGCTAGATCAGCTCACTGCCTTGAGCATGACTCTCTCTGGAGTGTACTATCTTACCCCAGTACCCTGCCTCTCTTTTTCAGGACCACTGCTACCCGATTCCTGATTATCATCTCGCACCATTGTCCCACATAGACTAGCTCATGTGCTGCTCTGCCTTTCTCTCCCTATGCAGGGATCTAGATCATCATACCCTAGTTAAAGGACCAGTGCTTCCTTTTTCATAAAGCAAGTATGCTTCAATTCAGGGAGGCCTACTTTAAAGGTTTGGGGTCTTTGTTTTGTTTGGGACTGTTGAAGGAAGGTCAGCTCTCTCTGATGCCAGAGAAATGGGTTGAAAGGATTGATGTGTTCTGAATCTGAATTCAGGTGCTTGGGATTATGTCTCAGCATGAAAGGCCATGCCCCTTACTTAGGTGTTGCAGCTTGAGGGACTGGTGTCGGTCTAAAGGGCCAGTGTCATTGTTTTGTATTACTTGCAATATCTTTTATCTTGGCCTCTCCCACTAGTTGTGTGGTTTCAGACCCGCTGAACCTTTGAAAGAGTTAGATGGTTTCCAAAAACAAAGCTGACTTCTGGAACAAGGCAGTTCGTTAATTTATTCCAGAGAACAGGCATAATTCATCTCCCTGACAGGGTGTGCTGATAAATCCCAGCAAGCCTTTCCTCCTCCATCTCACCATTTGTTTACAATTTGAGGTGAGGCAGCTGGTGAAGATTCAACCCCGAGCCAAAAAGAAGTGTTTTCAATCTGAGACTGACAGGTCTGCATTTTGATCATGGGAATAGGACTGGTGTCTTCCTCCAGGTTCTCCCCATGGTTGGCCCAGCTGGCCACCTCACTGTGGGCTTCTTGTAGGCCCTAGACTGGAGTTAAGACCTACAAGTTCTTACTTGTAAAAGAAGTGCTCCTAGACACTGAGGAGTATGGGTTCTTGGATTGCCTCAGATCCAACATTTCTGTTTGGGGTAAGGAGGGTCCCTCCTTTGGCACAGGAGAGACAACTGGCAAGAGAATATGTATCTTGGCTGAGTGCTCTTGGGATGCATAACACAACAAAACTCAGGCTGAGCCCTGTTGTCCCATTGGTTTTTCATGAGTGAGTCTCCAGTGGCTGGCTAATCCTGGGAAAAGCTCATTTGGTCAAGAGGAGATCACAGAGATCATGATAGTCACATTATATGTCTTGGGTCTCTGGAATGTCCTTGGTCAGGTGCTCTGTTGGGTGGGTGTCTGGTGGCATAGGCGAGCAGTTACTGGGCGCGTCTACATGAGATGCTACTGTGCAGTGGTTACTGTACATTTATTTAGTACTGGTATAATCAAGTACTAAATAAAGTTACTGCGCAAGTAGCACCGGCAAAAGCCTTTTTAGTGATGCTGCTGTGCAGTAGCTGAATAATACTGCACAGTAGCGTATTAGCTTTGTTTCTGCTGTGATGCGCTGCTGCACAATATTATTCAGCTACTGCACAGTTAGCATCTTGTGTAGACTCTCCCACTGGGTCACTGACTCATACTGTGGAAGATGGCTGAAGAAGAGTCCAGTTTTTCTGTTTCAAAGCAGATGCCTGTCCCTTATTCTGGAATTTTACAATGGGAGAGAAGAAAGCCAGAGAATGTATAAAACTACTGAGTCTTAATTGGATTGGGGGTCTCTGGATACTTAATCCTGAGGGATGGGGAAGAAACACAAAGGGACACATGGGTGTGCAGGTGATTGCAGAGGGAAAGGAATTGATGAGTTCGATGCTCACTTCTGCTAGGTCTCAGTCACAACACACTTCAGTATCTCCTCTGCCCTCCTTTTACTTCTCCTCTTTGTTTCTCTCTTTTTTTTATCACTTCTCTTTCCCCCCTCCTTTAACCTCAGTTGTAGCTGAGTTCCTCTGCTAGCTTACTAGCCTGCTCGCTTACTTACCCTGATCCTTGATGCTAGACACGGACTTTGGGGAGTTTATAACCTGTCCCTTTTGCTCAGCTCTGGGAGAAATTGCCTAGTCTCCAATCCTGGGCTTCTGAATCTTGTGTTAATCTACTTCTCATCAGCAGAGGCCTTTTGGCTCAAATAATTCTTTTGACCCTAGACCTCTGTGTTCCCGGGACTTTGCCCTCTGACCCTTGCACTCTCACTAGAAAGAACCAGTGTGGCTTTGGCTGCAGCCAGAGCTTCCTTCGGCGGAGATGAGGCCAACCAATGCCTCAGTGATCAGTTTTCATTTTTATTCTAAATAGCAGGGCCTGGGAACCAGAGTCCTTTATCCCCCATCAGTGCCATATTGGCTGCAGTCTTCCATCACAAGCATATGAAGGACCCACAAAATGTATGTAAATAATCTCCAAGCCAACAGGACTTGGGTCCTAGCTGGCCAGGGCCTCATGCAGTGTATTCATGGGTGCCAGGAGCCCCAAATGGGCGGAGTGGAGACTTTTTGAGAGGATGTAAGCATTTTCAAAAAGTGCATTATTATAGAGTCAGTGACCCCTCCCCTGACTTGGGGCACATTTTTGCTGTTACAGGCTGGAATTTTTTCTGGGAAGGGTAATTAAGCAGTGCAACAATGGACTAAAGGAAGAGATGAATTCTTATGTGAAGTCTTTAAATCAAGACTGAGGTATGGACCTTTTTTCCTTCCTAAAAAAGATGTCCTACACAAGCTAGAAGTTATGGGTTTGATGCAGAAACCACTGGGTGAAATTCTCAGGTCTGAATTACTTAGGGGGGCAGCCCAGATAATTGCAGAGTTCCCATCTAGTCTTACAAGCTGTTAAACAGTCTTTGCCTTAGACCCTGTAAGTTTGCTTAGGATTGTTGCCCATGGAGATGACCTCACTGACAGCCAATCAGGCAGTTTGCTGTGTCTGAAGCTACAGTGAACCAGACCCCGGGGAAGGGGGTTCTGCAGGGCAGTGGCATTTCTGTCTCTCTTGAGAAGCAGGGGGAGGGGGATGTGCCGAGGGGCTCAAGCTCTGTGTCTGTGTGCTGAGCAGCCATCAGTTCAAGTAGACATTAGCCAGACCATGTTTGTAAGGCTCCTGTTTGCTTTGGGAATCCCTCCCCTCCTTCTTCTTCTCCCTCTCTTAACTGCAGCTGGTTGTCTGTGAGAAGTGCCAAGGTATATACAGGGTAGCCTGCACCATGGGTGCCTGTGGAGGTGATGGGTGTGGTGGGGGGAGATGAAAAGAGACTATACACTTGCTCGAGAGGTGAAGAGTGCAGGGCTATAGTGGGTGAGCTGTGTATTTGTGCAAAGTGGGGTGTGTGTGTGTAAGCATTGGAGGTACAGGCTGTGTATATGTTGGATCTGGCTTGTTTGACGACCCAGGCCTGAAGGACCTCGTTAGGATGATTTCAGGGATCCAATTTGTGATGGACCCATGGAAATGAACAGTGAGGGATGGACCACCTGAATAAAAGTGAACAGAAGGAGCAGAGGCCCAGTGTTGGGGGAGATCATAGAATCATAGAAGTCGGGTTGGAAGGGACCTTGTAGATCTTCAAGTCCGACCCCCTGCCTGGGCAGGAGAAAAACTGGGCTCAAATGACTCCAGCCAGGTAGGCATCAAGCCTCTTCTTAAAGACCCCCAGGGTAGGAGCCAGCACCACTTCCTTTGGAAGTTGGTTCCAGATCCTAGCCGCCCTAACTGTGAAGTAGTTCTTACGGATGTCTAATCTAAACCTACTGTCCAACAATTTATGGCTGTTATTCCTTGTTATGCCAGGAGTCGCTAGGGGAAACAAGGTTTCTCCCAAACCCTTCTGGTCCCCCCTAGTGAGTTTATAGATGGTCACCAGGTCCCCCCTCAGCCTTCTCTTGTGAAGGCTGAACAGGTTCAGGTCCCGCAGTCTCTCATTGTAGTGTCTGCCCTGTTGTCCCTGGATCATACGGGTGGCCCTCCTCTGGACCCTCTCA
>NW_017728972.1:578414-585866 GCF_001723915.1 Gavialis gangeticus
ATCCAATGCTTTTGTGACCTGATCATAAAAGGCAATCAGGTTGGTCTGACATGACCTGCCCCTAATGAAACTGTGCTGGTTGCCCTTGAGCGTCATCCCTGAAGCTGGCCCATTGCAGATGTGCTCCTTGATGATCTTCTCAAAGAGTTTCCCTAGGATTGAGGTAAGACTGACGGGCCTGTAGTTGCCGGGGTCCTCCCTCCTCCCTTTTTTAAAGATGGGGACCACGTTGGCTATCTTCCAATCAACTGGCACCTGGCCCGAGCACCATGAGCGCTCATAAAGCCGTGCCAAGGGCCCTGCAATAACCCCTGCTAGCTCCCTCAACACCCTGGGGTGGAGAGCGTCTGGACCTCCTGATTTGAACACGTCCAGCCCCTCCAGAAGCTCTCTAACCCGGTCCTCCCCAACCTGAGGTTTGGAGGCGTTACCACTGAGTCCGTCTTGCATCACGGTGAGGAAGTCCCAGTCCCTGCACAAGAAAACGGAGGTGAAGAACTGGTTAAAGATCATCCCCATCTGCCTTTCACTGGCACTTTCCACTGAAGAAGCATCTGGTGCTGGACATTGTCAAAGATGGGATACCAGATTCAGTAGATCCTGGGGCTGTCCCAGTGTAGAGTCCTATGAGAGAAGAACCAGCAGGAAAAGAAAGGAATCTTGCAGGAAGACAGGGATGGCAAAATAAAAGCCTAATACTCTGAGCAAGGCGGGGGCGGGTTGAGAGAGAGAAAGAGGGAGAAATTCCTCTCATTCTTCCTGGCTAAGGTAGCGCACTTTCCTTCCCTTGTCTGGTTTTGTTCAGGGCACATCTCAGGCAGGCCAAGGTCTCTCTGGTGCTTCAAGAAAGAAGGAAATGGTTATTTATGGGGATTCCTGGGAGTTTGCTCACCAGAACCTGGAAGCACCCCAGAGACTTTGTTCAGCATTAACCCATTCACCACAAGGGAGACTGCAGTGACACAAATGATGTGTGGTGTATCTCGGCTCTTCTGGCATGGTTCAGTACCTGCTGAGGTGCAGGAGCTTTAAGCCCAGTTTATGGAAATGGGAGTCTCCTCCCTTGCTTGCTCCAAGGGCCTTATGGCTAAGGGCAAGCAAAATTTGGGGGTATCCAAACCCCAAGTCTCCAGGCTTGGGCCTGCACATAGGATCCCTGCCACCGGTTTTGGAAATATCTGAAGCCCCAGGTACAGGTGGAGGATGTTTGCTGGTTGTAGGGCCACTTATGGTTCTGAACTCTTGGATTTGGAATTAGTTTTGGCTAATTTGGCCTCGAATACAAATTATATTTAAAAAAAAAAATCTCAGCTGGCAGCATGATGGGAGTAATCTGATAGGCCAGTGCAGGGGGGCAACTTGTATGAGATGAATGGATGTCAGAACAAGGTAGGCCAGGATGTGGATTCTACACAAAGGACCCACTTACTGTTTCTGTTGCTGCTTTCTTTGATTGTCAGTGTCCTGTCCTGGCTGGTTCACCTGAGAGGCCACTGAGACCTTAGGCAGACCTGAGAGATTCAGATCATGCGGGAAGAAGAGACAAAACTTTATGAAGTTCTCAATGAAGAGCTGCCCCTCTGTGGACTGCACTGGTTCTTTTCTCCCAAGGCTGTGCTCTCATGGCGTTGAATGGAGCAGGTTTCAGCTGGACTCCTCAGGCAGCAGTGAGGCCTCTGAGGTGCACTCAGAGCAGGAGCCAGGACATCAGGGATCTAATCCTGGCCCCATAACAAAAATGCTGTATGACCTCAGGCTGTCACATCTCTCTGAACTCCTCCCGTATAATTAGCCATTGAAACAGTGAAAATCCATACCCTTTTCCTAGGTGTGGAAGTGTGACCCTCCAAACAGCAAGTCTCTGATGTGAAAGCAAGTGTGAATGATCTTCCAGGTTCTTTGTGTTAATCCTTGAAGAGAGGACCCCTGAATATCTTCTGTCTTCTGTGCATAATCGTTGCATTTCTAGTAGGAGTGGGGAAAGCCCAGCAGGCCTGGTGGGCAGGCTGCATAGATCAGGGATACAGAGCGGCATGCTGAGACCTGCCGTTTGTGTTGGCCACATCTCAGCAAAAAGTTGAAGATGGTATTGGAGAACTTTCTGAAACCCCTTTGGCCTAATGCTGCTGTTCATCTCTCTCCTGGTGGAAGTACCTTGCCTTCTGGAGGAACCCAGTAGAAGCATGTATCTTATCTTGCAGCAGGCTGGTTACTGAGATGCACTTGGGAGAATGAATGGTGTTTCTGCCAGGAATCGGAGGATCCTTTTAAGGAGGTCTGGGAGCCATGGAGCACTGTATTGACTTGGCCTCGGGGAGAGTTAGTATAGAAAGGGGAGTGATCCTTTCTGCATTTACCAGCTTCCTACAATGTCTGGCTTAGGAATCTGATCGTCAGTGGCCACCGTTCCATCCTACTCGCTCTTCTTAATGCTATCTATCTACTCATCTATCTCCACTGGGAGGAAGCTGGGACTGTGCTTTCCCTAGTGAAAGGAGGCATGGTCTTTTGTAATGCTTGCAGTGAAAAGCAAGGCCTGGCTCCCATTCTGCCCACATTCTCTTAAAACAGGTCAGCCATCTATGGCTGGCTGGCTGAATGTGGTCCGCAGAACTAGGGGTTGGCCTTTGACAGCTTTCCAGTGGCACAGGGTTTGGTGGCAGCGAGGCTGGGTTGTAACACCAGCCTGCCTCAGACCTCAGCCACCTCATTTTGGGAACAGAGAATGTTGCTGACCACTGTCTTCAATATAAAACAGTGTGCCCTATGAATTGAAAATTGGGCAAAGAAAAAAAGACAGGGGAAGCATATTGCCTCCCCCAGTTGAAATGCTTGGTGAGAGCGAGTGATGCAAGTGGGCTTGCTTACCCACTTGTACCTGGCAGGCAGCACAGCCGAGGGGGCCCCTTGCTCCCCCAGACAGCAGGCCAGAGATCTTGGGAGGTGGAAGAAAAGGGGCTTCACTGCAAAGGCCACATATTTTCAGTGTTACCACAGTAACCAGGCTGTTAAGGAGACATAGATTAAACCTTCCCAGCTGCTGTGTGTGTTTCTTCTCTGCAGCCCAAGTTTTCCCTCCCACCTTGGACGTGGCATTGTGGGAGCTGGAAACTGTAAGCAGCAGCAGCAGGTGGTTCTGATTTTCCTGGGAATCTGCCTGCTCGGGGTGGGTACAGCCTGGCAGCAAGGCCAGGGTCAGTGATGTAGAGATCTGAGTTTGAGCAGTCACTGGGAGAGGCTTCAGATGGTCCTATCCAAGATAGAAGGCCTATAGAGAGAGTCTAATGCTTGCCTTAAGGTAGATCCCTGGATCAGTCTTGACTCTCCAGCCCAAACTCTGAATCTTGAGAAGCAGCACTCAGCAGGCTGATCGCATACATTAAGCCTGGACAGTAGGTGGATGGAAAAAAAGCCCAGGGGAAATGGGAGGTAGTGCTGGTGGTTCACTGTGGAGTTTTCTTCTCTCTGAATCTGCTTTGAGTCTCCTCCAGTGTGGTGCAAAGGGGAGGTGTGTTATTGGACAACATCCCTCAAGTGAGATGTAAGCCTGTTGTCAGGTCTACTGGTGATCAATAAGGATCACATGGCACCTTTTCTAAGAGTTGGGTGTTTGTATCCTGATCAAAGTCCTGTTCTGTGGTGTACCTTTCCTTTCATTCTGGTATAATCACCCTGACATCCCTCCTGGACATGGGATACGCTTGCACTCTCTTCCTGAAGTTTCTGTGCAGACTTGCTGTGAGACAGTTGTTTTGTCTGAGTCCAGAACTAGCTGCAGGCCATTTTGTGCCTATCAGCACTTTGAAGTTGTTGGACAAAAGTCAGCATAGGACAGAACTTTGTGAAGCTAGGTTTCTGAATGTCCTGTGCAGCACTGGCGGATGGTCTGCAGAAAAGGGGAATGGTTACATGATGCTGGCTCTTTCCCCTTTGTTTCCAGTTGCCTGAATTGCATTGGAGGAAAATTTTAACAACCCTACTTCCCTCATGCTACTTTCACATGTTAGCAGTACTTGCCCCTACTGGTGTCATTTGGTTGTGATGGTGAGGAAAGGTGGCCTGCACAATCGTTCGCAAGTTGGAAGGTGTCCTCTTTTCAGGTGTTACGCTCTTCTAGTTAGCATAAGTCATCAGGTCATGTGTAGCTCTCAGTGGATTGTTGGCCCTTCAGCCTGACATCTACCCCCTTTTCTCCCCATTATGGCATACAGCCCTATGCTAACCTACCGGGTGGATGCAGACAAAGGGTTCAACTTCTCAGTGGGTGATGATGCCTTTGTGTGCCAGAAGAAGAACCACTTTCAAGTCACAGTGTACATCGGCATGCTTGGAGATCCTAAGTATGTGAAGACGCCAGAGGGCCTGAAACCCCTTGAGTGCTTCTATCTGAAACTGCATGGAGTCAAGGTAAGCCCTGAAAGGAGAATCTGCAGTATCTGAGGACTGGGAAAAATCACGGGGTGGATGAACACAGTGTTGGTGTGTGTAGAATGGTACGTGTCAAGGAGTGTGCCTGTGTGAATCTGCATGGGTGAATGTGTATTTTGTTACCATGTGTGTGAATAGAGGCCTAAATGTTGAATATGCACCTTCCACACACTCTGTGGGTGCCTGTGTGTGGAAAAGGTGAGTAACGCTGCTCTATGAGTGAGTGTGCCTGATAGACAAGGGTGCTGAGTGTGCCATCTGTGTGATCATGCCTGCATGGGTGTGGGTGGGTCACGTTTTGTGACCAGTACTTTTTGCTCAAAGCAAGGGTCTGAGCCTTGTACTCTAGCCCCACCTCCTGGGCTGAGGTAGGCCAGAGTCAGTCGCAGAGTATTTCTAACACGGGCACTCAGGAAACTGCTCCTGGGAAATCTGGCCTGTGTGCGTGCACATCTCTCTGGACACTGGCCCTTGTATGTGTGAGTGTGGATGGGAGAACCCAGGAGGAGGCCAGTTGGTCCAAACTCTGTGATGCTTCAGCCCTCTACCTTTCCAGACTCACAACTGGAGAGGAGGCGGCAGCACAGGTGATGGGTAGCAGGAGAGGCACAAGGTAACCAAGCATCTCCTGAGCAGCGGTTATGATGCTCAAGATTGGCAGATTGGCAGGTGGCTGGATTATACACCTGTGTGAGAAGGGGGTGAGAGTGGGTAAAGCTGCAACATTCCTGTCTCTAACATGTACCTGAATCTTCTCTTCAGCTAGAGGCCTTGAACCAGTCGATCAACATAGAACAGTCGCAGTCTGATCGTAGCAAACGTCCCTTCAACCCTGTCACGTAAGTGCTCCTGCTGCTGCTGTGTGCGTGCATGTTTGTGTACCATCAGAGAACCACCTGAGGAGTGGAAGGAAGGCAGAGTGGGGCCAGGGATCCTTGAGGTGCTAGGATGGAGGGACCAGGTAGGTTGGGTATATAAAATGTTCTTTGTCTCTTCCCCAGATGAGGTCCCATCCTCATCATCTTGAACATATTAAGTCTGTGGGGGAATTTGCCTTTCCTCTGGACACAGATTTTGTGCATGTTGGTGCCACCCGTTGACATGAAGAAAATGTGGGGGTTCCCCAGATTACTGGAACTGGGTTTGGTTCTCCTACAGTAGAGGAAATGACCACTCTTCATGTGGCCTCCTTTTGATCTGTGTTCTCAATTACTCTCCTGCTTCCCCTTTCCCAGGGTCAACCTGCCTTCTGAGCAGGTTACAAAGGTCACTGTGGGGCGGTTGCACTTCAGCGAGACCACAGCCAATAACATGAGGAAGAAAGGCAAGCCTAACCCTGACCAGAGGTGAGCAGCAACATGATCTTCGTCCTGGCTGTTATGGTGGGGTGGGTGGGGAGGAGGATGAAGAGGGGGGACCATTTGGTTAGTGAATTGACATTGAGCGGTGCCTTCCATTTGGGAGCACTGCTGTTTTAATCAAGACATCTTGTTAGAGTGAGCAAAGGGAAGATGGGATCCAGGGGTTGGTTGTGAGTGACTGCACTGCCATCCTTGGAAGACACTGCAGATCATGAACCAGCAAGAAGCTCAGCTGGTCAGTGACAGCGAGTGGCCAGGACCTTGGGCTTACATCTCATCTGAGAGATGGTAGTTGGGCTCAAGCCACACCACCTCTTCTCTTCTTCCCTCTGGCAGCTTCCTGAGCATCTAACTCATAATGAAGCCTGCACCCTGATCAAGTTGCTCGTTTAACTGGGTGTGTGTGGTAGACTCTGGCCTGAATACTGGGCTAGCCCAGCCAGGCCCAGGTCATGGAGAAAAATTTTGCTAGTTGAAGGTGAAGCCAAAGGCGAGTAAGGGAGACTCTACAGCACTAGTAATACAAGGTAGAAGGGAGGCTGCTTCTGAGAGAGGAAATAGCTGGAAATTAGGCAGACAAAGGGCAGAAAAGTAGGAGATGGGAGGCTTGTAATGTCAGGCAGGTGTAATGTGTCATAAATCTGATTCACCAGTACCTGCCAGAACTGGCTTCTTACACTTATCTTCCCCCCACCCCCACCTTTCTTCCCTCACATCTACCCAAACAATTGCCTGCCTATGTCCTTAGACCAACACGACTACAACTGAAAACCCAGAAACTGTTCAGAGTGGGAATATCACCCACATGTCACAGTGCAAAGTATCCCTGTCTGTTTGAGGGGAGTTGATACCAGCTGTGTCCAGGACAGATACTGGGACATCTCTGTATGGGAAGCCAGTATCAAATATGTCCATCTTGGAATGTGTACTTTGCTGGTGCCCTTATAGGTATCTCTTGTTTGCAGGTACTTCATGCTGGTTGTGGCCTTGCAGGCACATGCCCAAAATCAAAACTACACGCTCGCAGCCCATATCTCTGAGCGCATCATTGTCAGAGTAAGTCCACACTTTTCTGTCCTCCTGGACACCTCTCTCCGGCTTTTGGGAGCTCCACTGCCATTTGCTGCACTGTCTGAGATATGCTGCCAACTTTTCCTGCCTTTTCAGTGCTCTCCACTCTCAATCCCCATGCACTGAATGAGGAAGGCAGCCCACAACAACCAGCCAAAGAAGCCCCCTTTCCCAGCCTTAGTAGAAATCCAGCAGGGAAACATGGACAGAGAAAACGGCACATTCCTCAGGAGGGTCACTGAGGCTGGTCCTAGGGAAGGGGCTGTTGGGGGTGAGGGATCTGCATGGTCAGGATTGCCTTAGAGAGAGCCACTGCAGATTTCTCCAGACACATAGGCCCGAGGGGTAATGCCATGTGGAGCAGCTGAGGCAGCAGTGTTCAAGTTTGCAGGCAAGGCTGTGAGGAAGGATATTTAATGTGCAAAGGGCTTGATTCTAGGAGCCCTCTACTGCCCTGGGGAGTATTTTGGTTGGGGCTCGAGGACTGTAGCTCTGGGGAAGAAGCTGGGTCTTGTAAAGCCATGCAGAAGCAGGAAGCAGTAAAAAAAAAAAAAAAAAAAAAGGAAGCTGGGACGCTGATGATCTCACCTCA
>NW_017728972.1:585983-591220 GCF_001723915.1 Gavialis gangeticus
TGCAGAAGCAGGAAGCAGTAAAAAAAAAAAAAAAAAAAAAGGAAGCTAGGACGCTGATGATCTCAGCTCAGCTGCCTTTTAAGGGTTTTATCCATGTTCTGTAGCAAAGGACCAGGTTGGATGGATGGGGACCTTGGATTTTATAGACAAGTAGGTGTATGATGAACTGCGCAGCTTCCATATAGACCCCCTGGGAGTAGTAGACAGTCTAGGCTGCCCAGATTTATCATAGGTGCAGCCATAGCTTAATCTGTGCACAGATAGCTTTTGGCCAGTGTCTCCCCATGACACCCCAGCAGCACATCCCTGCATGATTCAGGGAGTGAGAGCCCATGTACTATGGCAGTCCCCTGCACTTGGGCCATCCCTGTTCAGGCGATAAGATGTTGGAACAGCTCCAAAGGCTCAGGTGGCAGCCAGCTCAGAATAGGAGCAATCTGGAAAGGAAAGGAATGGATGTGGACACTGCAACTGTTTCTCTTGATCAATTCCTGCAGGGAGAGCCTTGAACGGAGCTGGGTTTCAGCTAGAAGAGAGCACTACACCCCTCAGGGCTGTTTCTTCACAAGGGGCAGGCAGGGCTTTGTGCTGTGGTCTCTGGGATAAGACTCCTGCCTTCACCTCAGCCCACATAAAATTCCTGTCTCTCACTACTTTGTCTGGCTTAGCAGCATTGCCTTGTGCTGCTGCAGAGCTCTGCCTCACACCCCCATGGACTTACTTGTCAGAAGTAAGGCAGAAAGGGTAGGGGGGGTGTTATCCAGGCAAGTTACCTCTCTGACTCTGTCTTGCAGGACTGCTGTTGCTGGGCCTCAGGCTTTGTGTTTGTCCAGAAGGCTCACAGTTTAAGGACCTGTTACAAAGGGTGCTTTTCATATCACTGGGTTCACAAGGCTTTGCCAGTTAGACTCTTCAAGAAGTCTCATGGCTCTCCAGGTTGTTGGACCAGGCTGCCCCTGACAGTCATTCGTGCAACATACAGCTCATTCCCAGAGTAAGGTTGTGGCAGTACTGTGTGGGCAGGCTGTAACATAGGTCCTGTCACTGCACTTTACTCCAGTTTGCCTTGTTTTTATATATGTATGAGGGGTGAAACAACCCTGCTTGAATCAGAAGCTCTTTGCTCTTGCAGGCAGCCACAAGAGTTTCTTCTCTTGTAGTTCTAACACAGGCAGCTTTCTGTGTGTGTGGCAGATGCCCACCACCACAGAGCCATGCATGGCACCCTGGCCCTTTGGTGTCTGTCTAGTGGAGTTAAATCAGTGAGGGGTGTCATGTAGAGCTCCCCTCTGCTCCCAGCTTACCAGCCGTTTCTTCATCTCTCAATAATCACTGCTGTCAATGAGACTCACCAGTCACTGCTGCGTTGTCTCTTCACAGGCCTCAAACCCAGGACAGTTTGAGAGTGACAGTGATGTTCTCTGGCAGCGGGCTCAGCTCCCTGACACTGTCTTTCACCATGGCCGAGTTGGCATCAACACCGACCGCCCTGATGAAGCCCTTGTGGTTCACGGCAATGTGAAAGTCATGGGTTCACTGATGCACCCATCTGATATCCGCGTGAAAGAGGACATCCAGGAGGTGAGGGCTGGCCTGGGCCCAGCAACTGGCTCTAAAGAGGGTCATGGCACTGGGGAAGAACATACATGGTTTGAGTGTTGACATTAGCCTGCTCCATGTGCCTAGCTGAGCTGGGAGTCTCAAAGAGTGAGGTCTATCCTAAGACCCTGTGATTTGCCTATTGCCTCCCAGGCTGGATGTACCACAAGAATGCAACCACCCATCTGCTTGCTGGGCACCGCCTGTCTCATGGAGATTCAGCTCTTTGGATCCTAGCTAGAACCAGGAAATGCAGAAGCAACAGAATGAAAACCATTGACCACAATGAACCAAACTTTATTGAACTGTAGAGCAGGATTGGGCAGAATTCTGAGAAAATGCCTTGATCAGTTCTTAATTTACTTGCCCTGATTAATCCCTCATAGCAAGGTCAAGTGCTATGAGGGACAGTATCATAGTGCTTAGGGTCGGAAGGGACCTAAACAGATCATCACGTCCAACCCCTGCTCCGGGCACGAATGAGTGCTGAGGTCATAACATCCCAGCCAAATATCTATCCAGCCTCCTCTTGAAGAGCACCACCTCCCTTGCGAGTCCATTCCAGAGCCTGGCAGCCCTAAGTGTAATCTTCACATAAAGAAGAACTTTCTTTGCCTTGTCCCCTGGTGTGCAAGGGTGGGTCACTCCATTTTGTTTCATTTGACATGTTCCTTATTTGATGAAACCAAGAACTGGATTATATTCCTGGTTGGTAGCTGACCTGGCCTAGCAGGTGGCCCTGGGGAGGTGGGTGTTCTTGTTCAGTGTCAGTGGGATCACTGCTGCAGACACTGGTGTGAAGCATTGTTGTCTTCACTTATGGCTGCCTGGGCCTAACTCTGGGACTTCTAGGAGTCAGCATCCTACTTACAGTCTTGACCTGTGCTTGCCTTTTCCCAGGTGGACACCACTGAACAGCTGAAGAGGATCTCCCGTATGCGCCTGGTGCACTATAACTACAAGCCAGAGTTTGCTGCCACCATGGGGATTGAAAATACCCTAGAGACAGGTACACTACCCTGGACATCATCCTCACAGGTTCTACATAGCATATGTGTAGTTGTAGTGGGTTATTAAAGCTTCCATGTCTGTTCTGCAAACTACTATATGTGCATCAGCCAAGGTACACAAATCCTTCCATTGCTCTATTGGGCCCCTGGCGTCTGTGCTGAAGCCTCTCCCTTGTGCCCTGCAGCAGCCCAATAAACTAAGTGCATATACAATAAGTGTATAACTTGAGAATAGCCAGTAGCCAGAAGTCCCTTGCCTGGTTGCTTTTCATTGGCTGGAATTTAACCACAGCGTAAAGCCTTTTAGGAACCAGTCACTTATGTTCTGATATATGGTTAGTTGCCACACAGAGTGAAGGATTCATGTCAGCCACTGACTGATTTGTAGGAAATAGATGGCCATTTTGGAAAGTGACTTAAGGCATGGTCAGGTGACTACATATCCTGTACATCATACATACAGCTTGTATGCCAGTTTAAATCAGGTGGGGATCTGTAATGGATAGAGGTGCAGCTATCTGGGTTAACTCACATAGTAGGTGGTTATTACTTGCCTTGCTATTAGGTGGCAGGGGGAGTAGGTGATATCCATATGCTAAAGTTCCACTCCAGGATGGATCTACCCTGAGGTGAAACCTAAACTGATGTAACTTGCATAGGTAGTGTGTGTTTTTATTCCTGATCCCTTGAGGAGTAGTTCTACACTAGATTGGGTCATGTTACCTTGGTTTAGGGGTTTGCACTGTCTGTTTGCCAGTAACACTGGTATAAAAGTTTCATCTGTTCTTGTCCTCAGGGGCTGGAAACATTGAGGTCCATTGATCCAATGATACTATTTTTCTGTAGGTGTCATTGCTCAGGAAATAAAAGAGATTCTCCCAGAAGCTGTGAAAGACACTGGGGACCTGGTCTTCGCCAATGGGAAGACCATTGAGAACTTCCTGGTGGTGAATAAGGTTAGTTCCTCCTCCAGAGAGCACCACTAATGAGAACAAGGTTCAGGAGTACGACTGGGACATAGGTGGCTTGGGCTTGATCCAACAGGTTCACAAGGGAATCAAGACAAGACAAGGTCCAGACTAGAATCAAGAGTCAAAGAATCAGGAGCAGGAAGGCCTGAAATCTGAGATCTGTAAGGGACTGAAATCTAGGTGGTCACTTCAAGTAGAACCATGGGCCAAAGGAGTTGGGAGCTGGAAAGTGTGGAGCAAAGAGGTCAGGTGCTGGAGTCTGGAACAAGAAGTCTACAGGCAGAAGCTCAGGAATAAGGGTTCAGAAGCCAAGGGCTAGACAGAAAGGCATCTGTTCTGTTGAGTAGCCTATTGGTTACTGAAAAAGCTGCTGGCAACTGGGGCCACCTGGAAATAGGCTGCTGGCAGCCAGATCTACTCAGGTAAACAGCGCCACCTGGGGAAATGTAGCTTGCCTGTCTGCCTGCTGCCCTGACTCTTGTAATGAGAGGTTATGAGGGTGGGGAGGGCAGTGAACTTCAGCCTGCCAGGTGTCCCTTCTTTTGCCTTCTTGAACATAAATTTGGAAATGAAGTTGAGTCACAATCTCTCTTGCTCAGAGTACTTGTAGGGGTGGAAGGGACCTTGAGAGGCCATCTAGTTGAACTGCCAGCCTGAGGCAGGATCATGCCTATCCAAACCATCTTATACAAATCCATTGTCTCGCCTCTTAGCAAAACTACAGTCAACCCTGACACAACACACAACATAAACACCCTAATCTGCCACAGGTAAAGAAGCAGGGACAGTGGCAGTCAACATCCTGCTGCTGCAGAGATTATTAAAATATACTTGAGAGATCCCAGGAAGAGGGCCAGGCCCCCTGCTACAAAGAAAGGCAAAACCCCCATAGTCTGTTTCAATCTGACCATAGAGTAAAATGTCTTCCGGACCCCAGATGTGGCGATCAATCTGACCCTGAGCCAAGGGGCAGACCCACTAGCCGTGATCATCTGGGTTTAAGTCCCCACGGGAGCTTTGGCACACTCCTGTCAAAATCCTTAGCCTTTGCTGCAGCCGGTACCAAGTGCCTCTGAGGAAAGCTTTAAAAAAAACCCCCAAACAAACCCTTGACACATGTAGAAGCAGGAGAGGAGAAAATCCCCATGTGGCAAACAACAAAGCCCAGCAGCATGGGGAAATACCTATAGTAGGACATAGGCATAGTGATCATCCCTGACCAGTGGCTGACCAAACGCTTGCACACCTCCAGTGATGAAGAGGCTGCAACTTTCCTAGGCAGTATATTCTACTGCCTTATTGTAACTGAAATCTTTCCTGAGATCCAGTATAATCCTACTTTGCTGCAATTTCATAGATTTCATAGACGTTAGGGCTGGAAGGGTCTTCGGAAGATCATCGAGTCCAGCCCCCCACCCGAAGAGCAGGAAATCAGCTGGGGTCATAGGATTCCAGCAAGATAAGCATCCAATTTACTCTTGAAGGTGTTCAATGTAGGTGCTTGAACCACCTCTGATGGCAGGCTGTTCCAGACCTTGGGGGCTCGGACAGTAAAAAAATTCTTCCTTATGTCCAGCCTGAAACGGTCTCGCAGTAGTTTATGCCCATTCGACCTCGTCATGCCTTGGGGCGCTCTGGTGAACAAACATTCCCCCAG
>NW_017728972.1:592598-600979 GCF_001723915.1 Gavialis gangeticus
CCTGGGATAGAAGTCAGGCTGATGGACCTATAGTTAGCCGGATCCACTTTCCTCCCTTTCTTGAAGATAGGTACCACATTGGCCTTCTTCCAGTCTTTGGGCACTACATCAGAGTGCCAGGAGTTTTCAAAGATCCGTGCCAGGGGCTGGGCTATGATGCTTGCCAGCTCCTTGAGTACCCTGGGTGTAGATTGTCAGGGCTGGCTGACTTGAAGGGTATCCAGCTTCTGAAGGTGTTTCTTCACGAGCTCAGTTTTAATGGAGGGCAGGGGATCTCCCTCACGCGGACCGCCCTGTCCCGTGGTGGGCATGGGTGTCCCATGGGACTGATGAAAGACCGACACAAAGTACCCATTTAATAGGTTGGCTTTTTCCTGGGCGTCAGTTGTCAGTTGCCCCATCTGGTTCAGCAGGGGTCCACTGTTGCCCTTGCTTTTCCTCCTGCTCCCTACATATCTGAATAAGGATTTTTTATTGTCCTTGATGCTCGAAGCTAGTCGGAGTTCAGTTGCAGCCTTGGCTTTCCTGGTTTGTTCCCTGCAGGACCGGACCAGTGCAGAATAATCCTCCTTAGAGGTGAATCCCATCCTCCATCCTTTTTAGGCCTTTCTTTTTAGCCTCAGGAGGTCTGCTAGATCCCTGGAGAGTCATTGGACTGTCCTACACTCTGCAGACAGATAGAAAAGGGTGTTTTCCCTCTTCTTTATGGCAGTCCGTCAGGTATTTGAAGACTGCTATCAGGTCTCTCTTAAGCACCTTTTCCACAAGCTGAACATGTGTATTTCATTTCAATCTTTCCTTGTATGACTTACCTTCCAAGCCCTTTGTCATTTTTGTCACCTGCCTCTGGACCTTCTGTAACTTCTCCACATCCTTTTTAAAATGCAGAGCCCAAAACTGCACACAGTACTCTAGATAACCCTTGACACATGTAGAAGCAGGAGAATTTTTTAACATTACATTGGGGCCGGTCTGCCAATGGCCCGCCCACCTATTTCTGGGCCAACTGCCCGTCTCCTCGCCTGCCATGCCTTGTTGTTTCTTAATTGTGGTATTAATTAGGCGGGAGGCTGCCCATTCTTGCCCCAATGCCAGGGGGGCGCTATCTGCAGCTCCGTTCCTCCCCTACACCACAGCCCAAGCCTCGCAGATGGCATCCAGGTGACAATGATCCTGGCCTACAGCCAGACCTAGCTTAGCCCTTGTTGTCAGGCTGCAGACACACACATTCATACCGCCCTCCTCTCACTAGGGCCTCTCACAGGGTCTCTTCCACACATCAACAACACATACCACCTTGCTCCCTCTCTCATAGCAGGCCCCTTCAGCCATGGGCTTTATCTAGCGAACACCTTGGGTGGCAGATGTACCATATTTGGGCCTCTCCTGTAACCCTCACAGGGGTAGTGGCCAGCCAGTTACCCAACTGGGGCCAAGCTTGCCCTCGCCCCTCCTAGGGCAACTCTATACATACTCATACACACACAAGCTGGGGCTCCACATCTCCACCCGTTCGCACTGGGGCCCCAGGACTTCTCTCCCTGGTGGGGACTCAGGTGGCCATAGCTATGCCTGGCCCCACCTGGGTCTTATACCCTCTTTGGGTTCAGGTGGCCATAGCCATGCCTGGCCCCCTTGTACCCACAGTATTGTGGGGGCTATGGGTTAAGACACCCCAACCCACCTTTCACCAGGTTGGTAAATGGCCTGGCATTTTCTGGAGGCTCCTGCACCACTGGGAGCCCCACCAGGCCACACACTCCCAGCAGGGTGCAGTTTTAGGTCATGCCCAGGACCAAGGAGCCTCCAAACCATCCCCAAAGCTCCTGCCCTTACCTCCAGGATGTTTCATACAGCCTTCCAGCCAGGTAATGTTTCTGCTAGTAGGGAACTGCTGTCTATATAGGTGGACAGAGTTCTAAAATAGCCGCCATAGTCAAGAACCTGCTGGCCGTTTGGCTCAACCCTTAAAGTGGCAGGCACTAATGGTGCCTTGCCAAACTTCTATTGATGCATCTCAAAACCATATTTATCTTTTGTGCCGCTGCATCACACTGCAGACTCATAGTGAATCTATGAGCCAACAACACTTCCAGATCCTTCTCTGTAGTGCTGCCATTCAGCCAGGTGTTAACCATTTTGTGTTTGTATTTTTGATTATTCTTCCCTAGCTGTAGCACTTTGCATTTGTCAGCACTGAATTTAATCCTGTTAGGTCCAGGCTAGCTTTCCTATCTGTCAAGATCCTTTCACGTTACGCTCTTGTCCTCCAAAGTGTTTGCAGTCCTTCCTGTTTTGTGTCTAAAGCAAACTTGCAGTCCAGATACACTATATCCACAGCATTCCTTTCATCCACCCACGTGTCAAAGGAGGAGATCAAGTTTACCATGATTTATTCTTAGTAAATCCATGTTGGGTGCCTGTGATCTGCCTTTCTTTCCCCAGAAGCTTGCAAATGGACTTTCTTAGAATATGCTCCAGTAACTAGCTGAGTCAAATGAGGTGAGGCTAAGGCTCCGTTTACATATGCAGGTAAAGACACAAATGGATCTAATGCATAATCCACACAACCGTGCCATGTGCCACATGTTCATGGCAGGAGGCGCAATTGTGGAATTGCACATTTAGTTCCAGTTGTGCCTTACTGCAAGTGTAGGGGGAGCCTGATCCTGGGCTTCCCCTGCATTGGCAAGAAGCAGGCTGTCACAGCTGGGAGCCCCCTTTGCTGAGGGGTCTCCCAGCTACAGAGGCCATGTGGAGAGTCCTGCACCTGACAGGGTTCTGAGTCCCAGCCGTGCCACATGTGCAGCCAGGACCAAGAGCCCCATTAGGTGTGGGACTCTGTCCTGGCTGTGTGCGTGGGCTGGCAGGTTTCACGCACCCCTGGGCCTGGGGATTTGATGCATCCCCAAGCATCGGGAATTACAGCATCCATGATCCCCCAGCCCCAGGGGTTTCATTTCAATCACCCCCAAGTCCTACACATATGTGAGACAGTTACTATCCCAAGAGAGCCTAATTAGTACCTGTCCCAATTAGGACCAGGCACAGCGGTGAAAGAAGCCTCAGGGATGATGAAACAACATTGGTGGGACCACTTCGGTGCCAGTGGGACAGTACTGCAGTTAGAACTGATGGGGATGTGTGGACTGGAGCTCTTTCACTTTACTGAGGAGCCTGCAGTTGGTGGGATGGTATCTTTGGGGCCCCCGATCTTTGGAACTCAGTTTTCACTTAGGGCACAGGCTGCAAAGTAGCTCAGGTATCACAAACTGTTGCATGTGGAGCAAAGTATTAAGGGTGGGGAGAGGCAGGCGAGAGGGGGTTTGTGCTGTTTATTTCCTGTTTGGCTGGGCAGGGGAGGGGCTAGGTGAGCAACAGCTTTGTAACAGATAAAAACTGTACATGCTGCCAAGAACACCCAGTACTGGAGACGGTGCCTTTATCTGTTTTGTTGGTGCAAAGTAAAATAAATCCCTTGCAAATGTTTATCAGTTCCAAACAGCTGTGGAGAATTTGGCTGGGTTTCCTGATGTGCCGTTCTACATGGCCCAGTGCTGATGGGTGGTCTGGAAACTTTCCATTGGGCTCGAGCAGATTTTGAACATTTCAAGAGGGAAAACTAGTTTTGATGGGCAGCCTGATCTGGCTAGGCCACTGCCCACATGTGTGTCTGTCCCCATGCATCCAGAGAAAGCTCATTCCTTCTGCTTTGGCCCCTGGCAGGAGCGGATCTTCATGGAGAACGTTGGGGCGGTGAAGGAACTTTGCAAATTGACCGACAACTTGGAGACCCGCATCGATGAGTTGGAGAGGTGGAGTCACAAACTAGCCAAGCTCAAGCGCTTAGACAGTATGAAGTCGACTGTCAGCTCTGGGGCCTTCAGGTATGGCCAAAGGCAGGAGGCAGAGGAGCAGGGAAGGAATGTGCACACTGAAGCACAGGCAGCCGTAGCACTGAGGGGTGGGGCACTGGGAGATTCTGCCGTGGATAGGGGCAGTCCCTTACAGCTACAGGGAGCTCAGCACCAGGGAGAATGAAGTGAGATTTCCCCTCAGGCCCAGACCATGGGGCAGAGTTAAGGCTATTGCAGCAACTCATTCTGCAGTGACTTTCACTCTTTCAGGGCTTTGAATCACTGAGCTCTCTGACCCAGATTCTCTAAATGTGCCACGCGAGTTTGTTACAGATGTGCTACCACCCCTGAACTCCACCTTCACCGAGCTTATGGCTCTGTGTGCTGCCAAAGCCTACCCACTTCAAACCTTTCTTCTCCCTTTGCAGCCAAGCAGGAAGTCAGTTCAGCCGTGCAGGAAGTGTTCCCCACAAAAAAAGGCCCCCCAAAATGGCTAGCAAGGTAAGAAAGCATTTTCCAAAGGAACAGGAGTTGTGTTAGGTGGTGTGCAAAGCATGAGGGTGTATGTCAGGACACTGTTGTGCATGTAAGCCTTTTGCATTGTTGTGCTTCTGCTGGAGGGCAGGAGAAGCTGGAGTCCAGCTCTGGGGAGCTGCATGGTGTGTTGGGGGTAGGGGTGCTTGAATGGAGATGTTACACCTACATGTTATGCCTACATGTGCCCAGGACTGCCTAGTTAGTACCTACTGGTACTGTGCAATCCTGGCAGTGCACAGTTATTTTTAGACACTGCATCACCATAGTGATGAGCTACGGTGACAAAGCGTTGGCGTCGTGGTTTGTGCCTGCCGGTGCTATGTCACCGTAGTGATGAGCTACATCACCATAGTTCATTGCTGTGGCAATGTAGTGTCTTGTGTAGATGCACCCAGTAAGTTGTACAAGCGTTGGGGAGTCCCTCTGTCTTCAGCACTTTCAGTATTGTTACCTGCCTTACTGCCTTCAGATCCCCAGCCTCACCTATCCCCTACCACTGCCAGTCTCCTGTAGCCACCATCTCCCTACAGTCACTTTAAGTGCAGCACTGTTGGCCAGTGTCTTCTAGAGCAGTTGTTCGCAACTTTTTGTACCAGGACCTGTTTGTAAACATTGATGGCTAGTCCTGACCCAGTAAACAGTTTAAGTAGAAAACAGCCCCCTGGCCCTGCCGGTGCCCCTCACTCCTGACCCCGATTCCTGGGGGTGTGTTTGGGGCACAGGGGGCCCTAAGCAGCCCCTTGCAAGTCATAACTCTGCCAGCCTCCAAGGGAAAACCCATGGTTTCCCATGTTTTCCTCCTTTAAAGGAGAATCCTATTTTAAAGTTTGATCCATTTTTTTAAGTTTGTTTTGACCCTTTCATATATTCTTGCGACCCACTTTTGGATCACGACCCACAGGTTGAGAAACGCTGTTCTAGAGGAACTGTCATGCTTATGCTTCAGTGATAGTGAAGGGCATTATATGAAGCAGGAGGAGTGGCCTCCTGCTGGGGTGGGGGCAGGAAGTCCTCCCCTTCCAGGGAAGTTTAAGGCAGTAGAAAGAGCTGCTTTAAGGAGTTCAGCACTGTACAAGCAATTGATTCCCCTGCATTTGTCCTGCAGTCCCCGTCTCCTGTCACGGAACAAGCCTGCATCAGCCAGCGCTTCCTCCAGGGTACCATCATCGCTCTGGTCATCATCATGGCATTCAGGTGAGTGACTGCCCCCCTGGCTGCTTGTCCATAGCATGGCAAGCTACTTTCCTCAGTCACGCATGGTACAGCAAAGGAATAACCTTAGGGTCTTTTCAGCTGGCTATCTCCTGTGTACCATTTTAAAAGCATCTTGCTCACCCAGCAGGTCGGGTATCTCCTTCCTCCGGTCACATCACTGTTGCTCAGGTTCATGGTTCTTGGTCCAGGTTCAGTTTTAGAGTAAGCAGGCACAATTCACGTTACTTTGTGGGAGCAACAGCACCTTAGGGCTGAGTCCAAGCTCAATCCCTTGCTTGCTTCACCATCGCTTCCCCTTATATCCCTGCGGCTCATGCAGCCAATCTCATTGCTGTTCCCTGTATCTGTGAATGCCTTTTCTACCCTAGAGCCCTGCTGTCCTTCATATCCCTCCCAGGCCACCATTTGCCAGAGCCCCATCAGCCATGACCTCTACCCAACAGTGGAACTGCATGTATCAGACATGTCATTCATTGCATGCTGTCCTCAGTGTAGAGAGCCCAGCTACTCCATGGTCATCCACAGGCTGAGCTGTTGTCAGTGCATAACAAATAAAAATACCTCTGCCCTAACTGCTGGCCAAACCAGTTGATCCACTCCAGGGAGTTCTTGGTAAATGCTCATCTCTCAGGGTGGCCTTGTTGCTCATGGCAACTGGTGCAGCAACCTGACATCAGCCTGTGATACCATAGAGGAGCAGACAATAGAAGGGTCAGTCCTGCATGAGCCATTTGTGAGTACCACCAGGGCTGGGAAGTTACTGACCTACAGCTGCCCACCTAGCCTGGATAGGCATAGATCAGACGGAGATGCATTAACTATTGCTCTGGCGGGAGAGTCACTACTCCCCTGCTGCAGAGTTGATACCCACCCTCACACTTAAAATTCTCTGTCTTCCCCAGTGTGGTGTCCATGTCCACTCTCTACGTGCTGAGCTTGCGCAATGAGGAGGACTTGGCAGATATTGATGGGTATGTATCTTCTGCCCTTCCCTCTCCCTTCCCCTGGGCACAAATTCTTTGTGGCTTCTCTTATTGCCTAGTGGCTTGCTGGTATTTAAACAAAGCCAGCAAGCTGAGGAGAGAACAGAGAAGGGGTGGAGGGCATCTACCCCCACATAAACCACTTACCTGCAGTGAACAGAGATTAAAGGAATGGTAGTTTTGTGGCCTGGGGCCAGTAATCTGGTGGCTAAGAGGGATTGACTAGAGAGGAGGTAGGGTAGGGTGACTGGTTGAAATACAACTGTGGAAACAAACTCCACCTGAGAGTGAGTTGTCTGACAGTGGACTGGACTAGACAATTCACTGGAGAATGGATTGTAGGCCGTGAGGGAGGAGATGGTGGCGAAGAGATGGGACCCAGATGCCTTCCGTCTTTGAGTCCTGCCCATCATTGAACTGAAATGTTCAGGGTTACCCAAATAGCTTCTAGAGAAGTGTTTGAAGAATCACAGGGTAGAGTTTGCCCTCTGATTAGCGCCTTTGAAGAGTATACATTGCCAGTTATGAGATTGTTAACCAGTGGCAGTGGAGTTCTGCTGGAGCGTGCTTGCCAACGCTAGAGGGCAGAGGCAGCTTCGTGCCCATTGAGCCTCCTCAAGATTAAAAAGAAAAGATAAAAAAATAAATATGTTGTTGTTTGGCTATGAAGACATGTCTACAGCACCCACTGTGATGGCTATTCCTGGGTGGCTAGAGCAGTTGGCTGCAGATCGAAACACTTGGGGAAAGTCCTTGACTGGTGTGAATCAGCAATCTTCCACTGATGCCAGGTTGCACTTGCTGAGGGTCTGACTCCCCACATGGTGCCCCAAGGCAGGAAAGAGCATCAGCAAGATGCCTGCGATCTGCTGCCTTGACAGCATCAGGCAAAACTTCTTGAGTTGCCTACAGTCATGTCAGGCCTCGTGTTACTGAATTACTGACTTCTTTCTCTTTCTCCTTCTCCCCTCCCGCTTCCTCCTATTTCTGCCCTTTCCCTTCTGCTCCATTTACTTTTCCCTCCCAACACATTTTCGTTCCCGTTTGTTTTTTTTCTCTTTTCTCTTCCTTCCTTTACTTCTTTCATTTCTGATACCCTTCTTCTTGTTCTCCCTCTTGCTCTCTCCCTCTCTTGTCCTTTTGTCCCACTCCTCTCCATTTCTCTCCTCTTCCCCTTCCCTTCCGGCTGCCCTGCAGCTCTTTTGCTGTGCCCACTGCCTGTCTTCTGGCCCTTTTCCGGCACAGGGGTCCTGGGGTCCCAGTCGCTTTATGTCCACGGTATGTTACTTTTCTTTCATTATACTGTCATTTGAGTGCTGTTTCCTGTCTGCTTCCTTTTTTCTTCTCCCTTCCATCTACAGAATGGCAGGCACTGACACTCTTCAACAAAGCAGGAAGGAAAGGGGGAAAGCCAGGGTTAGAAAAGGGCCAGGATTAAGAGGTTTTGTGAGTTGGATGGGTGTCCTTCAGCATAAGTGTCCCACAGGAAGGAGCACAAAGGCCAGTAGGTAACATAGAAGATGGGACTGGAGGGCCCTGAGGGAATTCGAACAGTAAGCAGCTGAAGGCCAAACAAAATTAAGGCATATGTTTAGTAGGTCACAAGCAGGGAAGCTGCGAGAGACTCTGTCAGGTGGCTGGACCACTAAGGAGAAAAGGAGACAAGTAAAGAAGAGAGGGACGCTTCAGAATAGCTGACAGGTATAGAAACTTGCTCTTGCTCATGCTGAAGTGGCTTTGCTGACTGCCATGGGAGTGCCCTGGAGTACACTATTGCCCAGCTGAGTTG
>NW_017728972.1:601204-628435 GCF_001723915.1 Gavialis gangeticus
ATTTAATAAGTTAAAAGGGCAAGTGGCCACCCTGATCAGCTTTTCAAAGGGAGTTTAGGTTGGGCTGCTGCTTAAACGTACAGTGTCCCCCAGATAAGCAGTTACCCCAGACAACTGAAGGAAGCAGGTATTTTTCAAAGAGATCTTGGAAAGTATAGCTCAGTAAGTCTTAGGGCCTTGTTAGATGTTGTACTTAGCACAAATTAACTGCATGTACAACAGTAGCATCCAAATGTTCAAGCAGTTAATCACATGTGAAATGTCATTTTAGTGTAGCAAAGTTAGGACTTCGCTGGTAAGGAGTATCTCCAGAGCTTATTACCTAACATGTGTTGAGCTAATGTCAGATTACTCTATGGAAATAATACTTTCAGGAAACTGGTGCGATGGGGAAGGGTTGGGAGCCCGAGCTGTTTGTTGGGCTCCCAAGCCACCTTACTGCATTGGAGCCTTGAACTGGCTGTTTCTTGGGTTCCAGCCCTCACACTCACTGCACCGGAGGCTGTTTGCCAGGTTTCCTTCCTGCATACCCTTCCACCACACCAGAGCTTTTCAGGTTCAAGGCTCTGGTGTGGGGCTAGGAGGGATGCTGAGATCCAGCCCCCACACTGCCCAGTAGCTGGTTTAAGGCTTAAGCATGGTGCAGGGGCTGGGAGTGACACTGGCATGGCATGGAAGCTAGTCCCAACCCTCACACTGCACGGGAGCCTTGAACTATCTCTAGTGTGATACCAGGTGATTTTTGGTCTTGGACCTGGGATCACACCGGAGCCAGTTCAACACTCCAGTGCAGTAATACAATCTATATTTAGATCGTAGTAAGTATTAACATGCAACTGCTTGGAAAACTTTAAGTCACTTTAATGTATACTGCAATCTAAATATAACACATGTTAAGTAATGAGTAACAAGGCCCTTACTTCAGTGCAGGGACAAGTGTCTGAATTGCTGGGAGCCTTGGTAGCTCATAGATTCATTATGAGTCTGCAGTGTGATGCAGCTGCACAAAAGGTAAATGAGATTTTGGCTAGTTTCCATCACGGTGGTAACAGCACTAAGGTTGCATACAGAGCCTGGTGTTGTAAGACTATAGCTGTTACTGATCTTAAAAAGGAAGGAACAAATCTAGCAGAAGATGCAACACTGCTTTGACTAGGGAAGATGGTGAGGAACTCTGAGAACGATTGAAGCAAGTGAGGGGGTGGATAGAGAATATGATGGTAAAAGAAATGTGGTGTTGATATACACAAAGCAGGCTGTGTGGGAAGAAAGAATAGATACAGCCTTCTTGCGCTCTAAATGTGACCTGGCAAGGAAAATACCAGGGTATCATTGTAGAAAGCTCATTGGAATACCTCTGCTCAGTAAGCAGCTGTACACCAAAGGAAGTGTGAAGGCTGTAAGGGAATCGTACTGGAGACTAATCCCAACAGCATTATCTGATGCTGCTGTATTAATGAATAGCTTGCTCTTCCTTACTGTCCTGTCATAGAATCTTAGAGTAGTATGGCAGGAAGGGACCTCCAGAGGTTATCTAGTCCAACTCTCTGCCTGAGGCAGGATTATGCCTATCCAGCCCATTCTATACAAATCCATTGTCTCACCTCTTAGCAAAACTAGTCAACCCTGACATAACACCCTAACCTGCCACAGGTAAACCCGGGGGGCTATGGCAGCCAATGTCCTGCTACTGTAATGGTTGTTAAAATACATTTGAGAGATCTGAGGAAGAGGGCAGTAACCCCAAAGGCAAAACCCCCCACAGCCTGTACTTGTCTGACCATGGGGTAAAATTCCTTCTTGCCTCCAAATAAGGCGAACAGAGTCTGACTCTGAGCAGAGAGGCAACACCATTTTGTTAGCTGCCCCTGGACTCTAATTTCTCCTTCTCCTTTTTAAATTGTGAGGCCCAAAACTGCACACACTACTCAAGATAAGGCCTAGCCAGTGCTGAGCTGAGAGGTGTGATCACCTTCTGTGTCTTGCACCTAATGCTTCTACTGATGCATCCCAAAACCTTATTTACCTTGCATGGCATCACACTGCAGATTCATAGTGAATCTATGAGCCACCAAGGTTTCCAGATTCTTCTCTGTAGTGCTGCCATCCAGCCAGGTGTCACCCATACTGTATTTGTATTTTTGATTATTCTTCCCAAGGTGTAGCACCTGGCATTTGTCAGCACTGAACTACATTTTGTTAATTCCAGCTCAGCTGTGCTATTTCTTTAGAATCTTCTGAACTGTGCTCCCATCCTCCAGTGTGCTTGCAGTCCTTCCCAGTTTTGTATTGTCTCCAAACTTGCTCAAGAAGCTTTCAATACCAGTACCCAAATTACCCATTGAATAAATGAGGTGAACAGCACTTGGCCCAGGACAGACCCTTGTGGGACTCCACTCAAAACCTGCAGTTCTGACATAGATCCATTTATAATTACCCTTTGGATGTGGCTGTTGAGCTAGTTGGTTTTCCACCTTACAGCAGTTTTATCTAGCCCACATTTCTCCAATCTGTTTGTAAGAAGCTCATTTGGGATCTTGTCAAAAGCCTTAGTGAAGTCCAAATAGGCTATATCCACAGTATTCCCTTCATCCATTCAAGTAGTTACTTTGTCAAAGAAGGAGAACATTTGTTTGACGTGATTTGTTCTTAGTAAATCCAAGCTGGGTTCTTTTTATCAGTCTTTCCTCCTCCAGATGCTTGCAAATGGACTTCTGTTGGATATGCTCCAATAATTTCCCAGGTATTGAGGTGAGGCTAAGTGTAATCTGTAGTTCCCTGGGTCCTCCTTATTGCCTTTTTTTAAAAAGGGGCACTACATTAGCCTTTTCCCAGTCATCTGGTACCTCGTCTGTCTCCCGCAACTTTCCAAATATTATTGCCACGGGCTCCAACATATCCACTGCCAATTCCTTCAGTACCCTGGGATGAAGTTCACAAGGACCTACTTGCTTAAATTTGTTCAGACTCATCAAAAGCTCTCTGACTGTCTCTTTTGCTAACCCATCCCTCAACTTGCCTCCTTCCTTATTCAGATAATCTTTATTAAGTGTCTGGTTGCACCTTAATTATTTTGGGAACACTGAGGCAAAGTAGTTTTTGAGTAGCTCTGCCTTTGCGTCTTCTGTTAAGAGTTCCCCTTGGCTATTTAACAGTGGCGACTCACAGCTTCCTTGGTCTTTCTCTTCTGGCCAAGATGCTTATGGAACCTCTTCTTGTTGTCTTTAATCTTCCTCACCAGGTACAGCTCATTCTATATCTTTGCCTTCCTGATTTTGTTCTGCAGTTTTTTGCTATTTTCTGGTACACTTCCTTGGTGACCTGCCATTTTTTTTCCATTGGCTGTATGCTTTTCTTTTGCATTTGAGGCATTTTAGAAGCTCCTTAAGCAGCCACATGGGCCTCTTACTCTCCTTGTTGTGCTTTCATCATGTTGGAACAGTTTCTTGTTGGGCTTCCAAGACTGTGCCCTTTAGAAGCCTCTAGCCCTCCTAGGCACTAGGACATCTTTCAGTCTGTCTTCCCATAGCACCATGCCTACTAACTCCTTAAGTCAGTTGAAATCTGCCTTTTTGAAATCTAGCATCCTAGTTCTGCTGCCCTCATGCTTTCCCCATCTCAGGATCTGTCGTCATCAGTCCTGATCATAGTATGTCAAGAAGGAAAGTGATGTGGGCAGGGAAGAGTACAGGGAAATCCAAAGTCATTCAAAGAGATGGGACTAAATGGATGGGACTGTTCAGTTTGGAGAAAAAATGAATGCTAGAGAGGAAAGTATAAGCTAGTGAACAGGGCAGAGGTAGTAGACTGAACACTTCTTTTCTCATTTCATTCTAACAGTCCAAGCGTGAGGGGGCATTCACCAAAATGGAAAGGGCAGGACAGTTGAAAGGGACAGGAGACCCATCACGCAAAGTCTAATGAGCTGATGGGACAGTAGTGATAGAGACCAGGGGTGTGGGTAGGGTTTGAGCAAAGCCTAAGCGTGTACACAGGTAAGTACACTGTATGGTTACTTAAGGCAGCCCAAGAAAGGATGTGAAAACTCATACTGACCCCTGACTGATTGGGGATGAGAAAACACCTGCTCAGGGCCAGGCTATGCCATAATCAATCAAAGAGGGCTCTGTCTGAAGCACCTGGTACTTCTCGTGGTCAGACCTTGGAGGTGGCTGGACCCCTTTGTGACCTGCTGTGGTAGTCCTCGTGTCCTGACCCCCTCCCCCATACTGTTTCCTTCTTTTCTTTCTCCAATCTGGCATTCTTCCCCTTTCCTTCCCTGCTGTCTCTCACTAACCTTCATCCTTCCCCATTTCCATTCCTGCTCTTGCTGTCACTCCACACCCTCATATATCATCTGCCATCACTGCACAGCCCCTTCTTACTTGCCTTCCCTCCAGGTGTAGACAAGCATCCTTGGTGGTTGCATCCTGCCCTCTAATGCACACTTTCCTGCATTTCAGATCAAATCAGAACTTTGACAAGACAGAGGTTGTACGTTCTACTATGTCACCCAGTACACCCAGCAACGGAGCCCCCTTACACAGTATGTACCATGATAGGGCTAGTATTGGTTCCTAGATACTCTGATATAATTTAGTGCATAAGATATAGCCTTATCTCAGCACTGGTGGTTCCTGAGGGTTGTCATATGCCAGAGATGATATGGCTATGTCACAGCAAAGGAGGCCCACAGGGACTGGACTTTGATGAATGGGAGTAGCCATGTCTCAGACCATGGCTGTCAGTGCTGCTGATGCTGTCTTGCCCTTCTGGGGCTGGCTCACTCAGTCTCCCTCTTTGTCTTGCAGTCACAACAAACATGCACAACTTGCCACATGGCATGTCCAGCCAAAGTGTGCTAGCATGCTTCAGCCCTCCATGCTTCTCCATCTGCTGTTCTGCTACTCCCACCAATGCATCCTCTGTTGCTGTCTCTGAGACCAGCCCCACACATGCCACCAACCGGACAGGTAAGCACAGCCCATGCAAATAGGATGTTGGGAATTACTAAAAATGGAATTGAAAACGAAAGAGAAAATGTTATTATACCATTGTATAAACCCATGATGTACCCACACCTGCATGCAGTTCTGGGATTTAGTAGAGGTAGAAGAGGGACAGATGAGGGATGATTAGGGGTATGGAGAGGGTTCTGTATGAGGAGAAACTAAATAGGCTAGGACTTTAGAGCAAACGCAACTAAAGTCGAATATGATAGAGGTCTATAAAATCATGAATGATGTGGAGAAAGTAAATAGGGATTTACTACTGGTATTTACTTGCTCTCACAGTACTAGAACTATGGGATGTAAGATGACATTATTAGGTAGCAGGTTTAAAACAAACAAGAAGTTCTTTTTCACACAGCATGTAATTAACTTGTGGACATGGTTGTCGCAAGATATTAGGGAGGCTGCTAATTTAACCACGTTCAAAATGGGACTGGGCAGATTCATGGAGGACAGGTCCATCAGTGGGCATGAAATATGATAATTAGGGCTCCAGTCTCTTGAGTTTGGTCTTCCTAGATGTCTGAATCCTGGAAGGTGTAAAGGAGGAGGGGCAGGGGGCAGGTTAGTCTGGACAGGCAGTGCATAAATACTCTTCCCCTCAGCATCTATACTGCCACTCTGGGAGACATTGGGCTACATGGGCTGAAAACATCACGGGGGTTGCGTGCTTCATCCCCACCATGTATTGGAACCCCCATGTCTGTGTTAATTTGGAGCCAAGGCTGGATGGGCCATTAGCCATGCCTTACTGTTAGCTGCTCAGGAGCCAGCTTTCTCCATTCTTCTCTGTCTGGTGCTTCAATGTGAAGAGCATCTGCCCTGGGCATGATATCACTCAGCAGCCCTGGGGCAGTTGGCCCTGGCCAATGGTGTCATTCATTGACCATTAAACACTGCACTTGCCTGGACTGCACGACTTTGCTTTCACCCTGGGAGTCTGGACTTCCCTTGTCAGGGGTCCTCTGATTGCTGCTTCCAGACCAGACCTCACACTCACATGGCCTTCTATAGCTCTGGAGTTTACTTCAGGCACATAGGGGTGGGGATGGGCTCACCTCATTACAGGGGTAGGAATACACCACGAGGGAGGGGTGGGGGGTAGACAACTCCATTTCTTCCTGGTTATGAGCTACATGTCCTCTGAGTTGAGCTCACACCCTTTATGGTTGGAGAAGCATTTGGTCTCAGATATCTATGCCCAGTGGGGAGATCTGCCTTGCTGTGGAGCAGTGGTCATTCTCTCTTTGAGCTCAGCCTCCCCGCTCTCTGAGCTCAGTTGCTTATCTTCTTCTCCCCACAGACCAAAGCCACACATCACTTCTGCCAGTGACGAACATCAAAGCCAAATCCAGGGGCATCACTGGGAAAGTGATGTCCCACACAAAGTGGACAAAGAACCCTGAGAGATCGCAGGGCTTTGGCAGCCCCAATGCCAGCCCGTCCTCCCCCTTCACCCACATCCAGAGCAAGTCCAAGTACATCTCCCAGCTCTCACTGTCCCGCAACAGCTTCCCACAAGGGCAGGCCCGGCAGCAACGCAGCGTCAGCCCATCAGGGAGTGAGCAACCCCAGGTGGCAGGCACCAGTCAGGAGGGTAAGTGGACCTCCCTTCTCCGCTCTGCACTCTGGTTGGTTAAATTCATGTGATAATGGATAACCTGAGACATCTTAGTGATAGGTCACTTATCTCCATCCCCTGCCCCCCGTCGCCTTGATCTTTAAACCTGAACCTATACCTCAGTCCCACACAACTTAAATTGTCTCCCTGCACCCTCTCACAGAAGCCAAAGCTGTATTGAACACCAAAGCCCCCTCTTTGACTGAGCTATACCCCCCTGACAGAACCCTTAATACCTTCTATCTCACACAGCACATTCCAGACCTAGACCTGCTGACCTCTGTTTCTCCACACTTTGGCCACACTTACGACTATCTGGGGGGTTCCAGTCTCCCAGTCCTGTCTGGGTGTAACAGAAATCTTGACTGGGAACTGACAGAGTACCCAATACTAAAGTGATGGCCTTGGTATTGAGACAGCATCTCACTCCATCACATTCCACAACCACACAGCCTGAGTTTGAGAGGTCGGCAGAAGAAATACAGAGCACACGGTGTAACACCCATTGCTGCTTCCCCAACATGATGGCTGTCATGATGGCTGTCAGGTTGACACTCTTTTACCTCCCTGCACTATCAAACAGGACTAGTGGGTTACACTGGGTCTCAAAGACAAGAGCTGCCAGGTCGTGGTGCATGCCTGTCCACTCGCACATGACTATCCAGGCTGCAGCACCACTTGGTGGACTTCAGTGGAGCTGCATCTGCTTACATCAGCTCTGAATTTTCCCTAGTGCTTTTAAAGCCCTTTGGGGGATTGAGGGTCTTTAAAACCCTAGAGATGAAGTTTTCAGAAATGCCAGATGCTCAAAGTGCATCCAGTCCCTATATGCTACTTCCTGCCTTGAGTTCTCTCAGCTCCCTGCCTCTGCCACATCAACCCCCAGCCTCCCAGCTCATTTAGCTGTTTCCACATCAAACCCAAGTAACTAAATGGGCAACTGAAATACGCAACTTTAGGCACATGATGGTGCCAGAGCAAAAGGTGTGGCCACTACCACAATGGTCTGCAGACTGGGTTGGGTTTGAAGGACATGTCTAACTCTTTGGGGATATGGAGAGGGCTTATTGCAATCCCAAGTGTGTTCTACCCCAACACCTGTAGCGGAGGTGAAGAAGCTATAAGAGGACAGCTCAAGTCCAAGAGGGAGCTGGGGGAGAACCTTTTCCTGATTCTGTCTTCTCTGCCAGCACAACAGAGAGGCTCAGGGTTGATGTCACAGAGGCAGAGCAGGCCCCCTGTTCTGATAGGTGCAGAAGTGGTGGTGCAGGGAGCTATGTGCAGAGCCAGAGGGGGGTGAGGCTAGAATGTTCTGGGTGGCCTAAGGGAGTTTGAATGGGGATTCGGGAATTAACTCTCAGGCTCCTCTGAGAGAAGTGTTATGCACCCAAGATGCAAGAGACTTTATTTTCCGAGGGACAAGCGCCCTAGCTCACCTAGAAGCTTCCAGGGCCTGTGAGCACATGGCTTTTCCAAACACTGGCAGTTGATTGTGAAGGGAAGGAATTTGTTGGAGGACACTGGCTGTAGCCCTTACAGCAGAGCACCAGGCTGCCCTTTGTCAGTGAGATGCTGCAGGCAGGGACCAGCACAGCCTGGTGGAGGTGGAGGGAGATGGGGAATTAGTGATGAGGATGAAGGAATCCATAATGTGGCAGTGGTGGGGAGAGCTGGCCTCACAGATGTCCCTCCCAACCCTAACTTCTCTGTCTCTTCTCAGACTGGTGGATACTTTCAGCTCCTCTGTAACCTCTCCCCTGTCTTGCAGGCTCAAGTCCTTTACTCCACTCCATACAGATTGTAGAAATTGGCATGGCCATCACATCCCAGTACTGTGCAACTAGCGACACATGCAGGTGAGTGAGGGCCTGGTTCATGCTGCCCAGCATTGATGGCAGCAAAAATGTCTGCACAGCGGATGGAAGCTCTTGTTATGCATAGGACAGGTTCAGCTAGTTTGGCTTCCCTGACACAGCCCAGCTACTGTGCCATAGCCTGCCGTGGACTTCTTGTTCATTCTCCATCACACCCTCGATCCTTGGCTTCTCTGTTGACAATGCCAACAAGGAGATTCATTACTGCCCAGCTCAGTAATGGTTAGGATGTACTCTTCTGTCCCAGTAGGGAGTGGTCTGAGTCACTTCTCCAGCCCATTCCATGAGGTCCATAGGCCTCTAAAGACTTTGGGTTGCTGCTGTTTGAGGCCTTATTTGGCAGGGATGGGTGGAAGGGTCTATCACTCATGGCTGATCCTTGGGCCCAGCTCCTCACTAGAGTTTTGTTGGAACTGGTGAGAAGAGGCCATCAGGCTGAGGTCCTGTGAGCCAAAGTAGGATCAGAGGATTCTTTTCTGCTCAAAAAGCCTGCACAGCCCTACTAGGGTGATGGCCACTTTGCTTTGCTGGAGGGTGCAGGATGCCCTCCCCTATGGACCTTTCCCCAAAGTAGGTTGTATTGATGCTAAACCTTGGTCTTTCTTGATTTGTCCCCACAGGATGGGAAACCTCACCTACCGCATTCCCATCAGCCAGCTCACAGCAGTGAACACCAACATGACCTTGGAGATGAAGTGAGTCAAGGGGCTTGCCTCCTGTTGGTTTCCATTCCTGAGAGTGGGGGCTGCAGGGAAGAATTTAGCAGTGACCTCATGGAAGCAGGGGACTAACAGAGTGACAATCTGAGTGGAGAAGGCACAAAGGGCTAATAAGGGCATGGGTGCAAAAGGAGAGGGGCAGAGTGGGAAGAGAAGGCAAGTTTTATTGTGAGTAGGGGAACAAGTTCTACTCTGAGCAGTGGGAATAATCAGATTGCAGGGTCATGGTTCAAGAGCTAATATTGGGAGAAGGAACAGAAAGGTATGGGGGGCACTATGAAGGTAGGGGTGTGTGAGGGGAAGTGATGGGTAATGGAGTACTGTATGAAAAGTCTGGCTCTGATGGGGCATAAGGGTAAAGGTGCATGAAAGAACTAAGTAGTTCTTTCTGGGACTGATGGGAAGGGGCAATTTGTGGGGTAGCCATGAGTGGGGCAAGGCATGCAGGGGGCAAGATGGGAAGGAGCAGTTTTTGTGGGGAAGGGTGTAGCTGTATGAAAGGAGAGACCGTTGTTTGAAGGGGCAGGTTGGGAGGTAGCTGTGAGTGGAGTAGACTACACAGATGTGGTGGAAAGGGCAGGTCATGAGAAGCTAATTACTGGGTGGGCTGTAGAGCTGGGGTAACAGTGGAGGGAGTGGGAAGCTGCTGGGGTTCTGTTTCAGAGCCACCAACCTCTTCTGGTGGTAGCTCCCTGTCTCACTTCATGCACATCTCTCCAGTGCCTCTTCGGCTGTGTCCATCTACCTTTGTGGCATTGACTCCAGCAGGCCGTGTCAGGATGCCGTGAGTGTCGACAGCTCCACCAGTACAACAGGGACCCAGGTAGGGATGTGGCATTCCTCAAAGGACAGAGGCCATGTCTACCCTGCAAAACACAATGAACAGACTTGAGCAAGCTCTGGCTTGGGGAGCAATCTAGCTGCAGCGACACCAAGCTTGGGGTCAGCCAGTTGACCCTGGTTCTCAGTGCGCTGCTTTGTCTCCAGCCCCACAAGGTGAGGGAATTACCTCACTTCTGCCAAAACCCCTTGAATCAGGCTACAGGCAGGGCCTGGATACTGTGCAGCGCAACAGCCTCAGAGCCTTCAGCAAACCTCCCCCTACCTCAGGGACACTGTTGTCATGTTAACTTCTTATATTCCTCTATTCCTATCCCCATACAGGCCTCTGGCCACTGGGTTTACATTAACAGTGTCCTTTCCTTCCTTATCCTGCTCCTGCTCCCGCTGCACTACTGTTTCCCTCTGTGACACCATCCTCTTTAGCACCATTTGTTTCCTTATTCCTGACCCCTTTCCTTTCACTGGCTGCTCTGTCTGCACCTACTAATTTAGTGGTGTGATTTTTGTATTTTCCCATTAAATCTGTAGGACAGGACATTTAGCCCTCCTCTTTCTACAGGCAACCATTCTTTGCCTCCTCCCACCCTGCAGCTACCCTAATAAAGAGGCCACTCCACCAGCCACAGGTTTACAAATGGGGTATCCAGGTTTTAGCTTAAATCATTTAAACCCATGCATATGCAAATCTCCTCACCTAGCATTTTGTAAGGCAGTGTGAGCATGGCACCTTTGCAAACAAATTGCTGTCAGCTCAGCCAACCTCCCTTGCTCTGGCACTTCTGCAGCTGGACATGTTTCTCTAATGGCCAGTGCAGGATTTTGGGTTCCCTCCCACACATCACTCCAGTTCCACCACTGGTGTCTGGGACCCCAGTCCTTTCTCTGGGCTTTGCAGGATGATGCCTGAGAAGCCAATGCAGTGGAGCCAGATGTTTTATATCTGTGTCACCAAGGGTGCCTAACACCAAACATTAGTGATTCAACTGTTGCATGTGAGCTATGTGCAGTTGTTTAGGAGCCACAGCTCTTACATCTGTTCAGAAGTGGAACTAGATGGTCCTTGAGGTCTGCTCCTAGAATTCAGTGACCATGTCTTCTCCTTCCCTTCAGGAAAGGATGCATCGTTGGCCTATAGTAATGCTGTCATTCCAGGAATTCACCTACCACTTTCGGGTAGCCTGGCCTGTAAGTATGAAGATGTGCTTTACATTCTCTGCTGTCTAGGGCAATAGTGCAGTGTTTCACATCTGAACTTATGGGACCAAGACAGGAGCCAGGAAGAGCAGCCCTCATTGCTAAGCCTCCTACCCTGGTCCAGTCTCAAGTCCTCTTTCTTATGGGAGGAACTTGTGGGAGCCCTACCACCCATCATCCTTCTCACCACAGGGAGGCACTGATAGTCACATTGCTGGAGAAGGGGAGTTAGGTGGGCTGCAAGAAGCCAAAACTTACTAAAGCACAGGAGGAGGAGTGGAAGAAGGGAAAATGCAGAGCTTATGTCTCAAGCTCAACAGCTGATGGGAGACTGTTGGCCTGTTTTTCAGTCAGCTGGGAGGGGGTGGGGAGCCATATATGAGCTTGGCCAGGTAATCCTCCTCTTCCTCAGAGTGCAGGTGGGTGAGTTCAGTATGGATCCTCACCAACCTGAGAGCTTCCCTTGATGTTCTCTGTCTCCCACAGGGCTACACCAACTGTAGTGCCACAACTGAGCAAATGGGACATCGTTTCACTGACTATTATTTCCAGTTTTATTGGCTCTGCAAGTGAATCCTGGCTGCACCAGTGCCCTTTAATGGGACAGAGGAAGGGAACTGGTAAAATCTTCTAGACTGCTCCATACCTTCCTCTGTGAACTCCCAAGTCCCATTGTGCTCCTGCCTTCCTCTCTAGACTCCAAACTGGAGACAACATAGACACTGAGTGCAAAACAAGCAAGGAACATGGAACAGTGCAACTGCGCCACAATACCTATAAACACCATATCCCACAATACCCTGAGGAACTCTTTCCCTCCTCTCTTGCTCCCTCCCTTACAACACTGGATCTAAGAGTGTTACACTGGATCGAGCATGGACAGGTTTATCCCAGCCCCTCAGAGCTGTGACTGCAGCATGGCTGGCAACTCCAGCCTGAGTGGGCCCATTGCTTTTTGAAGCAATGCAGCAGCTCTCTGCAACACTGGAATTTGTTGTCAACACTGGAGCGCTTTTTAATGCAGAAGCACTGGAATTCCTTCTGGACATACTGGAAATCAGACACTGGAGTTGCTGTTCTTGCTGGTCAGCCAGCAGTCGTTTCCCTGCATTCCTGATTTCCTGGACTCTAAATGAAGCCAAAACCCATAACTGAAGGCTTCTCACACACAGACATGCACTCTGCCAAGAGCAGAACCAGGGAGGCCACAGAATTCCTCTTGATCCCTTTGCTCCCTCCCTGTTTCCTACACTCCATGAAGAGCAGGCCTGGATGGACAGACTTCCCAGATAAACTGCTCAGACTATGCTGAAGCCATTCCTTGTGCAGGCAAGGGGTTGTTTGTGTTATCTCCTTTCCTAAAGATGTGGGAAAAGAGGCTTCTCAGGTCCAGAAGCAGTCACCCATCTGCCTGAGGCTCCAGTTTGCAGGGGCTCCTTACTGGAGCCTGCACTTATTTCAGTCATTGGATGGATGTGGAGGCTGTCCTGTTCCAACAGTGAAGACAGCAATGCAGAATGGGGGAAAGGCTGCTAGACAGCCAGGTGGGCTGGGTTTACAGTATCTTCTGGTGCATACAGAGCTGTTCCCCAAGGGGGTCTCTGCCAAATCCATTCTCCTACCCTGAGGATTTCCTGCAGGAGGGGCCAGCAAAAGTGACTGTAGGCCCTGTTGCCCGTTGGCCTGCCGAGTGTGCTGGGTGTTTTACTGTTACAAGGTCTTAACTTGCTAAACTACTGACTTTTTAAAGCAGTATAAAAATAGGCCTCTTACTCGTCATTTTTGACCTATTTTCGTCTTACATAGGAAACCAAAGGGGGCTGGTGCTTTACCCTGTCTGGAAGCCTGAGAACTGTCCTGGTACTGTGGCAGTAGGGCTTGTCAGACTTTGACAAATACAGTCAGTTCCTGGCTGCTCCTTTCCCTTTTCCCCCACTCCGTCACAGGAAGGAAGTTTCTGCCTTTCTGGAGTCAGGAGCCATACCAGACTGCTACTTCAAGAGGGGAATTAAGGCAACTGGGGAGGAAACACCGTTCTTCCATCCTCAACCAAACTAGAAAGCTCCTCTAGGAGAAACAGTCTTACCTGTGGCACAGTCTCATCACCTGATGTAGGCAGCTTTAACCAAACTGGGGATGGGCACCTGTGTCAGGGGCCAGGTACTAAGGCAGGAGCCATGATTACCATCCCTTGCCTTTAGTGAAGACAAACTCAGCCATCCAACTGCTGGCTCAGGTCACACCTCTGGAAAGAATGCATGGCTTCAAATTACTTTGGTTCACCACCAGCTGGCACTGTTGCTGCAGGAAAACAGCTGCACACTTTTTGGCCAAATGTAGAAATGGTTCCTATACGGACTCCAGGAACCTCCCCACCCTCTTGCCCCAGCTGAGAATCATAGACAAGTTAGGCTGCCAGGGACCTCAGGAGTCCCACCACTTGCTCAAGGCAGGATCATCCTTGTCTAATCAGCCTAGACAAGAATTAACATCTTCAGGAACAAATCCTCACACAACCAACCAGGCATAATGCCCAAAACATCATAAATACCCTCTAACTTACTACAGATAAAACAAGGGGATGGGGGCATTAGTTTATTTGGGGGATAAGAAACAACCAGGAGATCCGGTTGTTTCTCTCTAAGTCTGCAATGCCTGATTACTTCAGTGGGAGTCAGAGGGCAACTCTCCTAAGGGTCAGCCCTGGCTTTCAATTCCCACTCTGGTCCTGAAAGCAGAATTCTGTTAACCATATAGTAATGATCTATTTACTAAAATGCACTTAAAAACTGGCGGGGAGGAACAAGAGAGTGAGTATTGAATATGTGGCAACTAGGGCAGGCCTGTGCTACTCCAGGCATCACAGTAGAGAAGAACAGAAGGCCCCTATATGCCCACAGTCACTGCTCCATTCTTAATAGGACTCTGTGATCCTGTCAGCAGCTTACAAAGTTCTCCAATGCAACTCTGGAAAAGACACTTGATGCTTTTACATTGATTTCCGTGCTTGCCTTGAACTCTGCTGGCCTTAAGCTGGGAAATTTCTTATATGGCAGCTTTTGTTCACTGTTTGGCAATCAGTGGCCCCAATCTTGCAAACACCTGCTCAAGTGAGTAATCTCATATATCCTGCTGAGAGCACTCAATTGAGGGTTAACACTATCGTGTTCAGCCAGTATTTTTCCTCTCTGTTTTGAACAGAGTGGAATTGAATGCCTGTACTTTAAATAAAGGCAGAGCTGTCCTTACACACTGTTGGGACCAGGGTTGAAGACACTGCAATCACCACCAAACAATCCCCTCCCTTCCCCCCAGTGGTGTTCTCAGAGGGAATGGCTGATAGCAGTTAGGAGGATCCATAGGTGCATTTCACATCTCTACAAAAGAAGGCACCTGCTGGGGGGGGCAATCACTGGAAGTTGAATATCAGTGGTGGAAAGCTGCATGCTAGTGGAAGTGTGCTGATGTAGTGCCAGTATCCCCTGGTGCTCCAGCATAGAATCAGTCAGTACTTTCATCCAATGCCAGTTTTGAACGCTTGCAGTAACTTCTCTAGCACCTTTTCCTGTCAACATGACCTATATGCAGGGGCGGCAGGTGAGATGTGTAACACATGCTCTGGGATGGCTCAACAAGGATGGCTGGTTAGTTTCTCAGTACTGTGTTCACTTCCCCTTCCAAAGGTCAAGGCAATAATTAAAATCTAGGGGTGAGTCCTACTCACTCCAAACCATTTTAAAGCAAAAATGGCAGTGGCTAGCTAACATCTTAGGTATTTCCAAGATGCAATAAAAACAGATTCCAAATGTGCTTTTATGATTTCTTACATTTTATAGCACCTTTCATCCTAAAAGTAATTTACAAACTACATACAGATCTTGTCAGCAGTGACAGAATGGTATGTCAGCTAAGCAGGAACCAGAGTCTCACAGGAGTGCGGTACATTTGTTAGCAGGTAAAATGTCACATGCTGGCATCAGTCCATAGAAATGATTGTGCTCTGTGGAGACCACCAGAGAAAGTTGTCTCTGCTTTACTCACCTGCAGCAAGAGATGTTTTTACCTCTTTGAAAATAGTAACAGCAAGAGTTAACAATCAGGCCTTTCCCTGCATGAGACAGAGGGAGCTCTGAGCTACTGTTTCCAACCTTGCAAGCAGGGAGCAACTTTCTCTCTGTTTCTGGAAACCTGAAGCTCCATCTCTTTAGACATCCTTGGCTGGGAGGAAGACAAGTGTGAACACAGAGCCACTTTCTGAAGTTTGGCTGTTTTGGAGTTTGTTTCAAAAGCAAATTCATAAGCCTTTTGGCCTCCTGTTAAAGCTTAAAAGCCTGTAAATAGAAATTGCGCTGCCACCACTGCACAGATTAAGGAAAAAGTTAAGCACTAATTTGTTTGGTTTAAGTGTTGCTGTCACAGCTTTAATCACTGTATATTGCCAGCAGATTTGTAGAGTTACATTCTTAGCAGATGTTATTAATGATTATTTGTTTTTTTTTGCTCTGGGGGAAAGCCTGGCTTCCCCCTTTTCTCTTTGATTTGTATTTATATTTTGCTGAATTTTGGGGTGCTGGTTCTCAGGACTCCCCAACTTTTTGTTTGGCTTATCTAGACTTATGTTTTATGCTGGAGGTAAATATACCGATATAAATAAATATATAAATACTGCTTTGTACCCAACATTGGCTCCTGTCTGCTTTCCTCCATTACAGTGGAAAAATAGACACTTGCAAGTCATACTATAACTTTTGCTTTTCACAGAGTACCTTGAGACCAGCAGCAACAGATTTCCCCAAATGCTGTTAGTTTTCTAGAAGTGCTCAAATTTTGAGAAGTCAAATTAAATTCTGCCCATTCTAGTGGCTATATTTTAAATAGTATTTAATATCAGGTATCAAATGGAGCAGTTCCGGCGCACACTCTAGAACAGTAATCAGGACCTTGCTGCAGTCTGTCTTAAGATGCATACTTTTCACCTGAAAAAATAAAACTACTTTACACCTAACCGTTGCAAACCCAGCATTGGATTCTGACCCAGCATTGGGTTCTGAGCTCCCAAACTTACTGTGCTTTTGTATTTGTGGCCTTCCTAATTTTCAAAGCAGTTGACAAACAGTTATACCATATCTGCAAGACAGTAATCATTATTCTTGCTTTAGTAAGTGGAGCAACAAATCAACCATTAGCCAAAAGCCACGTGTGGAGTCAGAGTCAAGATCATACCGCTTCTCTGTACTGCCTTAACACACTCCAAAGGTCTCGCTACTCACAAGAAGTGATTTCTTTTCACAGCAGCCAGTAGCTGAGGAAAAACACTGATATACCAAGTAGTTGCTCCATAAGCATCAAAGGAAGAAAAAAGGGGTGCTATCAGAATGAGAGATGGAGAAAACCTAGCTGAAAAGGTGAGGCAAGAGGCTTCATGCAACCTAAGTTCCAAAAAAATCAGGCTCACATAATGCCCCTTTGGTGCAGGCAGAGGAAGCTTTCAGGGCTCTGATTCACCATCAGCCCCCCACAAAAAGCATAACAATTTTTTTGGTGGAAATCAGGTGCTTTTTATATGTACTTTCCTACAAAATTGATAGGACCCCATCCACTGATACCTAGAACATACTTTGCAACTGACTGGATACAACTTCCAGAAACTGACATTACCAGCAGATGAATACTGAAGGTAAATGTAGGGCCTTGCTTCACTGGAGCAACATAGTCACACTATGCCAGTGAGGTGGATAAGCCTTCCTAACTCCTTTTATGGATGGTGTGATAAAATCAATAGTTAAACCAGGACCACAGAGGAAGTCCGAGCCAAGAAAATACATTCCTTTGTACTTACCCTAGAAGGCTGCATGTTTTATTGCTTAGGTGGTGAAAAAAGCTGGAATCCAGCTCTGTACCTGAGCTTGTAGCAATGCTATAGGATGCTAACCCAGATTTCCACTGTTACATCATATAAGCTACTGTTGTATACTTTGCCATCAGTGATATAGCAGTTGCCCTTGGATAGGACCCACTGGGTGCCACAGGCAGAGGGGCTGAACTGTTAGCACTGTAACTTCAGAAGTGACTCAACCATCATCACTCTCTCCCTCCAAAAACTCCGCTGCCTGCCTTGGCCTCTCTCTGGTAGTGCCCATTTAGCATTGTAGGCACAGGATACACTTGCCTGCAGCTCCAAATGAGCACTAAAAATTTCAGAGGGCCATGGCGAAGGGCTGTTGTCTGTAACAATGTTTTTTTTTCTTTACCAACAATTAACAGAATGAAAGATTTGGAGGCCCCTTTCTGTAGCTAGTAGGTAGGAAATGAGGACTTCCAGGTTTCTGAGAGCACTATGTACTTTGTTCTGTGACTTGCTACCTGTGAGACTTTCTCTCAGTTCCCTGCTACTCACCCAGCTCCTAAGCCTTTGTTGCTTGGGTCCTGCATTGTCCACTGTGATGGCCGACAGACCAAACTATGAAAATCTTATAGCATGCAGCATTATCTAATTATTAGCACACTTACTGTATTTACAGTATTGGGTCTTCTCAGCTGTCTTATCTCTACCATATTATTTTTCTGTAATGCCTGTTAGTATGCTATCTCAAGGACACAGTCACAAAAAACACTTAGCTGGGCCTAGGTACAAAATCAGTTTTGAAATCTGCCTTGGCACATTCTACTGCTACCACAACTTGTGGGATCTTGCCACCATAATCCTGTAATTGTCTTGCCAGGGTTGAGTGGTGTGGTGCTTAAGACTGCCCAGGATCCAAAAGCTAGATGTTCCTCTGCCTATCTCCCCTGGGCAGCTTGATTCAACAGGCTTTCTCTAATCTTGCCTACCATAATGAGCCAAGAGTGAAGTGCCTTAACACACCACAATCCTTTCTATAGCCAATGGGAGGAGCCCTTACCTAGGAAGTACCAGTATTTGGCTCCTTCCTCTAAGGGGATTCAGACTAGCATCTCCTGGTGGAGAGCGCCTACCCACCAAGCTATTTGCTGTTCTAGGATGGGGCCACTCCCCACCCCACCTATTGAAAGAGGGTTACCAGTCAGAAAAGAAGACCAGATTTGCTGGACTAAGAGGGAGCCTGATCTATAGCCTAGTGATGAGGTGAGAGCTCAAACCACCCAAATGTATAATAGGGGTTCTTGCTCCAGTAAGGTGTTTAAAAGAAGAAAGTGATTTCTACTTATTTTGGGAAAGAAAGGACTTTAGTCTACATTCATTACAAACTCTAGGAGGCAGGCACCCCGCTGCAGCCCTGAATGAGTCTGTGACATGCATGACTGTCTTCAGCATTCAGCTCACCAGAAGTTATTCTGAATCCTACTGTAACTTCTTCTGTGCAATAGGTAGGGAGTCCAGGCATCTAACTCATGTTTCTGGATTCTATTTTGGTTCACTTTGCAATTTCTACTTTGCAACATTGGATGTTACAATCCCCAAGCCCCATTTGATTTGATCCCTTTGTGCTGCAGAGTAAAATTTAGGTCAGTATGGTTGATGTCTGTTGGGCTTCATGGAGTTACGTTCTGCTTGGATGTGTTCATATATAGTTTTTTATATACAGTATTGTCAAGTAGCTGAAATACAGAATTGATTAGATTTACAGTGGAAGTTCATTGTGTAATCAAACTCCCTGAACCAGAAATGTTTTGCCACACTGGTTCTTTGTTTTATTTTGTGTTCTGTGAGTTTTTCTCTCCAAGAGGTCTTGGTGTGGATCATATACATAGATGAGATTACCTCTTGAGCCCTTGTCTTTAACTGGGAGCTGCAGGCGAGAATAGTGCCTATTAGGCATACATGCTCATGGAATCTTTTCTTGTTGAGATAGTGGATGTGACATAACATTCTGCACAAGCTGGCTCTTCTGTTTTGTATTCTTCATTTTTAGCAACTAAGTTTGACAATCCAATTTAGGCAAAAAGCAACTCTACCATTGGCCAGCTCCTTACAAGGGCAAAAGGCACCATGTTTCCTAGTGAGCTGAAAAACATATGTGTGTGTTGCTTTTATTTAAAAATTTATAGAAGAACTTTGGAGGTTATCCTGGTATAGTAATGATTTGGATAGAACTATGAAGCTTTGAACCAACTGATAAACAGAACTAGGTGGATCACCAGCCTCTTTCTATTATTTTCTCCTTCAGTTGTTTCAGTTTTGTCCTTGTTCCATCAGCTGCTCTTCACCCTGGTGGCACTGTCTTCTGAGGTCATTAGAAAAAGATGGGAAAATAATATAATAAAAACGTGGGGCTGGAATGGACCTCAGGATCTAGTCATCTAGTCCAACCCCTTGGCTCAAGGTTACGTTCATTTATGTCTAAATTATGCCAGTCAAAGCATTAGTGTAATTTGCTCTTACTAACTTCAAAGAATGGAGGTTCCATAACCTCTCCCAGTAGTTTGTTCCAAGGCTTAACCATCCTCATAGAAAGTTCTTCCTTATATCCAACCTAAATCTCCCCTGTTGTAACTTAAGAATGTTACTCCTTGTCCTGTCAGCTGCAGCAACAGAACAGTCTATTACAGGGGTGGGCAAAATATGGCCTGCGGGCCATATCCAGCTTGCTAGTTGCTTCTATCCAGCCGCCACTGGAAGCCTAAAGGAGGGCTGCACCTTGTGCAGCTCTACTCCACCTTAACCAGGGCTGAGCCAGGCTGCTCAGCACGTGGACTTCTCCACTACTGCACCTCCCACCTGGCTTCCTGTTTGCACTGCTGTACAGTTCTAGCACCATGGCCACTAGTAGCCAGGCCTGCATGGGACAGGGTGAGATGTACTGCACTGAGTAGCTGTCCTGCTCACCTGCTGCAATGAGCTGCTGCCATCACAGCGCTGCTAAATGAGTTTGTGTTGGCCATGGGAAGGACTCAGCCTGGGACAGCTGCCCCTGGCTTTTCTGGTGGTGCAGTGTAATGGCAATGTCTTATCGCAGCAGGCAGATAGTATGGCTACTTGGTGTGCTGCACTGCAACCTGTCCCATGTGGGCCCTGCTGCTGGCAGCCACAGTGCAATGACTGTGAAGCACTAAGAAGCTGGGTGGGAGGTGGATTGCTGGGATGTGGAGGAGTCTACGTGCTGCACTGCACAGCCTGGCCCTGGCTCCGGTCCCAGCTGCAGCACGGCAAAGCAGCGTGGGGCACAACCCTCCCTCCTCAGGCTTCTGCTGGCAGGCAGGATAGGATCAATTGGCATCTCTTGCTGCACCTCTTCCCCCACAGCCCTCAATAGCTCAGCAAAACTTATTCATTGGCTTTCTAGTCAAAATAATTGCCCATCCCTGGTCTCTTACCATCCTCGATTTAACCTTTCCTTGCTGAGTTTCAATTCAATGAAGTGTTTGGTTAGGTTGCTCTTCTGTCACACTTCCTATCCTTCCTTCCCAATATTATGTTAGTGCCCTCAGCTCTTTAGGGCCTGTGATGGATTTCTGTCTCTGCAGTGGCCTAATGGAGATACTGTAAAAGAAGGGAAGCATGCTGGATCCTCAAGAGACTGCAGATGAGAGCTTGGAAGAACATCTGCTCATCATGTCTGGGTTCTGTTGAGTAATGGATGATGGGTGCCATTGTAGTGTTAGTACAACTGCCTGAGTTGGATCATGTGAGCAAATTAGTAACATCCATCAGTAGTGGTTGACTGCTGCTGAGATGGTGAGGAACATGGGGACCAAGAAGAGGATCTGGATTATACAGACCACAGTGAAAGATCCAGTGACAGGTCCAAACTACAGATCAGGATCCACCAGGTTATCATAGAAAATTAGGGTTCAAAGGGACCTCAGGAGGTCACCTAGTCCAAACCCCTGCTCAAAGCAGGACCATCCCCAACTACATCATCCCAGCCAAAGCTTTGTGTAGACAAGGCTTGAAAACCACCAAGGATGGAGCTTCCACCACCTCTCTGGGTAACCTGTTCAAATATTTACTATCTTCCTAGTGAGAAAGTTCTTCCTAATATCTAACCTAAACTTCCCCTGCTGCAACATGAGACAGTTGCTCCTTGCTCTGTCATCTGCCACCACTGAGAACAGCCTAGTTCCATCCTTTCAAACCCTGCTTCAGGTAGTTGAAGGCTGCTATTAAATCCCCCCTCAGTTTTCTCTTCTCTAGATTAAATAAGCCCACTTCCCTCAACCTCTCCTCATAACTCACATGCCTCAGTCCCATCACCGTTTTTGTTGCCCTCCCCTGGACTCTCTCTAATTTGTCCACATCCTTTCTGTGGGGGACAAAACTCAACACATTACTTCAAATGCTGAATAGAGGGAAATAATAACTTCCCTTGACCTGCTGGCTACAATCCTACCAATACAGCCCAGTATGCCATTAGCCTTCTTGGCAACAAGGGCACACTGCTGGCTCATTCATAAACACCCAGGCCCTTTTCTACAGAGCTGCTGCCCAGCAAGTCAGCCATCAGCCTATACTGATGAATGGGATTGTTCTGTCCCAAGTGCAGGACTCTGCATTTGTCCTTGTTGAATCGTATGAGATTTCTTTTGGCCCAATCCTCCAACTTCTCTAAGTCAGTCTGAATCCTAGCCCTACCCTCTAGCATATTTACTACTTCCCACTGCTTAATGTTATCTGCAAACTTGCTGAGGGTGCACGCTATGTCATCTTCCAGGTCTTTGATGATGACATTGAACAAAACTGGGGTCAGTCCTGAGGCACTTCAGGTGACACTAGCTGCCAACTAGACATTGAACCATTGATTACTACTCTCTGAGCCTGATGCTCCAGCCAGTTTTCTATCCACCTGACAATTCATTCATCCAGCCCATATTTCCTTAGCTTGGCTGCGAGAACATTGTGGGAGACCATATCAAAAGCCTTGTTAAAGTCAAGGTATACCACATCCACTGGTCTCCCTGCACCCAGAGCCAGACACCTAGTCATAGAAGGCAATCAGGTTGGTCAGCCATGACATGTCCAGGGTGAATCCATGCTGACTGTTCCTAATCACCTTCTTCTCCTCCAAATGCTTAGAAATGGATTTCTTGAGGATCTGCTCCATGATTTTTCCAGGAACAGAGGTGAGGCTGACTTGTCTGTAGTTCCCTGGATTCTCCTTTTTCCCTTTCTTATATATGGGCATTACATTTGCCCTTTTCCAATCATCCAGGACCTGTCCTGATCACCACGCGTTTTCAAAGATGATAGCTGGTGGCTATACTGTCACATCAGCCAACTCCCTCAGCACCCTCAGGTGCATCCCATCTAGCCCCACGGACTTGTACATGTCCAGCTTTTATAAATAGGTCCTGACCTATTATTTCACCGCTGTGGGCTGCTCACCTCCTTTCCAAACTGTGCTGCCTGGTGCAGTAGTCTGGGAGCTGACCTTGCCTGTGAAGATGGAGTGAAAAAAGGCACTGAGCACTTCAGCCCTTTCTGCATCCTGTCACTAGGTTGCCTCCCCCATTCAATAATGGACCCATACTTTCCCTGATCCTCCTCTTGTTACCAACATACTTGTAGAAACCTTTCTTGTTAACCTTTATATCCATTGGTAGTTCCAATTGTGCTTTGGCTATCCTGACTGCCTGAGCAATGCTCTTATATTCTTCCCATGTTATTTATCCAAGTTTCCACTTCTTATAAGATTCCTTTTTGTGATTTAGTTTAGTGAAGAGTTCCCTAAGACAAGCTCAACTTCTGCTGTACTTGCTACTCTTCCTGACCATTGGGACAGTTTGTTCCTGAACCCTCAGTAAGATTTCTTGAAAGTAGCCACCTCTCCTGGTCTTCTCTCCCCCTTAGACTGGCTTCCTATGGGATCCTGCCCATGCGTTCCCTGAGCAAGTCAAAGGCTGCTTTTCTGAAGTCCAGGGTCCTTACTCTGGTGCTCTGCTTCCTTTTCCTCAGGATCCTGAACTGAATCATCTCATTGGTCACTGCTGCCCAAGCTGCCATCCACTTACTACATTCCCCACCAATTCATCCATTTGTGAGCAGCAGGTCAACATAGCATAGCCCCAAATTGGCCACTCCAGCACTTGCATCAAGAAGTTGTCCCCAACACTCTCCAAAAACTTCCTGGATTGCCTGTGTACTGCTGTATTGCCCTCCCAGCAGATGTCAGAGTGACTGAAATCCCCCATGAGAACCAACGCCTGTGATCAGGCAACTTCTGCTATCTGTTTGAAGAATGATTATTCTTCAAACAGGTAGCAGAAGTTGCCCGATCACACCTGTTATTCTATGATTCTATGAAAGTCTCATCCATCACCCACTTCCTCCTGGTCTGGTAGTCTACAGCAGACCCCCACATCACCGTTGTTGCTCTCCCCTCTGACCGTAATCCAGAGACTCTTAACAGGCCTATCTCTAGTTTCTTACTGGAGCTCTAAGCAATCACATGGCCTTTCCATAAAGTGCAACTCCTCCTCTCCCCTGCCTGTCCTTCCTGAACAGTTTGTACTCATCCATGACAGTGCTCGTCATGAAAGCTGTCCCACCAAGTCTCTGTTATTCCAATCATGTCAGTTCCATGACTGTGCGAGGACTTCTATTTCCTCCTACTTGTTTCCCAGGCTCAGGTGTATAGTCACCTGAGACAACTAGTTGATTGCCCTGATTTCTCAGGAAGTATGAGAGCACCTCCACTGTTTCCCCCTCTTACTTGTTCTTCCTCCAGGTCTCCTGCTTCCCAAATACCTCAGGATGACTGTGGTCCATTCCTAACCCAAAGCCATATACATCTCGGGGGAAATAACTGATGTCAGAATAGCAGCGCAAAGCAAATTTTAACAATATAAGTGATTTATGCCTCTAACAATTCTGCTGACTAAATTCTAGCTAAGGGAAAGCAATGTTCACTGTACTAAACCTGTACAAAAGTTCCAGTTTTCTTCACATTTCTGTGCTAGCTTCATTAAGATGCAAAATTGTGCAGTTGAACCTAAGGGTTGTCTCCAGGTACCTAACAGAGAAGCACAGCCTCTAGGGAAGATAAATAACTGTTAAACAGCTACTTGGGTCCAGTGCTCACTGCAAAGGAATTCCATTTTTTTAAAAAAAACCCTTTTCATAATACGCTTATATTCCTGCTAGATGCTGTAAATAATTTTTTGTCTGAAATTCACCTTCAACACTGAACTTACACTCCATGATGATGGATGATTGGTTACTGTACATCTGTCAGGGACAACTGGAAAACTAGCTCTGTAGTTTCACTGAAGAGATGAGCAGGCCCAAGTCAAGACTATGCTAAGTTTCTCTCAATTTGGCTGCTGCTTACAGGAAATTGCGAAAAGGACATTCGGTTTCTGCACACAATATAGGAGTTACTCTGGAGCATGCTAACTGTGTGATATGTTCTGAGTAAGTTTGAAAGAATCAGATAAAGACCACCTGAAACAGATCAGGAGCCCAGAATTTGGTACATCACAGAACTTGTTTTATTCAGGCTTGAGGTATTGCATTGGCTGCAATCATCTGACAGGAGCACAGTCCAGGTCTGCGATGGGCCATATCCTTAAAGTACAAAAATAGAAAAGGTGTAGCTTCTGTGGGGCGTCCCATCTGGAATCTGAAATAAGAGTTAGGAGGCTGATCAGACGCCTTTCCAGAAAAACAGAGTCTGCTACAAACCTCCCACTGTGAGCAAAATCGCTTCCAATCACATGGCCCCCAGATGGATTCAGATTCATAGATGTAGGGTTGGAAGGGACCTAAGTATATCTTCAAGCCTGACCCCCTGCCCTGAGCAAGAGAGAATACTGGGCTCATATGACCCCAGCTAGGTAACTATCCAGCCTCCTCTGAAAGGCTCCCAGGGTAGGAGCCAGCGCCACTTCCCTTGGAAGCTGGTTCCAGAAAAAATACCTTAGGAAGGCGGGGCTGGGTGAGAAGAGACTAGGGATGGGACGAGACTAGGGCTCAAACCATAAACTCAGCTTGGAGACCAACTTCTTTATCACTTCTTTGATCCAGGAGCAGAAATGATTGGGATGCACTGAAAAAAACAGCTGCATTCCTGCTGCCATCACTCAACTGGTACTGGAGTGTGCGTATGAAAACAGACAATACCTGACTGAAATACAATGCCTTGAAATCCCAGTTTAAATCATTAAAACTGATTCCTTAAATAACACACTTGTAAGGTAACTAACTTAGAAGGCTAAGAGTATGCTGCTCAGCTCCCTTCCTTTGAGTGCCCTTGTTGGGAACACTGTTAAAGGGCTTCACGTCTGTAGGGACAGGCTCCAGAAGGCTCTGCCTCCAGAAAAGCTACAGACTTTATTACAGTGTGTAGCAGCATTAGCCAGCAGCAGCTCTTCCTATAGGAGCAGAAGGTTCAAAAGAGGATGGAGAATGGAGCTAGACTGTTCTCATTAGTGGCAGATGACAGAACAGGAACAATGGTCTCAAGTTTGCAACAAGGGAAGTTCAGGTTAGATCATAGGAAGAACTTTCTGACTAGAAGGGTAGTAAAACAGTGGAACAGGTTACCCAGAGAGGTGGTAGAATCTCCATCCTTGGAGGTTTTTAAGACCCGGCTAGACAAAGCTTTGGCTGGGATGATCTAGTTGGGGATGGTCCTGGTTTGAGTAGCGGGTTGGCCTAGATGACCCCGAGATCCTTTCCAACCCTAATTTTGTATGATTCTATGGTAGCATGGCAATATTCTGTTTCCTGCTATGTACCCTTCCTTCTGGCCCTAGTTAGGCTGGCCATCTAGCTGATGAGAAGTAGACTCTGGCCAGGAGGATCCCTTGGTGTCTTCCTGTCTCTCACCTGTGTACACCTCTGGACAGTTTCACTGGGTAGTGTCCACTGGCTCCTTGGACTTGTTTGAAGGCCAGTGGGCACTGGGGGGTCCTCCAAGCCTTACCTGGCACGTCCCCTGGCTGAGCCTCACACGTAGATCCCGACCCAGAGCAGCAGGAAAAGGACTCCAAAGCCCATGAAGAGCGAAGCCACCAGGGAAATGAGTAGCTCCTTGTAGATGTCCCGTGTGTACTTGGTGGAGGTCACTTCGTAGCTGCAGGTGCTAGTTAAGGCAATGGCTGGAACTGTGGGACACGGGAAGGCGAATCCTCCCAGCCAGCAAGGCAGGGGGGCAGCTGCAGGGGTTGGGAGGCATGTCCTATGCAGCCTAAGACCCTTGCCGCAGGGCAGGAGGAGAAACAGCCTTGCCCACTGCACCCCTGGGCCTCTCAGGGAGCCTAATGAAAAAGCTCAAGCCTGCCCCAGCTCTTCGTCTTTACGTTCAACCCCACCCCACACTTTGAGTCCGTCCCTGACTACCCCAGCCCCAGCCCCAGCCCCAGGTGTCTTTGTCCCCTCCCCAGGTTTCTGTGGATGTTTATTCCCCTTCAGTGTTGCCCGGTGTACAATAATTATCGTATCTGTATGATAGTTTCAACTTTTGCACAATATACGATCAATAACGGTAAAAGTGCTCAAAACATATGACTGGGGTGTGGGTTGTTTCATAGTTTTTAGGGTCGGAAGGGACCCGAGCAGATCATCTAGTCTGACCCCCTGCCATGGCAGGAAAGATTACTGGGGTCAAACGACCCCAGCAAGGTGTACATCTAGCCTTGTCTTAAAGACCCCCAGGGTAGGAGCCTGCACCACTTCTCTTGGAAGTTGGTTCCAGACCCTAGCCGCCCTGACCGTGAAATAGCACCTCCTGATGTCTAACCTAAACCTACCCTCTGCCAGCTTGTGACCGTTATTCCTGGTCACTCCTGGCGGTGCTCGGGGGAACAGTGACTCCCCCAGTGCCTGCTGATCCCCCCTGACTAGTTTGTAACAGGCCACAAGATCCCCCCTCAGCCTTCTCTTTTGGAGGCTGAACAGGTTCAGGTCCCGTAGCCTCTCCTCATAGGGCCTGCCCTGCTGTCCCCGATCATGTGAGTGGCCCTCCTCTGGACCCTCTCCATGCTGTCCACATCCCTCTTGAAGTGCGGCGCCCAGAACTGGACGCAGTACTCCAACTGCGGCCTGACCA
>NW_017728972.1:628736-643739 GCF_001723915.1 Gavialis gangeticus
CACTGATGAACCCGTGCTGGTTGCCCCTAAGCATGCAGTCCCCTGCTGGCCCCTCCTGGATGTGTGCCAGAATAATTTTCCCAAACAGCTTGCCTAGGATCGAGGTAAGACTAACGGGCCTATAGTTTCCCGGGTCCTCCTTCCTCCCTTTTTTGAAGATGGGAACCACGCTGGCCCTCTTCCAGTCCTCCAGTACCTCTCCAGAGCACCATGAGTGCTCGTAAAGCCATGCCAGGGGACTTGGAATGACCTCAGCCAGTTCCTTTAGAACTCTAGGGTGGAGATCATCTGGACCGGCTGACTTGAAAACATCCAGACCCTCCAGAAGCTCCCTAACTTCTCAGTTGTAGCTGTGTTGGTGTAAGGACATAGGCAGACATGGTTCACCCAGAGTACCTTGTCTGCAAAACATACTGTCGTTTTTGTGGCAGCACATGCAAAACCCTAGTTATTCTCAGAGAGTCGTAAGTGACTTTTGGGTTTGCTGCCAGTACTTTGTTACGGCAGCTTGCCTTGAAATAAAGAAATGCTCCAACTTTGATGCCCCAGGTCTCTCTCAGTCACTCGTCACTTACACTGGGCAATATAAAGTAAACAAGAAGACTCATTTGCATACTTATATGCCTATTTTTTTCACCGTGTACGGTAGTTTTTCAGCAAATCCGATCGTTTTGAGCTTTCAATACGATCATTTCCTGCTGAGGCCTTGGCAGCGCTGCCCCCTCCTCTGCCCTCCCCTCCCCACCCACAGGCCGAGGCGGATGCACGAAGAACCAGGCGGTAAAGAACATGCCGATGGCCAGCAGCACCACGGTGAGGTGCGGGAATACGGCCGGGTTCACCGGGCTCGTGTAGCGGCTCATCGCCTCCAGCTCCTGCAATTGGGGAGGAGGACGGGGGAAGAAGGCGGGTGAGACGCTGGAAGTCCTGCCTTTCCCCTCCTCCGCAACTCCCGCCGCTGCCCCCACTCACCATGTCGCCGCCGCCGCCCCGCTCCCCGGCAACGGAAGGACACGTCGCTCGTCACCTCTGACCCCGGAGCAGGAAGAGGCGGCTGCGGAAAGAGGCGCGCGGGGGCTGTCGGGAGTTGTGGTCCGGCAGCAGCTGGCCTCGTTCCCGCGCGCGCGCATCCGGTTGGCTGGGGGGAGGGGCGGTGCGGCGCCCACGTGACCGGTGCGCGGGGATTCGGATCGCGGGTGCTGAGGCAGCGGCGGCCTTGGGTGTGGGACAGCAGGTAATAGCCCCTCCCCGCCCCCCTCCGAACGCTTGGCGCGCGCCAACGGTCCTAACCGTCACTCCCGCGTACCTGATTGCTCGCCTCAGCAGCACCGGCCAGGGCGCGGGGCACCCAGGATGGCTGATATGCGGGGTGGGGGCAGGATGCTGCCGAGCTTGGAGGGGGCCCGGGTTGCCACTTCCTCCGCTCGGCAGCCGCCCCATTTCTGTGAGGAGAGCGACGCTTCCCAGGGCAGCGTTTCTCAACCCGTGGGTCGTAGCTAGGGCGGCCATCGTAGAGGACAGTCCAATTGCCCTCCGCCCTGTCTCTTCCTCTTGGAAGAGAAAAATAGAGGGGGTCGGGTGTGGTGTTGATAGAAGACGGAGTAGCAGAAAACAGGGACGTCCTCTATGATGGCCACTCTAGCCGTGACCCAAAAGTGGGTCGCAAGAACATATGAAAGGGGTGTGGACGGGCTGTACAAATGAACTTGCCTGTAACAGAGAAAAACGTGGAAAGTTGGGGCTTTTCCCTTGCAGGCTGGCAGAGGTCCGGTCTGCTTGGGGCCCCCCATGCCCTCCACAGCTGGGGGGCAGGAGGGGCACTGTGTCGGAACTGCCCTTCATTGTTTACAAATGGGTCCTGGAACAAAAAAGGATGAGAAACGCTGTTCTGAGGCCAGTAACTCTGTGGCGGGGGCAGAGGTGGGGAAGGGCTAATCCAGCACTTGGTGGTGAGGCTTCCTCTCCTATATGGGTCCTCCCTGTGTTCCTGCAAGGGGAGATTGAAGGGGGCAGGACAAGTTTCCTTGTCTACCTCCTCCTCTCCATCTGCTCCTGGCACACCAGGTTACTGGTGCAAGTGAAGCACCTCTGCTATGGCAGCAGTGCTCATGTGGTGAGGCCTGGCATGCTCCATTTGTCCCGCATGTGCCTGTTGTCCTTAAAAACTTAATGTGACCCTAGGGCTGCTCCTGTCCTCACTTCCCCATTTCTTGTTGCCAGGATGGGAATCCATGGCCTGGCCAAGCTGATTGCGGACATGGTTCCCAGTGCCATCCGGGAGAATGACATCAAGAGCTACTTTGGGCGGAAGGTGGCCATTGACGCCTCCATGAGCATCTACCAGTTCTTGATTGCTGTGCGCCAGGGGGCTGATGTGCTGCACAACGAGGAGGGCGAGACCACCAGCCACCTGATGGGCATGTTCTATCGCACCATCCGCATGGTGGAGAATGGCATCAAGCCCATCTACGTCTTTGATGGCAAGCCCCCCCAGCTGAAGTCAGGGGAACTGGCCAAGCGGAGTGAGCGCCGTGCTGAGGCGGAGAAGCAGCTGCAGGAGGCCCAGGAGGCAGGCGAGGAGGAGAACGTTGAGAAGTTCAGCAAGAGATTGGTCAAGGTAACCAAGCAGCATAATGATGAATGCAAGAAGCTGCTGTCATTGATGGGCATCCCTTATGTGGAAGCACCGGGCGAGGCTGAAGCCAGCTGTGCCACCTTGGTGAAAGCTGGCAAAGTCTATGCAGCTGCCACTGAGGATATGGACTGCCTGACCTTTGGCAGTCCGGTGCTCATGCGACACCTCACAGCTAGCGAGGCCAAGAAACTGCCTATCCAGGAATTCCACCTGAACCGCATCCTGCAGGAGCTGGACCTGACATGGGAGCAGTTTGTGGACCTGTGCATTCTCCTGGGCTGTGACTACTGTGAGAGCATCCGTGGTATTGGGCCCAAGCGTGCCATTGAGCTCATCAAGCAACATAAAACCATTGAGAAGATCATGGAGCACATAGACACTAAGAAGTACCCTCTTCCTGAGAACTGGCTGCACAAGGAAGCCCAACACCTCTTTTTGCAGCCTGATGTGGTAGACCCTGAGGCTGTGGAGTTAAAGTGGGGTGAGCCTGATGAAGATGGTCTTGTCCGGTTTATGTGTGGGGAGAAGCAGTTCAATGAAGAACGGATCCGCAATGGGATCAAGAGGTTGAGCAAGAGCCGCCAAGGTAGCACTCAGGGCCGATTGGATGACTTCTTCAAGGTGACTGGCTCCATTACTTCAGCCAAGCGAAAGGAGCCAGAGCCCAAGGGACCAACCAAAAAGAAAGCAAAAGGCAATGCTGCAGCTGCAGCAAAGTTCAGAAAGGGGAAATAGCTGGACTTTCCAAAACTCTGCTTGCTCTTTTCTGCTTCCATGTTCTCCACAAGTTTTAAATTTGGTAGAAAATCCTTGTGTGTGCTGCTCTAAATTATGCCTTACAAGCAGGATGGGGGGAGGAGGGGGTGGGGATTGATGATGCCTGTGCTTCTGTTCCTGTACATAGTGATTCCCCATCAGGACTAGATTAGCAAATTAGATTAAGAGTCCTCTAACAAGCAACAGCATGGCCACAATTCTGATGGAAGGGTGGATGAAAAAAATGGGAGACTGGGAGGAATTAAAAGTATGAGCATAGGACAAACCAGGGCTGAGCGAGCTTCACTAGCAATCCAGTAACAATGTTCGTTACTTTTAAACTGACTTAGTCTTGAGGCCCACAGGCAGTGGGGATGCTGCATAGAGCATGCACTTGGAACCTGTAGGGAAGCGGTATACAGCCTTGATCTCCAGTCACGCTGAAAAAGTAGTGTTGACTAACCAGAAAGCAAACCAAATCTAAATGTAGGAAAGAGGCTTTCTCTTCAGAAAGCCCAGGACTTCACCCAAAGAACAGTAGCATGGGAGGGATGAAGACTGAAACAGAACATGGGAGAAGAAATGTCTGAAACACAAATTAGAGCTAGAGAAAAAGCAAAATGTGTAGTTTCCATGGGGATTGTATATGGACTTCTCAATTGTCAGTATTAACTATGCAGCTAATTAATTGATTACTCGAAGAAATGAGAAATTTAACACTTTTCTCCTATAAAAATGACTGAAGTTTAAAGCCTTGGTGCAGATTATTTTGATTACACTCCAGGTTCCAGTGTTGTTGGTTTGGTCCCAGTGTATAAACCAGGAGGATCTAAGAATGAACGGCAACTTTCCAAGCTTGATTCTTGTCACTAGGTTTTATTTTTTTAATTTTTGATGTCAACTTTAAATAAACCTGAGAATGAAAAACTGTTCAGTCGTTGATTCGTGTAGAAAATGGGTGTTTCATGCAAGCTTTTAACTAAGGAATAGAGAGGAAAAATTTGCTAAATTGGAATAAAAGTTGTATATGAATAATCTTGACCATCATCCTTGCTCCCAGTTTTCTTGGGACTTCTAGGCTGTCCATGAAAGAGCTATGGTATATGGAAAGATGTTTGATTTTTCCTTATGCCGCTGCTTCTTCTAAGCTTTATAGGTTGCTTAATACAGTTTGTATTTCCATCGTACAAATATGGTCTAACAGTCTAACCTGTGAGGTAGTTTAACATTAGCCCCATTACAGGCAGTCCTCAACTTACAATGTTTTGAGTTACAATGTTTTGCACTTACAGTGTTTATAAATTGACACCCTGTTTCAACTTTTTGACCTCAATTTCGACTTTACAATGTTTGAGCCGATGCCATGCCAGCGAACAAGTTTGCTGTGTCACTCATCTCCCTGGAGAGCATCTCTCCAAACTTCCTTGGATGCTTTCTTTAAGAAAGCAGACAAGACTCCAGAAAAACCTGCAGCCAAGATTCCTGAGAAGACTCCAGCCAAGAACCCTTCAAAAAGTCCAACAAAGGCACCTCAAAGAAGTCCTTCCAAATCAGTATGATTGCTATTTATGATATAAATATGTTAATGTAGCTATAATACTCATCTATAATTGATTGAGTACAACATTCTGGGTTATTTTTGGTGAGAATAGGGTATTGGGCCTTGGTTCAGGAACCATTTATAACATTGTTTCCTAAGGGAAAATCGGTTCTGAGTTACGTTTCGACTTAAGGATGTGGTTTTCAGGAACCAATTGTGTCTAAAGTCTGAGGGCTGCCTGTATGGCAAATGCAGAAATTATTGGTAACGGTGAAGTGACTTTCATAACTAAGATTACAGATGTAGCATGTAAGCATGGGACTGGGTGTTAGGAGACCTAGTTCTGATACTGTTGTGTTGGCTCTCATGTCTCTTGGTTTACAAGTCTTGTGAATCTTAGTTCTGCCCATTTTGGTGATGACAGTGATTTTACAAAGGAACTATAAGACTGAATTACTTAAATGCATTGTATTTTGAGCTCTTGTGATGAAACATACTCCTGACAGCCGAATTATTGTGGTCACTGGTATGTCAAAGTGAGAAGTCAATCTCCTGAGTTCTGACATCTTGATTATTTGATACAGTAGTCTCTTTCATCCTCTTGTTTTTGCCCCCTGTAATATCCTCCAGTTTGCTGCATGTCTGTGTCAAACAGTGCAATTTTACCTTAGCACAAGTCCAACTCAGTGACTGTCTACACAAGTGGTGGACTGCGCAATTGTTACGGCACAGTCATTTAGTACTTGCATAAGCCAGTACTAAATGACTGCACAGTAACTGGCTTTATTGCACAGTACTGTCACTATGTTTTTTTCCCATCTCTCCTGCTCCGTAGCAATGAGTTACTGCACAGCATCATCACCATGTGGTTAGTGCCTGGCAATGCTACTGTGCCATAGCAACCAGCTACGGCGCATTAGCTTGTTACTACTGTGCCATAGCATCTCGTGTAAATGTGCCCAAAATTGCTAGGACCTGTTGAAGGCTGCCAAACGCAGGACATTGGACCTTTCTAGGACAAGCAGCTTTTTAGGATGTTTTTAAACATGTAAACAATTGTCTCTCAGGTGTTATAATGTTCATATCAAGGAAAGCAGGAGGCAGAATTCTCTTACAAATGCCTTGCTAAGTTATAGCAATTTTTCCAAAAAGTGTCTCAAAGCTATGTACATGAAATGAAATGCATGCATATACTCATACATATATTGCATACGTTACATAGTTGGATAAAATAGGGACTGATGTCACGTCATCTTTCAGGATTCCTGTATCTGTATTGCTATGACAAGATTATTTCAAATAGCTGGGACAGAGTAGAATTTTCAAAAGTGCTTTTGTGACTAAGAAACACGAGTCCCAATTTCAAAATGACAAAGGGCCTTGAGTCTAACATACCAAAAGATTTAGTAACAAGAAAGTGTAGTATAGAAACTGGGCTGTAGACATTTCTTAGGATGTATATTCTCCAAAATGTTCTGGTAAGCAAAACAAGGTCAGAATCTAGCTTTTATTATTGGACATTTCCTTAAATAAAATTGTGATCATCTGTTTTATTAATTGCCATAAGTGAGATTCATATTAGCAAAAAATTTAAATCAAATTCAAGTGACAAAAATTGGCCACGTGATGGTGCTAGTGTCTAAGAAGCAGGCAACTGCACTTAGTAAAGATTAACCTTCACTCAGCCTAGGTGTATTTAAAGTCTCAGTTCACATTCAGACTTGGGAGTAATTGAATATTTAATTGCAGTAGTACAGCAGAAATAGTATAGGTTATGAAAAAGATGTTCCTCTATTAGCTTCTTTGTCTTAAAAGCAATAAATAGAGGAATCACAACTGTTTATGCTCTTTATCCCCAGCATGGTTCAAATGACAGATAAAGTTAAATCTGCCTTTTAGCCTAATTTTCACATTCGGTAGGGGACTAGCCACCTCTGCCTTGCAGGTCTCGCTTTGGTCCTCTCCTTTTACACTTTCCTGCTTTATAATGTATTACCAACAATTATATTTTAAATACTTTTAAGTCAAGACATTGAAAAAGGTTTCCCACACTAAGTGAAACTTGTCTTTACTGTGCATATTATAGGTATGTGGGGCTAAGTTTGTCTTCTGTACCTGTAATGGGGGCTGCACTTCAATTCCTGTGTGTTGGAAGCCATTGCTGTAGTGCCCAGAGTGTTTTGCATTTCAATTCTGGATGGCGTAATTGCAGAAATCTTCGCATAATCTGTACTCTGTGTAATAAGAAACACCAGGTGGTGCACTAAATGCTTCTTTGCTTATCACTCAGCTTGTGGGAGTGATGCATGTAGAGATCTATTGCCTCATTGTGGGCTGGGTTGTGTTAAGTATCTCTTGCTATTTTAGGGCAGAGTGAAGCATGAGTTTCCATCAGGTTGCTGGGAAGGCTTGGATCCATGACTCTCCACATCATCTGAAGAATGATTTTGTCCTCATAATCCTGCTGTTCAGTTCCAGATTAATAGCTAGTTTTCAAGGATTTTTTTTCTGTATGTGCCTTTGTATCTTTTTCCCACCCTCACGGCAGAGTTGAAGAGACTCGCCTAAGCAGCCAGTTCTGTCTTCTCATTATTTTCATATAAAGAGAAAAGTCATAAGAAACACAAATTTCTTGCATCAGACAAATCCCAACCACCATCCTGAGGTACAACTACCACAGAGTATGCAGGAATAGCTGTGATTGCTCTAAGGTAGGGGTGCTCAAACTCTGGCATGTGGGCCAGATCTTGCCTATGGAGCTGCATCATCCAGCCTGTAGAGCACTTTCCATGGGTCTGAAAGTCTGGTGGTGGAGCAGTGATACTGGTGCCCTCTTGTCAAATTTCTAGACCTGTGGGGAGCCCTGGAGGTTAGGTAGCATAGTCCTGAGTGCTGGATTGGGTGTGCAGGGTGATATATAGCCCAATCTTGACATGCACGGCCAGGTGTGGAACTCCAGGGCCTGATCCTGGTGTGCAGTGTCTGGGCAGAGCCAGTGCGGAGCCCCAGGGCCCAACCTGTGCCTCCAGGGGCCAGGCACAGGGTCCAATCCTGGTATGGGGCCTAATCTGGCCTGTGAACCAGCCCTGCACCTGTAGGCTCAGAAGATTGAGCACCGCTGCTTGATATCCTTTGTTAGACATAGGATTCCCCCCTCAGAAAATGCTAGATCTTAGGTTTCCCTTGTTCTTTGATTATGGAAAAACTAATGCAGCAATTTTTTTCTATTGCAAAGAATTCAGAAAGGCCACAATAGGTCAAAAAATTTTTTTTGACACTGGATTCCTATTTGAAACTCGGGGTTTATCTAGTCAATTGTGTAGGTGTTTGCACAATAGCAATGCTAATGTTGCACAGTAAAAGGACTTCATGGCAGCCTGGCTGATAATTCTCCATATATTTTTCTGATGGCCCTTCTCTGTCTTCTCTTTAAGGTAAATCTTATGTTTTTAATCTTTCTTCATGGTAAACAGAGGAAATTAAAATGTCTCGTGTTTTTTAGCACAGTTTATTTCTGTGGTGCACTTTTCAAGATAAGGGCCTTCCAATGATTTAAAAATAATGACACCATCATATTTTCAACATTCTTTACCTTATTCAAATGATTCGAACTTCTCTGGTCTAATATCTGCAGACTTTACCACCTTTTTACAGAATGTTGTTTGTCCTTTGCAAGCGAAGATGACCACATCCAATGGCGGGGGGTGGGGTGGAGAAGAGCGAAAGAAAGCAGGAAAAGGGAGGGAGAAAAGAGAAAGGCAGAAAGAAGAAAGAGGAGGGGGGTGGAGGCTAGGTTGCGTATGCTACAGCTCATTTAATTTCTTCATGCCTGTTATGACTATACGGGAGAAGGTTTAGCTTTCCCACCATCCTGAGAAATGACAACTTAGTACTTCCCTTTTTTCCCCTTGTTTTTTTTAAAAAAAACTTTCTGTAAAAGGACTTCCCCTCCAATCCCACGGCAACTTAGGTTTTTCTTTTTTTGAGAGCCTTTGTTGAAGGACATTGTCAAAAGCTTTTGAAATTCCAAATATTCTAATCAGCTGGGTTCCTCTTGCCCACATGCTTGTGAACACCCTCAAAGAACTCCAGCAGATTGGTGACACAGGATTTCCCTTTGAAAAAAAGCGTGCTGACTTTTTTCCAGAATGTATTTATTTATATGACTGCTGATTTTATTTTTTCTTATAGAGTTTTACCAGTTTGCCACACAGAAATGAGACTCATTGGTCTGTAGTTTCGAGGGTCCCTACTAGAGTCCCTTGTGAAGATGAATGTTATGTTGGCAACCCACCAGATCTCTGGCACAGAGGCTATTTTTAAGGATAGGTTAGATACTCTTGCCAGCAGTTCTGCAATTTAACATTGGAGTTCCTTCACAATTCTCAGGGGAAAGCCATCTGGTTGCAGAGACTTAATAATGATGTTTTTTAAATTTGTTCTAAAACTTCCTCTTTTGTCACTTCAATTTGATTTGACTCTTATATTTGCTAGGAAAAACTTCCAGTGTGGGAATGTCCCCAACATCACTGCAATAAAAACCATTGCAAAGAATTCATTAACTTCTCTCCTGCCACCTAAATTCCCTGTGCCCACCTTCTGTACCTTTATCTCTGGTTGATTCTCTGTTTCTGGTGTGTGTGTGTGTGTGTGTGTGTGTGTGTGTGTTAATCCGTATTATTAGGTTTGGCTTCTTTCACAGGACACTCCTAAAATTTTTTTTTTTGGCTTCCCTTATTATGCTTTTACATTTGACCTGCCAGAGGTTGTGTTTTCCTGTTTTCTTTATTTGAGGATGCCTTGTTTTTCTTTTCTTTTTTAAAAAAATTTATTTATTTATTTATTTAAATTGTGTCTTTTTGCCTCCTTAACTCTGCTATTAAATCTAGGGTTTTTAATTGGACTTCTGGGTAACCTTTTTTTGGTTTGTGGTATACATTTTTCCTGAGCTTCTAACATGGTGTTTTTAGACAAGCTTCCAGGCTGCCTGTAGTCCCGTTACATTCTTCTGTGAGCTTCTTTCTAACTTCCTCATTTTTATATAATTTTCACTTTTAGAATTAAATATCAGTATAGTAGATTTCTTTTAGCTTGTTCCCTCTTGCTAAGAGGTTGAATTTAATATTTTGATCACTGTTACAAAGTGCTCATCTACATTTGTGAACCTTTTGAACTAGGTTCTGTGTTACTCGGAAATACCTCTAAAATTACTACTTCTCTTGTGGGATTCAAGAGTTGTTCTAGAAAGCAGTCATTTGTTGTATCCAGAAATGTATCTCTGCATGTCATCCCAGTGGTGTGTTTACTCAGTCTCTCCGAGGATAGTTGAAATCTCCTATTATTATTGCATATCCCATTTCATAACTAATCTACTCTTCTTTAGCATTTCATAATCACTGTCTCCATCCTGATCAGGTGGCCAGTAGTACAAAACTAATACTTTCTTCCTCTTCTTCAAGCATAGACTTTCTACCACATAGGTTCTATAGAACTTTTCCATTCAGTTAAGTTTGTGCTGTTGATGTCTATGCTATCTTTATCACGCAGTGTCACTTCCTCAACCTGACCTCCCACTTTGTCAATCTATATAGTTTGTGCCCTGGTATCACAGTATCGTTGGTTATCATTCTTCCATCAAATCTCTGAAGTGACTTAAGTGTCATTATCACCATGAAGGCCACTGACAGACATGGGGAAAAAAACCCCAACACTTTACTTTCAGATCAATGGTTCCCACACCAAGCAGAGCACATGGCCAGAAGAGGAACCATGTCAGTTTGACCCAGCTCGCCCAGCGTCTGTATAGATCATGCACTTCAGGAGGGCTTTTTGGTGCTTTTATCTAATAGGTGATTGAATCAGTTATTAGATGAAAGCACCAAAATGTCTTGCTGAAGTGCATGATCTATACAGATGCTGGGGAGCCAGGTCAAACTGATGTGCTTCCTCTTCCGTGTTTTTATTTTTTTTCCCATGTCAGCAGCTTAAATGTCAAGAATCTAGTTCATGCATCTTATTTTTTAGGCTTCTCGCATTTGTACAGAAGTGCTTGTAAGTGTTGTTTTTGCTTGGTTGAGTTTTTTGTGTGCTATTGACTGGGATGCTGAATGTTCGGACTAGCCTCATTATCACCGGCACTTGCATTTTCTATTTTCTTCCTATTCTTTTCAAAGGGGTCCAAAATTCATGTGACGTCCCCCTTGAGTTTTACATTACTCTGAACCATGTGCTCTTCTATACTTGCCATCTTTCCCAGATTTTAGTTTTAAAATTCTTCTATAACCTTTTCAAGACTTTAGTGCCAGAAGTCTGATTCTATTTTGGCTCAGGTGGAGCCCATCCTTTCTAAATAGGCTCCTCCTGTCTTAAAATGTTCCCTGGTTCCTAATCAACCTAAACCTCTCCTTTCTATACCATTGTCTCTGACTATCAAATAAGGCCCTGGGCGGTAACAGGTAGCATTTCAGAGAATGCTACCATGGAGGTCCTTAATCTCCTATGTGGCCGTCTAAATTTTAGGCTGGCAGACTCCAGGAACTCTTGGCAGAACTCTCCTATGTGGCAGACTCCAGGAATTCTCTCTTATGGTTCCCCTATGTCTCTGATACCCACACAGGCCATGTTTACTGGCTCCTCTCCAGCACCCCTTGGATCCTATCTATACGTCTTGTGAAGTCCCTAACTTTGTACTTGGCAGGTAAGTCACCATGAGGTCCTCCTGGATGACACTATCACAGATACCTATACACATAAAGACTGAATTCCCTATTACTATCACCTGTTCCTATTTTGTGAGGTCCTTTCCACTGGAGGACTATCCTCAGTACAAGAGGATACTATAACATCAACTCAATAGTGAGTTCCATCTAAGCGATCACTTCTATTCTCCTCATCTTGATGCCTTCTTTCTCAGAGACTCACTTCCTTCTTAGCAGAATAGGGCTGCTACAATGGAGGTGGACCTGCTTTACAGTATCCCTGAAAGTCTCATCTGTGAAACTGTCTGCCTCCCTTATTTGCTTCAGTTCAGCCACCCCACCTTTGAGAGAGTGCACTGGTTCTCTCATGGCCAGGAGCACATCACAGCAGGCACATACACATGAAACCTGCCCTGGGGCATGTAGTCATACAATGCTGCACTTGGTGCAATAAAAATAAAATGGGTAGCTCCCACACTGCTTCTAGACTTCTACCTGCATTTTTTATTTAAATATTTTAGCCTTAGAAATTTAGTTTTCTTCTTTAAGAGGGGTTTTATTTTCTTGAATTTTCCTTTGGATTAGCAGATTTGAATGTATAGATTGACTTTCAAACAGTCAAACACTTGACTGGGATGGCTTACCCAGGGATGATCCTGCCCAAAGCACAATATTGAACTAGATTATCTCCTAATGTTCCTGCCAGCCTTACTATTCTATCATTTTTGTTTTACCTTTCTCAGTTCCATTTAAGTGCTGAATATAAATTAGGAATTGAAGAAGACCAAACCTGTGGTCTAACTTCTAAGTTTTAAGTTAGCTTAGCTTGATATCTAAACTGGTTACTTTTAATTACAAACAAACAACCTTAAAGACTTCTGCTTGCTGTTCACCTATCAGTGATTTAAGACTCCTGTTTGCAGTGTACTGTTCCATGAGATCCCTCATGTAATAGAGAGCTGGAGGCTGCTGTTTAAGAAGAAAAACTGCAGCTAGAGAGGCCAGGTAATGGCAAAGCCCTGGTGCCCAGGCAGGGGAGAGGCCCATCAGGGTAAGTGGTTGCACATGCTGTTAGCCAGGGGCTCTTTGCCTAGGGTGAGCTGGCTGCAAGAACAGGCAGCTGAACACCTGAAGCAATAACTGGCCTGAGGAGGGAGAGACAGGTCAATGTAGTTAAACAAAGACTGTGCTGCTAGTATCATTGTGAAGGCTTTGGCTTCCACTATCACAGTCTGCTCTTTGGTGAGAGAGGCGGTGGTCTGCTGGGGAGAGACGGCCTCCATCTCACACCGCTGGGAAGGAGGCTCTTAGCCAGACTGGCTGACCTGCTCGACTGGGCTTTAAACTGAGCCTGCTGGGGGTTACGGGGGTTACCACCACTGCAAGCCCACTGGGCAACCTTTGTAAATCCAGCAGGCTAAGGCACTCAAGGGAACCCACCCCTACTCTAGCCCTGGAACGATCTGTGGGGAAGGCAAGAGCCCTCAATGGGACACTTGTCTGCCTGTATACCAATGCCAGGAGCTTGGGGAATAAACAGGAGGAACTGGTCCTCCCGCTAAAAATAAAAATAAAAATGACTATGACATCATAGGAATAACAGAAACCTGGTGGAACTCCACCTATGACTGGGCCACAGGTATAGATGGCTATACCCTGTACAGGCATGATCGTGCAGATAAAAGGGGTGGAGGTGTAGCTCTCTATGTCAAGGACAGCTACACGTCCCTGCAAATTGACATTGGCACCCAGGAAGGATGACTGGAGTCTCTCTGGGTTAAAATACGTGGGGAATGTGGCACACAGGACATCATGATAGGAATCTACTACAGATCTCCTAACCAGAAACAAGAGCTGGACTAGGAATTCACCAGGGAACTTGCTGAGGTGGCATGCTTTTGGTGCATGGTTGTCATAGGAGACTTTAACTACCCGTACATCTCATGGGAAGAGCGCTCAGCCAAATCCGACTGGTTGCAAAGCTTCCTCACTTGCGTGGATGAGCTCTACTTGACCCAAGAAGTCTATGGGCCAATGACAGGTAAAGTGTTGCTGGATCTAGTACTGGCCAGAGGGGATGATCTAGTCGGTGACCTAAGAACCGATGGAAAGCTGGGTGACAATGACCATGAGCTGATCACCTTTACTATCCAAAGCTGGCAAGTTAGTCAGCAATACAGAAATCCTTGACTTCAGGAAAGCTGACTTTGACAAGCTCAGAAGGCTCTTTGTCAAGGCCTTCAGGGACCACAACTCGACAGGCAGAGGAGTCCAAGAGGAGTGGTTGCTCCTCAAGGGAGCAATCCCGACAGCACAAGGGATGGCCATCCCATCTCGGAGGAAGGGTAGCAAAGGGGTGCAGCAACTCCATTGGCTCAGCAGGGAACTTGAGGACCTCCTACGACTCAAAAGAGAGACTTATAAAGGATGGAAGGCTGGAATTACCACTAAGGAGGGGAGTACTCAGCACTGGTCCATACCTGCAGGGAGCGGATCAGGAAAGCCAAGGCTGCAACTGAGCTCCATCTGGCTACACGTATCAAGGATAACAAAGTCCTTTTTCAGATATGTAGGGAGTCAGAAAAGAAGAAAGGTTAATATTGGACCCCTGCTGAACCAAATGGGATAGCTGATAACCGACACTCAGGAAAAGGCCAATCTGCTCAATGGGGACTTCGCATCAGTCTTTCATTAGTCCAACGGGACTGCCCTATCTAGCAAGATGTGGGACAGTCAGGGTGAGGGCATATTTATACCCACCATCGGTGTTGATGTAGTAAATGATCACCTCAAGAGGCTGGACACCTTCAAGTCAGCTGGTCCTGACAGATTACACCCTGGAGTACTCAAGGAGTTGGCAGGTGTCATAGCCCAACCATTGGCAAAAATATTCAAAAACTTGTGGCGCTCAGGTAAAGAACCTGAAGACTGGAAGAAGGCCAATATGGTACCCATCTTCAAGAAAGGGTGGAAAGTAGATCCCAGGAATTACAGGCCAATCAGCTTGACCTCAATCCCTGGTAAGATTCTGGAGAAAATTATCAGGAAGACCCTTCTGGATAAGATGGCCAAAGGTAACATCCTCAGGGACAGCCAGCATGGGTTTGTCACGGGTAGGTCTTGCCTGACCAATCTCATCTCCTTCTATGACCAGGTGACATATCACCTGGACAAGGGTGAGGAGATGGATGTCATGTATCTGGACTTTTAAAAAGCTTTTGATCTTGTGACCTCCTCACGGAAAAATTGGCCAGCTGTGACCTTGGCTTCAGCACAGTCCGATGGCTGGGTAAATGGCTCTGAAGTCGGACCCAGACAGTAGTAGATGATGAAAGTGAATCATCATGGCGCTCTGTGACCAGTGGTGTCCCCCA
>NW_017728973.1:0-488 GCF_001723915.1 Gavialis gangeticus
GCAGAGCTCGCTCCGGGTCCCCGCGCGGCGCAGCTTGTGACAGCGAGCCGGGGCGGCCGCACGGCGCGGCTTGCGTGGGGATAGCGCCGCAGCCGCAGAGGTCTCGTTCAGCCTCGCCCTCTTGTCATTGTAGGAAAGCAGAGTGGCCATCCAAGAGGCCAGTCCCGCTGTCCTCTTGATACGCCTGTATGTCCTGGTAGGGGAAACACCGTGTATCTGGGTCCATGAGGCAGTTTCTTTACTTGTCCCCGGGGACAGCCGTTCTTCTGGCGTGGTTCAGTACCCGCCGAGGGGTTGGGGCTTAAAGCCGCTTTATGGAAATGAGAGGCTCCTCCCTCGCTTGCTGCTGCGGCCATATGGAGGGCAGGCGAAACTTGGGGGCATCTGAACCCCAAGGCTCCGGGCTTGGGCCTGCACATAGGATGCCCGCCAAAAGGCTTTGGAAATATCTGAAGCCCCTAGTGGGGGTGGAGGATGCTTGCCAGGTG
>NW_017728973.1:5488-6809 GCF_001723915.1 Gavialis gangeticus
CTCCCTCGCTTGCTGCTGCGGCCATATGGAGGGCAGGCGAAACTTGGGGGCATCTGAACCCCAAGGCTCCGGGCTTGGGCCTGCACATAGGATGCCCGCCAAAAGGCTTTGGAAATATCTGAAGCCCCTAGTGGGGGTGGAGGATGCTTGCCAGGTGTAGGGCCACTTATGGTTCTGGACTGACTCACGGATTTGGACTTGATTTGGCCAGGAACATGAAAAATGTCTTTCTTTAAAAAATAAAGGCATCCCGTTTCGTATCAATAGAGGACAGAGGACAACCAGACTGTCTTCTATGATGGCCACCCTACTTGAAGAGAAAAACAGAGGACATAAAAGGCGTCGGGTTTTGTATTAACAGAGGACAGAGTAGCAGAAAACTGGACTGTCTTCTATGATGGCCACCTTAGTTGTGAGGGAAGAAATGGACTTTACCAAGACAAAGCTACAAGCATATTGTGGTCAATGGCTCTCCGCCTTTTGGATCTCAGGGCATGTCTCAAAATGCCAGCTATTAGCTTTCTCTAGGTTCTTTGACTACAGAAAAATACAAGAACAAGTCTCCTGTAGCAAAGGGTTTAGAAGAACCACAACAGAGAAGAGTGGTTTTGACACTGGGTTTCTTTTTTTCAATCTCTCTTTATCGTTTGCCCACTGAGCTAACATTGCACGGTGGGCACCCTTGTAAGGACCTCACAGCACCCCAGGTCAGTGCGCCACACATCCTGGTTGAGACTCACTGGTGTAGGGAAAGGAAGAGGTGCATAAAGGATCCATGACAGTGGCATCCATAGGTATAATTCTACTGTGCCCATATTCTTATTCTCTAACCTTTTTGGCCAATGTGCCACAAGGGAAGCTCTGCACTCTGGCCCCCCCACCCCCTTCCTTTACCCAATCTGTTGCCTTGCTCTGTGCTGCTGTGCTCCCTCCCCTACCTGCCTCACAGCACACATGCCAGGGATTGACCACCCCTGTTCTAGCTCATCTGTTTTACATTGGCTACATCAGAGCTTTTAATTGTCTACTGTTGCACTGCCCCTAGGTACAACACCCTAACTAGCCACTTCTGTAGACTACTCAGAGGGCTACAGAATGCATCTTTTTTTTTTACTGCTGTGCTAGCTGTAAACTTATGTAAAAAGAGTTGCTCAGCAGCAGGAAGCTTTCATAGCACTTTCTTTCTTGACTGGCTAAGGTCATAACTGTAAATCAAACAGAAGATACCATATTTACTTAAATTCAACCCCCCCCCCAATAATTAGATGCTCTTTATGGAAAAAAAAGTGTATAAATGTCAGCCACCTCCGATTCATCCCCC
>NW_017728973.1:6908-7740 GCF_001723915.1 Gavialis gangeticus
CCCCCCAATAATTAGATGCTCTTTATGGAAAAAAAAGTGTATAAATGTCAGCCACCTCCGATTCATCCCCCACCACTGCTGAAGGGGGGCAGCCTGCCTCCCACTGCTACACAGGCCACCATAAGGCACAGAAATGGATGGTATGGGTGTAGCATTTAGTTAAACCTTTAAATAGTTTAGTTGAATCTAACACAAATGTATTTGATTTCTATCTTCTAGAAAGTAGCTGCTTGACTCTATCCTGTAATGCTTCCAGCTTGACACAAGTGAATGAACATGGTATGTCCTGGACATGAGAGAGATATGGATAAGAGGTGAGTGAAAAATGAATGGGAGCTTCTGCATGAGAAAAAGGAGAGAGTAACTGTTTATATAAGCACCTTGCCCCCTGCTTGGGCCTGCCCTCTCCTATAGCCCTCTGGCACTTTGTCCTCCTCTCCTTTTACCCTTGTAACCTGCTGGCAGGATCCATCGCTAGTCTGGCCTGGGGCACTGAGTATTGCTGTTACTATGGGGTGGCTGGGGCCCTGTCCCCCAGGCTGAAGCATGGATGAAGCCTGTTGGCACAGAGCAAGGGTAATGCTGGGGGGAGGGGACGAAAGGAAAGGGGCAAGCAGGACAGCAGAGGCTGCTTACAAGGGGTAAGATGGAGGGCAAAGAGGCAGCAGGGGCAGATGGCAGGGTGGGGTAGTTAGTAGCTGCAGTTATGTCCCTAACCCCAGATAGGGCTGGTGCCTGAGCCATAGCAGCCACCTGCCCCACACCCTTTCCTCCCTATGCAATTTTAAGAGTAAGGGCTCCCCCCACAACCATTAAAAATTGGGGGGGAAGG
>NW_017728973.1:12740-13529 GCF_001723915.1 Gavialis gangeticus
CAATTTTAAGAGTAAGGGCTCCCCCCACAACCATTAAAAATTGGGGGGGGAAGGGGTAGGAAGATCCTTGTCTTAGAATCAAGTAAATACAGTATATGATTAGAGAAGGAAAAGTAAGATTCCTGATTTACAGTTCTGCTAGATATTAAAAAAAAAAACACCCCAAACCAACCCAAAACAGGTTAAGGCAAGAGATGAATTATCTAATCTTTTAACAGAACTGACAAGTCAAAAACATTTGGTCTGTAGGCCAGATCCTGCCTGCAGAACCACAGTGTTAGGCTCACTGGACTACTAGAAGTTGTGGGGGTTTGGTCAGGATGGAGCAGGGGGGGGAAGTGGCCTACTACAGGCATACCTCGTTTTATTGCGCTTCGCTTTATTGCGCTTCGCAGATACTGCGTTTTTTACAAATTGAAGGTCTGTGGCAACCCTGCGTCGAGCAAGTCCATCGGCGCTATTTTTCCATCGGCGCCATTTTTCCAACAGCATTTGCTCACTTCGTGTCTGTGTGTCACATTTTGGTAATTCTTGCAATATTTCAAACTTTTTCATTATTATTATATTTGTTATGGTGATCTGTGATCTTTGCTGTTACTATTGTAATTGTTTTGGGGCGCCACAAACGGTGCCCATATAAGACTGTGAACTTAATCGATAAATGTTGTGTGTGTTCTGACTACTCCACCGACTGGCTGTTCCCCGTCTCTCTCCCTCTCCTCAGGCCTCCCTATTCCCTGAGAGACAACAATATTGAAATTAGGCCAATTAATAACCCTACAATGGCCT
>NW_017728973.1:13622-14189 GCF_001723915.1 Gavialis gangeticus
AGGCCGAAAGCTAGGCCTCTTGCGCCAAACAGTTAGCCAAGTTGTGAATGCAAAGGAGAAGTTCTTGAAGGAAATTAAAAGTGCTACTCCAGTGAACACACGAATGATAAGAAAGCAAAACAGCCTTATTGCTGATATGGAGAAAGTTTTAGTGGTCTGGATAGAAGATCAAACCAGCCACAACGTTCCCTTAAGCCAAAGCCTAATCCAGAGCAAGGCCCTAACTCTCTTCAATTCTGTGAAGGCCGAGAGAGGTGAGGAAGCTGCAGAAGAAAAGTTTGAAGCTAGCAGAGGTTGGTTCATGAGGTTTAAGGAAAGAAGCCGTCTCCATAACATAAGTGCAAGGTGAAGCAGCAAGTGCTGATGTAGAAGCTGCAAGTTATCCAGAAGATCTAGCTAAGATAATTGAAGAAGGTGGCTACACTAAACAACAGATTTTCCATGTAGACAAAACAGCCTTATATTAGAAGAAGATGCCATCTAGGACTTTCATAGCTAGAGAGAAGTCAATGCCTGGCTTCCAAAGGACAGGCTGACTCTCTTGTTAGGGGCTAATGCAGCTGGTGA
>NW_017728973.1:15704-30228 GCF_001723915.1 Gavialis gangeticus
ATTTTTTTAATTAAGGTATGTACATTGTTTTTTTAGACATAATGCTATTGCACACTTAATAGACTACAGTATAGTATAAACATAACTTTTATATGCACTGGGAAACCAAAAAATTTGCGCAACTCGCTTTATTGCGATATTTGCTTTATTGCGGTGGTCTGGAACCAAACCCGCAATATCTCCGAGGTATGCCTGTACAGAATCTGGAGTTGTGGATATGGTCACTGGCAGCGGGAGGCCAAGTAACGGCTGACAGAGCCCTAGTTGCTCTCTGCATGCTTTGTATATTGCTACTGCTGTGGCCCTACCTCCTCAGGTGCTGGCCCTGCCACCTGCCCAAATGCCAGAGCTGCCTGCATCAGAGCTGGAGCTGTTGTCACTATATGCCTCAAGCTGAAGCCACCCCATGCCCCAGGCTGGATCCAGCTCAGAGAGCCCCACAGTCCAGATCTGGCCCTAGGGCAAAGTGAGTGCGACAGTCTGAACTAGCTAAGTGACTTCTCTGCCCCAGGACAAGAATAATGTCCAATTTTATACACAGAGAAATAGAATAAGGTTATGCAAGTTAACCAAGGGACCGTTACAAGACTAGAGGGCCTTATATATACTTTTTGTTAACCTGGTGCCTTTTTGTTAAAAGGATATGTTAAATTAAATGAAAATTAAGACGCTCTAATGCCAAAATACCAATACTGTACACTTAAGGCAGGAAGGATCCTACCCCCCCATGTTAACTAGCAAACAGGTTGGACAAGCAGACAGGAAGAAGGGAAAAAGAAAAAAACATTTTTATTTTTATGATTGAGAGATTTTCCTCCTCTTCTTCCCATCACATTTGAAGACTTTAAAGTGCTTATTCTAAATAATATACAGAGACTTTATTTGCACTAGAGAGTATTATAAATATATCATGCATTCATTAACAAAATATACAAAGCCAACAGAAACATACCTTGAATTTTAGCATTTTTTTAACCTAAAAAAATATATATATATAAAATAAATCACCAGGCTACAAGAGAAGAGCTTAGATTTGTAATGGTAAAAGTAACCCAAGCATTTGGCTGTGGGTAAAACTAAAGAGCCTTTGAAATACTGACATTTATAACTGCAACAAATCCATTTATTACAAATACTTTAGTGTTTTATTATGTGAAGCAGCTCAAATGGAAAAATAAAAAGTGTAAAGGTACATAAAACAGGAAGAACTGCTTGCTGGGCAATCCTAGTCAAATAAGATGCCTCCTTGGCAGAATGGTTTGCCAGATATTACAGGTCATCCTCCTTATTCTTCTGTCAGTGAAAGCAACAGTGCTTAGGGACAGGTTTTGCATAGGCTGGGACAAGTGCTGTATGTAATAGAGAAGTGTTAAGACAAATAAAATTTGCCAAGTAATGGAATTATCTAAATCTGGTTCAACGCAGAGAAAAGTATACTGGGAAGGAGTATTTTCTGTAAAATATTAAAAAACCTATTTAAACAGCATGTTGTCTTGCACTTCTATAAAAAAATTAAAACAAAACTGTATTATACCATTAAAGTAATTGAAGAAAATATGCATCTTTTAAAGGACTACATTACAGATTTTTTCAGTTTATTTTACAGTTAATGATCATTTAATCAATCACAATACTGATACAGACTTAGCAAAACCCTGTCAAAATAGCAACACCTTACCTTTGAACCTGCAGTGATCAGGATTTAATACATTTTAATTATCAGTGGTTTTAATTGTGCTGCAATTGGTGAATTTTTCTCCTCAACTAATGCAGCCAACACTACTGCCAGATCCAGGTTCCAAGGTATGATCTGCTGGCATGCCACTGCAGAGTAGTATATGTTAATGGTTTTTTGAGGATTACAGGAATCAAACCCTGACCTTGCTACGTGTTTAAAAAAGGAATTTTCCAGCTGTATCAAATACTATCCAAACCAAAATGGCACCCACGAAAGAAAGTGGGCCAGATCTCCAGAAATATATTGATAGCCTGGTCCATGATGGGAGACTGAACAGTTGATGCTCCTGGAGTTTACTGCCTTTTTGTACACAAACTTAACTAAAATCCCACCTCTGATGCTCCCTCCCTCATTCCCAATTATTACTCGAGTTCACCTTCCTCCACCCCAGTACAGGCTTTTACACATTCCAGTTTTCTCTATAATATCAAACAATCAAAAGGTTTGCACTGCAATAATTTAGAGAAAACAACAGTCAAACCTTCACTCTGCAGAGAGTCCCAAGGATTCTTAAGAAGGTATGTATAGCCTTATATTCCATTTTTAGCAATATTTTATATGGGCTGTATTTTTGCTGAAGATAAATCTTGTACAATCATTACTAGCAATACGCAAGAGCTGCTGGTGAATTAGTGTCATAGTTCATTCCACTGCATTATTTTAATGCATTAAGTTTAAATTAACATTAGGTTTCAGCATTTGAAAAAAAAAATCTGTCATTGTTTGTCTTGTTGTGAACATTTTTTAAAGAAGTGTTTAGTATGCTTTTTATGTATGTATATAGTCTATCGTTACAGTACCATCATGCATTAGAAAAAAAATTAATTACTTAAACTGTCACTACAAGTGACATTCTGCTAGCTGTGGACAAGTCTAACAGATAAGGCGAGATTTTACAGCAATGTCTGGCTTCTCTCCCTATGCTTGTTCACATTATGGTCAACATCATAAAGCTTCCACCTGTTTAAAAGTATCTTGCACACAATAAAAAAGGGGAAGTTCTCATTTGTCCTGAAATTTAAAATCATTCTACTTGACTCCCAGGTACAAAGGGATTTAGTATCAAATCAGACTTTAAAACTTTTCTCCTACCTATCTGGTGTCTAAAGTAAAGTTAAAATTCTGGTCTGGTTCATAGAACTGCTGTGACAAGTGCTGCATTTAAGATTTCAGTGAAGGAATCAACAAGCATATGACAAATTAAAACTTAAATGCTTCTACCCAAACAGCCCCAAAACAGAAGGAAACTGAGGAATAGCCTGCTGCTGCTGTGGTGTTTAATAAGAGTCTGCTCAAGGACAGCTGCTTCTGCCACCATGAAGATTCAGTATCTGCTGCCATACCAGTCACTGTTATTGATCTGCAGCAATTCAGTTACTACTTGCACCATGTTATAGTTGTGTTTCTTCAGCAGTCTCAGATTTAGCTGCCTGTCACAGAATCCCATCTCACACAGATTGGCTAAGAGAGTGGCAGTCTGCTCTTCTGTAGCTGTAGGCTGCTTAAAAAAAAAAAGAGAGAGGAGAGAGAGAAAGAACACTTTTTCAATTCAAAATACTTTAACTGATTTTAAAATTTCCTGGCTCAGGACAACTCAGAACATTGACAGTGCCCTCCTAATTTATCTGTGACAGATTATGGTGTTCTTGATGTCTTTAGACTACAGTAGGTATATGACAGCATTGTCTCTGCAGTGTAATGAATAGGTTAGACCAGTGATTCTCAACCAGGGTGAAGTGTTAGGAGATAAACAGCTAAACTAAGCAGATAAGAGCAGGCTCAGGCTTGCTGCTGCCTAGATGATTCTCCCATCCCAAATGCCAGGCCCCTCTGCAAGGAAGTAAGTACAGTAACCTATAAATTAGGTATTTGAAATTCAATGCCAATAAATTCACAAGAGATAAGGAAGAGTACCTAAGGTCCAAAAAGGTTGAGAACCACTGGGCTACACAAACACTTGTATGTGACAGTTTGGGTAGGGATATTCCTGCCTTGAGTAGGGGGTTGGATTAGGTGACCTCATGAGGTCCCTTTCAGCCCTACTTTTCTATTATTCTAGCTAAAAGGGCTTTGTTGGCCTAGCTTAGTGTTTTTCAACCAGGGTACTACAAAACCCTTTCAAGGGTGTCACATGCTTCCTAGAGAACCAAATCAGGAAATGGGTATGGCAAGAGTGCCCACTCTTACTGCAGTCCTTCCCAGTCTGACCCCATACACTGTCTCCTGGAAAGGGGTACATGGGACAGATAACAGGCACTCTTACTATAACTATTTCCTGATCTGGTTCTGCAGGAGACATGTGGTACATTTCCACATGGCTGCAGTGGTAGAAACAGCACCCAAATTAAGAACCACAAATTTAGGTAGCTTGGGGGATGGAGAGGTATCCTGTCACTTATTCTGCCCTTTTAATATTTTTTAAAACAGAGTCCTCTATGGGAGAAACCCATTATATGAAGAGTTTGGTTATTGGTGTGTGCAATCACTTTACCACAAAATGCTTTTGATTAGAGTGCTTGAGAACAATAAAATATCTACATGACATTGGCTAGGACAGGCAATGCAGCTTTGAAATTTCAGTGTAAAATCTATAGCTATATAATTTATAAACATGATCCTATGTTTTACAAATTCTTTTTAGTAATAACACAGAGCCTCAGAGCCCTACTGTAAAACAATATAAAAAATGCTGCCTCTGGTTTCAAAGGTGCTGTGATGTATGCCTTTGGACTTGGGCTGGTAACTGAATGAAACTGTATAGGACCTGACTCAGCATTACAGTGGTTCTCAATTGTAGCATTGTCAAATTCAGAAAAAGTTACAGGAGGTGACCTGACTAGAAAGAACCACTGGCACAACTGAACTAATACAGACAGATCAGCAGACCTCCTTAGCAGAGATGCAGCTTCTAGTAGAAAAGCTTTTGGGAGTATAAGTTGCATCTATAGCTACAGTGCTCAACCTCAGGCCAACAGCGCTCTGTAAGCCACAACAATTAAATACTGCCACAGCTCCCCCACTGCAAAATTTCCCAACCTGTGCACAGCCTGCAGATCTGATGACAGATCTGCAGGCTGATGACATGGGGTTGGGAGAGCTCACAAGGCTGGCCCAGCATCCTACCAGAGGGCCTAGAAGGTTGAGGACCACTGGTCTACCCAGTAATGGAATACATGCCAACATAACTTTATCAAATAAGGGTATGATATTCTTTCCACACCCCCACTCCACCCTCATTGTTATGCTGACAAGGCTGAAAATTGCTATGCTGACCAGGCTGAAAAATGTGATAATTTTTAAAATGCATCTCCAAGGATCGCAATGTCTCCAAGGAGAGGCCTGTGTACTACCAATGACCCTAAGCAATGCCACCTGGAGTTCTGAACTCCTGGTAAGATCACCCATAGCAGCAAGGTCAAAAGCAAGGTTTCCAGACTAACAGTGACCCAAAAATAAAAATAACTTAAAAGGGTCTTCAATCATAGAACAGGCAAATGAAGCAAGAATACTTCACAGTGACTGCAAAGGTGGAAGAAGGCTGTAGTGGAACAGAAACCTCCAGTTGTCTAGATTTTCCTTGCTATCAGATTAAGGTTTCCTTTTCTATAAGGAAAGTATCATATGGTTGCTGATGTGCAACAAACAGCATCCCTATCTTAAAATGAAGACTGTGCAGGAATCTCCTTTCAATAGCAAGTCCTATGGTGATGGATGAGCAGCAATGGGGGCTAGCGATTACTTGAAACCCCTAGTCAGACATACACAGATGATGACTGTATGATAGCTGTTTTTGTACTTGGAACTGAGATACGTATACAATTTGGCAGCTGCGATCATGACTGAACAGGCCTATTTAGGATCCACTCTGCTCACTCTGTATTGGGAGAGGGCTAGAAAAGGTGCCCTAAAGCAGTCTGTCAGTCATTTCACCTGACTGGAAAAATGCATCCAGTAGGATCACTATCTGCAGTCCAAATCAAATAATGAAGTTTGCAACCTAGAACATCCACACCCCAATAGACAACCCTAACAGTGATCAACTGGAGCAAAGAATAGCACCTGTGGCCAGAGACTTGCATGATTTGATACTGACACTGCTATATTTAGTGAGACCATGATGTGCAGGAGTGGAACAGCTGACAGAACGTGGCAATGGGTACACCATTTTTTTTGTAATGGAAAGGCTGAAAGACAGATACATCCATAGCACTGGTTCTGCTTTCAAGACCAAGATTGTTACTCAGTGAGCAGCTCGGGGCCATTCGTCTTCAACTGACCAACAGACAATATGCAACAGTCACCATCACATACACCCCAACTTGTGATGAAGACGAAACAAAAGAAGAACACTATTCTAAACCTGACCAAGATCTATCATCTGTTCCAAAAATGGATAATTTTTTCTTGGTGATTTCAATGCTAGTGTGGACAAAGACTGAGCTACAGAATGGAACACTTGGAGAGGAAGGCGTGGAAAAGGTCAATTCAAATAGAATTTTTCTCCTGAGCAAGCGTTTGGATCATGATCTCATCACAAATGCCTCAGTCCACCAAAACAACAAGTGAAAGACATCACAGATACTGGTTATGTCATAGTACATGCCCAGAATTTCCATAACGTCCATATCACCAGAAATACGAGCAGCACAGAGGACAGACGGCTGGATGGATCATCGTTTAATATGTTCCATCATGTGCATTCATGCTATCCCAAAATGACAAACAAAAGCAGCAGCCAAGGAAGAATTTGAGTATTGAGTGCCTGAAAGACCCTGCTAAAAGTGAGAGTCTACAGCAATGCCTCAGTGACAAACTCTGGCCTTGCTGATGATCTTGACACCTTTGATCACTGGAAAGACAAGGTGTGTGAAGACTGTAATTTAATGAGGATAGGGAAAGTCAAGGTTTCTTTGACACAAAAATGAGCATCTTCAAAGCATGGCAGAAAGACATCAACTCCAAGCAAAAGTAAAACATTTATCACATTAAAGTCTAGACCCAAAGGAAAAATTCAGGAGTGAAAGAACAAGAGATGGGAGGAGAAAACACAAGAAATCCAAGAAGTTTGCTGACAGCTATGACATGCAGAGTTTCTTCAGCACAACCAAAGCTATCTATGGGCCAAGCACACAAAGAGCTGTCCCTCTGAGGTCCAAGAATGGAACACAGTCTTTACAAAGCAGCTTTAAAAAGGCAACAGTCTTTAAACAGGCAGCACGATCAATGAAGGTTGAAGGAGCACTTTCAAGAGTTCCTGAACCGAGATTCTAATGTTGAAGACAATATCAAAGCCATTCCACAATGCCTCATTAAGGACTACACCTTTCAGATCCATTCACTTCTGAAGAGACTTTGAAAGCCATTAAGAAGATTAAGAATAAAACATTGTGGTCCTGATGGAATACTAACTGAAACTGATAAGCAAGGTGGAAAAAAGCTCTCACCCCAACTATATGTTATTAGGAAAAAACGGAAACATGAATAGATTCTCAGTAAACTTGAGACATGCTAGAACTGTTACCATATTCAAGAAGAGCACAGATTGGATTACAGCAATTATTGTGGTACGGCACTCCTGTCTATAGCTGGGAAGATCCTTGCCTGCATTCTCCTTAATAGATTCATTTTCCAGTCTGTTGAGATTCTATTCAAGTGCCATTGTAGTTTTATACCTCTCAAAGATGCAATGGATCTGATTTTTGTTGCTACAAAAAGTGCCATGAGCAACACTGAAATCTTTACATGGCCTTTATTGACTTAAGACTTTTGATTCAATCAACAGAAAGGCCCCAATGAGATCTGGATGCCCACCAAAATTTGCTACTATTAATTCAGACTTCTTCACAACATGACAGAAACTGTTCTAAGCAATGGCTGGGAAACAGATCCCTTCACTATTTGAACTGGAGTCTAATCATCTGCTAAGATTACTTGTCTTTCCAAAAGATGTAAACAATGAAGTGGTGACTAAAGCTGCAGTTGAAAAGAGTTACCATTTAGTATTTTGCTGCTACAAAAGTAAGAGTTTTTGCATTGAAAATGAACCCTATGCAGAATTTTAACAAATTCACAGATTTCACAGTATTTTTAATTTTGAGGCAGAGACTTGCCTGTTCTACAATGGGTGGTCCAGCAAACAGTGCTTTATAGGCAGAAGCAGCAACGGACAAAGCCCCTTTAACAAGCCCTCCTGCAATGCTGTTTCCCTGGGGATGTCTGTGGAAAAAATGTATTTGGTGTCAGTCAAGCATGCATTTCACCCAATCGGTAGATATGAAATGTTTTAGTAATAAAATGGAGAAAGATATGGCATTATGCAAAGAAAATAAATAGTTCTGAAGTTCAGCCTATTTCTATCAAGAACATGTTTTTATGAAAATTCATTTAACTTTTCCAAAACTAACCTTCCCAAAATGTAACTACTATATGCAGAGCGGTCAGTGTACCCACCCAGAGAGATCTGTAAGAGTTATATGTAGATATACGGCAGCACATAGTGCTGCCTATATCAAAACACCTTCAAAAGAACTCCCAGACTGACCAATATTTCTGGTCTGTACTGGTTCTCTTTTACTCAAACTATTCTACCCAACAAAATGCCTGTATTGCATTTAGACTGTGCCACTCTTGCTCCTAAGCAGAGCATATTCATTCTCACCAGGTCTTATTTTAAATCTTTAAGGTCTAGTGGTCTTTACCAAACTCTTAGGAAACAAACTGGATTTTCAAGAGAATTCAGCTCCAATAGAAGCACATAAGCAAGAGAGCAAGATTCAGTTCTCAGCAACTCTGGACCCTTAAATTTAAATATTTAAGTATTAACTATTTTGAAAGCCTAGTCCTAAATTAGTGATCAAAAATTGCCAAAACATGGACAGAACTTTGATAATACATGTTGTTTCACCTCCGTCTCCACAGGCTACAAAGAGAGCTTAAAATTTTTTTTAAAAAAAAAAAAGCAGTCCCCTTTTGTACTTGCTCAAATGAATGAAGCAGTTCTTAGCTCAAAAGGAAGTCAAGGCACACTTTTAAAACCATGATGAATCTCTGTTTCATTACCTTGAGTATTCTGGGAACTTTGATTTATTATTTATGTTTTCTGAAGGCTCCGTTTCAAGAAAATCTTCAGTTCTGGGCTCTAGAAGAGAAATCAAAAACAAGTGAACAGGTGCATCTAATAGTCATGCTAGAGAGATGCAGTAGGTGAAGGTGAATAGAAATGAGTAAACAACATTCCTAGAGTTCATATGCAACTAGTATACGTGTTCGTAAGCACCATGAAACAGCCTCTCCTGAAGTTTAACGTACAGAAAACAAAAGTCAAGATACCCAGTAAATGGTAATACAGCTATATAGATCATAATCAAAGGAGAATGAAAGCAGTGAATGCAGACTTACAGTTAAGTCTCTTAGGAACAAAACAAGTCACATATTCAACCAGCCTTATTAGTCCTACTATATAGAATTAGGTGCTCTAGGAGTCTATATTCTAATTCACCTTCACATGCCTAAATCACACTTGTGTATCCATGTAACAGCAATTTTTGGCATTTATCCAGAGGCTGGATTCCACTAGCACCAATGTGGTGGTGGCTGGGAAAGAGAAGGGTAGCCTTTTCACCTTTTAAGCCAAACTACTGGCAAGGACAGCTGGGCACTACATGTTGTATTTAACATTCATCAATTAAAAAAATAGAGAAGCAGCCCTGGGAAAGTTTCTAACTCACTGGAAACAGAGGCCCAAGCTGGAACCCAAGGCCTTCTTTCTAGGACAATGTCCACTTCACTAAGCCATCCCTTCCTTCCTTCTTGGGCCCACATACCTTCTCCTTGTGGCTGCCCAGTAGGCCTGCTTCAGGAACAAGTGCCATCACTACCAGACTGTACAAAAAATAGGATGGTATTCCTCCTTTGGTATCAGAACACTTACTAGTCAGTTTGAGGTTTGTTTTTTTTAAATGACTTTTCAGAATTTACCAGCATTCCACATATGGCTGGCTAATTCAGTTTCCTTTGGCACATACACAGTCAGTGGTGCAGACTACTGGACACGTTCAAGAAAGGAACTCATTCTGGGCAGGGGGTCAGACTCGATGATCTAATAGGTCCCTTCTGACCCCAACATCTATGAAACTATGAAATGCAGGGCAAGCATAGTTAGGAGGAATCCAAATTGCACCTGAAGTGCCAAAAATGCAGTTATGCAAGTGCCACACAAGTTTACAAAATTGTTAAAGCTTCTTATGATCTCTAAGGCCCTAAAAAAAATTCTAGCCCTCACTACAGCTGACTTTGTGCAGTCTTACCTCAGTGCCTTACACCCTTTCTGCTCACCCAGCTTAGCCAAGCTCAAGGCTTCATTTGCCACTTTCTCCTAAAGTCTTCTTCACATCTTCCATTCTACTCTTTGCAAATAGATTTTGTTTTGAGGTGATGCACCAAACCATTATACTTCTGCTTAAGTCCCTCCCCTCAGGCACACTTCTTTGCTCAGCATTTCAGGCACATTTCTGTGCTAAACAAGAAGATAGCCATTAGCTTTATAAGATTTATATATAAATGACCTGTCTGCTTTTCAAAGTGCCATTCTGCTTGTGAGCTAGAATATTGCCTTCCTGCCTTTTCTTTGTAAAAAATATTTAAAGTTTTTGGAGCAGATTACTTTTAACAAGTACCATTAACTACATGGACTAATCTTTAGCATTTGGTACTTGGTTTAGCACTCTATTTTTTCCTATGACAGTGGTTTCCAAAATTTGCTGTGTGTAAGAAATGGAAGAAGCAATCTCATATGGAAGTTACTGCTTATACCAGTAAATACCTTCTCTTATTTGGTCAACAGCAGTTGAAATGATTTCTTCAGCAGCTGACAAGCTTGGCTCTTGAATGTTGTGAATCTGAAGAGAGGATAGATCCCTGTGGAAGGGGCGGGGTTGGGGAAGGAAGAAAAACCCTATAAAAATAAAAACAAAAACCAAACAAAACCATCCCTTCCCTCTCCTCATCTCCAACTTCTGCTTGTTAATCATCACAGGCTTTCAAGGAAGTACTCAACTGAGGATATCACTGGGGTATTCATACCAAAATGCTTGCTTTTTAAAATCTTTATGGCACAGTTGCAAACCATGTCAGTTTGCACCCAGGGCTCAGTTCCACTGGCCAGGACCTTCCACAGAACGCTTCAACTCACGTGAATACAATTTAACATAATTTGGTTCACATCACAAACAGATTTCTCCCTTTATACCTTTGCTGTTGAGGTACAGTGCCGACCACTTCTGGAGTCAATGGTACTGTGTCCAGGGTCTGTGAAGTTGTTAAAATATCATTGATATTTTGGACCTGTAGCTGGCCTTCACCTTCAGGAACCAGAACCTCCATATCAGTCTCTACTGCTTTTTCCATACTGGGCTGAGAGAGAGCAGAGCTGTACATAGACTCCCCTAGTGGACGACTGGTATCAAAGCACTCAGGAAGGATGATGATATAATCCTCTGAAGCAGAAGACCCCTGGCTTTGAACTTCATCTTTCACATCCTCCTCTTCATCCTCACAATCATTGGTTTCCTCACTGATATCTGACCCTTCAGATATGGCACATTTCTCTAATAGAGAAAAAAAAAATACGCATCTAAAATTTTGCCATTAACTCTGGATGACCTGCCTGCCAAAGTTAGCTTTCATCTACAAAGTCAAGAGAGAAACAAGTACAGGATATCATCCAATTTTACCACATGTGCACAAGAGAATAAACATGCCAGATTATCAACTGACAAGAAAAACTACCTTGTTTGGAATACTCCATGGCAGTGGTCCCCAACCAATGGATTGGGGAGCCTCTTTCGATAGGGGAGTCTTTTTGACCTTTTAATCCGGGCGCCTCTTTTAGTTGATTCTGGGCTGGGGGCATGCGCCTAGCCCCACCAGCCTAGCTGGTCAGTATAGGGGAGGGAAGGGGTGAAGGCCAGATCGAGAATCCCGTGGTGAGGGAGGGAGTAGGGTTAGGGCTGGGGCCTTGATCTGCTCAAAACAGCCCTTTCTCTTCCCCCTTCCCCCAAAGACTTACCTCCTGGGGGGGGAGGGGGAGGGCAAATATTTTTTTCTCCCTCTGCCTCAGTCTGCTCCTCCCATCCCTCCTTACCTGCTGGGCACACCGGGGGGGAGAGAATGGGACTGCAGTACATCTTGGGTTGCTTTTAAAATTCCAGAATTGATCTTCTACTTTAAAAGGTTAGAGACCACTGCTGTACAACTTGGGAATGAATGTGCCACTTTGTCCTTGCTGCTTGCCTAGCATCCTGTATGTAGATGTGGCTCTGTTTACAGCAGAGGCAGGCAAAATACAGCTCATGGGCCACATCCATCCCACCAGACTTTCATCCAATCCATGGTGTCCATCAACAAATTGTACTCTGCCCAGTCCTTCTACCTATAAGGGTGACAGGGAGATGCCCAGGTACATACCCCCACCCCCAACATACCCTATTGCGCCTTGCTTCTACCCTTAAGGGAAGAGGGGCCCAACCAGCACGCAGTTTCTGGGCGGGGCTGCTGTTGCCACCAGGGCCCTGCTCTGATTCCCCAGTGTCCCACTGGCTCCGGGCAGCAGGCAGGGAAAGTGGCAGGGGCAGAGTTGTGGGGGGAAGCAGAGTTGCAGCTGGGTCAGAGCGTGGAGCCTGTGTCCAGGGGGGAGGTGGCAGCACAGAGCTCGGGTGGGCAATGTGTAGTGGGTGTGAGGGAGGGTGGAGGGGGGGCATGGGGACCCCCCCCACATTCCATCCATGGCAAGCAGCCCAGGCAGGCAGACAGCAGCACCAACAGGAGCAGGCAGGGGCGCTCAGGGTACTTGTGTGTGGCTTTGGCCAGCACCAAACATCGCAGTGAGTAACAGCCCCCGCCAGGCAGTTTCTGTCACAGACGCTCCCCACTGCATACACGCAGCCCCTGCACATGTGGGTCACAGGAGGGAAGCCCCATGTGCTGAAGCTAGCTGGGGCAGTGAAGGCAGACAGCTCCAGCACATGGGACTTCCCTCCCCTGCCGCACAGGTGTGGGTACTGAGCATGCCCACTAGAGAGACCACCTGGCAGGGGCTGCAAAATGTGCAGCACTGGCCCTTCCAGGTAGCAGCACCAGCTACGAGCGCCCCAGTCTGCTTCTGTAGCATGGGGTGCACATGGGGGTCCCCACACCCCCGACCCAGCACTCAACCCTGCATACCCTGTGCCCTCACTCACAGCCACACCCCTCAACCCCCCCCACACAATATACAAGAATAAAAATATATTTGAGTTATTATGCAATCACCTCTACATACAGCAGACAAACAAATCATGACAAATGTTTTGTAATAAAATTAAAATATGTTATATTAGATGTTTGACTTTTAGTGTATGATTTCATTTATTTCTGGTTTTCAGATGGCAACCCCCACTCTCAAAAAGGAGTATTTCCAGGGGCAAGGAGAGGGACTTCCAGTGGCAAAGGTCAGGGGTTAGGGGTGGAATTTCCATGCTCAAGATGGTGACCAGGGAGTGGGGCAACTGTCAAGGGGCAGGACTATCTATGCAGTCCTCGAAAGCTCACCACACCTCATTAAAGCAGCCCTCCATCTGAAATAAATTGCCTGCCCCTGGTTTATAAGTGAACCTTGAGGGGCAGAGGTGACAAACTAATACTCCTAGGTACTACAAAGAGGAAAGCCATCCCAAAAAGTGACTGGAGTTAGTATAACTTCAAGGTAACAAAGATCAAATAGAGCCTGCAACTCACTCTTCAGGGTTTAAAAAAAAAAAGCACCTTAGCCCAGAGGAAAAAAAAGCGAGGAGATACAGGAATTAGATAGATGATATTATATATAGATAACCTCAAAACACAAACCAGGCGCACTCACTACAGCAAGGACTCAATAACTAATCCCATTTTCAAATTTAAGACCAACCTGTATCTTGACACAATTCTCAGCTGCTCACACAAAGCCAAGATGTGCTGCCTTCTAGATGGGTGCATCAACATGAGCACCAGCTCTACCCAGTGCAGACAACAACTTGAACAGGGAATTCAAGTGTTCACTAATACCACTCCTCACACCTCTCATCTTGGTTTCATTATTAAAGACACAAATTGGTTTCAGATATTTGTTCAGAACAACAGTACAGATTTATTAATGACACACTGACTTTTTGATGATGCTGATCAACTTCCACACAACTCTATAAAAATTTTGGACCAGCATTCATCCCAAATCTCTTGCCATACCTACATTCATAGTCCTTCTCACAGAATTCATCATGGGCTTAGTTACTGAGACAGAAATCTGACCCCCAACCTTCACTCACCAAACTCATTTCCTTCTATTGCCTCTGTCTGATAGCTCTTTGTTTGCTGGGGTTTGGAAGTGGGACTACTTTTTTTCCTAACAGGTTCTTCATTTTTGACACTGTAACTGAAGGCTTCTTGTAGCATTTGCAGAGAGTCTAATAAAAGAAACAGGACAATTGAAAGTTCATAGCAATCTTCAGTGTGAGGCATTTTGCTACCAATGCTCAGCCGCACAACATTAAAGCCCCAGAAGCCAGAATAAAGTACTCACTCTGCAGAGATTTCTTCCTTTGTAGGGGCTGATGGTCAGGTGCAGCGTCCAGTGTGAGGGAGCGAATAACAGTTTCACAGACAAACTGAGTCCCACTCATATCTTCCTCCCCCTCCTCCTGGTTCACTGGATGTTCAGCTTTCAGTTTCATGTGAGCATCTGCAGGACAGCAGATTTCAGTGACAACTATGCAA
>NW_017728973.1:35228-35706 GCF_001723915.1 Gavialis gangeticus
CACTCATATCTTCCTCCCCCTCCTCCTGGTTCACTGGATGTTCAGCTTTCAGTTTCATGTGAGCATCTGCAGGACAGCAGATTTCAGTGACAACTTTGCAAGCTACAAGTGATGGTATGTTAATAAGGCTACATGAGAACATTTACCTATACATTGCATGAAACATTCCCTGGACAGGTTGCACACATTTTTCTCAAAATAGATACTTTCCAGAATTCAATTCACTTAAATGTGAATGAACAGTTCTGGGAAAGAAACTGCTGTACATGAGCGTAATCCAGTGCACAGATGTGGCAAGGAGGTTCCGAGTTCTGGATGAATTCCCTTAGCAAACATAGGAGAGGTCACGAGTAGGGGTCCACTGACATTTTCTGGGCTGATACTGATGGCCAATTATTAATGAGGCATACCGGCCGATACCAATCCAATTGCCGACATGCAACCCAGCAGCTTGGAGAACAGGATCCAGCTGGTAAAG
>NW_017728973.1:40706-45568 GCF_001723915.1 Gavialis gangeticus
AATGTGAATGAACAGTTCTGGGAAAGAAACTGCTGTACATGAGCGTAATCCAGTGCACAGATGTGGCAAGGAGGTTCCGAGTTCTGGATGAATTCCCTTAGCAAACATAGGAGAGGTCACGAGTAGGGGTCCACTGACATTTTCTGGGCTGATACTGATGGCCAATTATTAATGAGGCATACCGGCCGATACCAATCCAATTGCCGACATGCAACCCAGCAGCTTGGAGAACAGGATCCAGCTGTAAAGTCTGTTGTGGGGGGCAGAGCGGGGAGGGAAGGGGCATGGAGAGGGCAGATTGAAGCCCTGGTGGTGAGGGAAGGAATGGGGCTGGGGCAGGCACTGCCCAGCTGAGGTATGGTGCAGGAGGGAGCAGTAAGCAGCTTGTGCAGGGGACGGGGGGCGAGTCCTACTGCTGCACACACCCTCAGGGGAACCATGGGGGGCATGTGTTCCCTGGATGTGTACAAAGGGCAAGGGCAGGCTGGGGCCAGGGGCTGTGCTTGGGGCAGGCAGCGGCAGTGCTGGGAAGGGTGGCTACAGGGTAGGGGGCTGTCACTCCAAAATTCGCCATAGCCCCCCCTTGCAGCACTGCTGCTGCCCAGCCCTAGCACAGCACCCCACCCCCACCAGAAAGAGGCTGGTGCAGCCCCTGGCCCACAGTGGGCAGCCCACCCTCACCCCGCACAGATTTGGGGGGTACACACCCAAGGACCCCCCGGGGATGCATGCAGTAGTGGGATCCACCCTCCCCCCAGATGAGCTGCTCCAGCTCCATCCCGTGCCCTGCCTCCATCCCTCCCTCACTACAGAGGCCACCACCTGCCCCTCTCCCACATGCCCCCCACAAACAGACTTACCAGATAAGATACTGCTCTCCAAGCTGTCAGGCTGCCCACGTGCATGCACGCAGCATTTATCGGCAACATTATTGGCCACATCAGCTAAAAAAAGCTAACAGCCAATAATGTCAATTTTCCTTTTAAAAATCGGTGCCAATACGATATGTATGGATCAATGTATCAGTGCACCTCTTGTCACGACAAGATTCTCTCATGGTTGTTCACATTATTTTTGATCCATTGAGAATCTGGTCTTTTACCTCCAAGAAGCAAACAATCTATGACTGGGAGTGGAACAGTAATGATAGGCTGAGTCAGACATTTTTGTCTGCTTTTCCATAAGAGGATTAAATAAATTTTTACTTTACTTATGTCACTAAAGCAGACTGAACCTGAAGATATTAGAAAAAGCATCGGTGCGTTTCCCTCCAAGCTATTTTAGACCACCGCTGCATTTTAAGACAACAAAAAGGCTACTCAGCCTGTATCTGAAGATACATATTGCTGCATTTGATGGTGGCAGCAGGATGGAATTCAGTTTCTATTCACACAAACTTAAGCTTGTACCAGTCTAAAGAAAGCTGGCACATTCTTGGGCACTCCCAGGGTCATTGCTTACCAAGCAGTGGTTTAAATCCACTCCCTTCATTTTCCTCCTCTATCTGACCCAACCCAGGTTTCTCTATCAGGGGGCCATCATGCGGCAGAGGTGACATGCATGGAGTCATGTCTAGAGGGGAAAAAAAGAAACAAAGATTTAAATTAAAGGAGAAAACACATTTCGTGCCTCACAAGTGGCCGGTTCTCAAGCAACTAGCCATTTTTAAGGATAAATAGCAGCCTAAAGTTATCTGCTGGCAAAGTCTGTGCAGTACAAATATATCACAGAAGATACTTTGGTAAGAAAAGCAACCTTTATCAAAAATCGTTTACTTTTTTCACCTGCGCTTCACTATGAAAAAAGTATGCCAAACGTGAAAATACAAGCAATCTTTCAAATTCTTTTTTTTGGGCCATGGCAAAAGATAGATTAGTAAAATACAGAAGATTTGGACCTGAGAAGACAGCATTACTCTAGCCATGTGCCTTGAAAGGTAGAGCCTCTAGGAGCACAGGTTGCCCAATGGCTCTTCCATTGTCAATGACCCAGACTCAACAGGATAACTAACTTTTAGGCTCTTTTGTTCAAGTATCAGCTGGAATGGTGGCATCTGTACATTAGGATATGAGAAGATTCTTACCGACAGGTGTATTGTGGGGCACTCGTTCCAGTTCCTGCACAATGTTAATGTCCAACAGTTCAAAAGACAGCAAATCCTAAAGGAGGCAATCCCAAATGATATCCATTAGTTGGCCCTGTGATGTACACCTACACACAGGATGTAATGTTAGTAGGCTATTATACTGTAAGTAAGTCCACTCCGTTCTTCTAAATACTTAGTTTGGTTTCAGATAGCAGAAATGTGGCAATCTTAAATTGGTATCTGGTCAGATAAAGATAACCTTACTACCCCTCCTCTTGTTAGTTGGCAAGGAAAGGCTACAAGGAGGCCTACATACATCATCATCGAAAACAGTTTTTACAGTGTAATATGACAAGGGGAGGTGCCAGACATTCCCATGGCTACTGCAGCAGCAGCAAGTTGTTGTAACCGGCTGATTCAGGAAAATACTTTTATTGAACCAAAGAGTGCCCTTTTTTCACCCAAAATCTAGTATTTTACCTGAGCAGTAAGGAGATCAACTGAAGGAATGTAAAACTCTCTCTCACTGTGTGGATTTTTAATCTTCAAAGGAATAGCTGGTACTGGTAAATCTGCCAGTTCCATCACCTCAACAGCCTGCTGGGCATCTGCTTCTGATGAGTAAGCCACCTGCAGAAGCCAAAAAAAAAGGAATATGTGCCTCTAATATATGTACCTTGGATACTAGAAGTCTGAGAAGCATTCTGACTGTATTTCATGTACTTGTGTTGTACAGGGGACAGCAAAAATAATATTGAAAGGCCTCCTCCCTCCCACTCTGAAGTTATAATAGTAGATGAAAATATTACAAGAAATATGTCCTGCAAGGTTTAAGTTCACTGATTATATTTTACTGAAATGAGGATTAGTGAAAGTAAAATTTCAGTGCATATTATTGCACTTTAAGAATCAGAAACAGGTAGGAGGGCAGATAATTGAAAGAATCCTCAATGAAAGCTACTACCAACAAACCACTGAAAACAAAAGATTTTTCTTAATAAAAGTTATTTTTAATACCAATAAAGGTATTTTCCTGTTCGCCTTTGAAAGTGCTCAGGAAAATACCAGATAAGAAGGTCAAAACAGCAGTTTGGGATACTTGCCTCTTTTTTACAGGAAACTTTATCCTTTTGACTGGTACTAAAAGTCTTTTGATTACTTTCTAGACAAGCAGTGGCTGGGAAGGAATCCACAACAATACTGCACCAGATCCTGGGCCCAAATTGCTCTCCCTTGTGTGACAGCCGCCAGTGAGAAGTGTAGGTCCCTTCTAGAGCAGGAGCAATGAACTCAACCGAAACAGTCCCCACTTGCCCTGCTGCAAGAGATGGCACCAACATGTCTTTTTTTTCAGAGGATGCCAAGGTCAAATTTCCCCACATAAATTTCAGCTGGAAGATTTAGATGGAAGAAAACACATAACAAAACAAATCAAACAAGTTATTTTACTTGCAATCGGTCAACTTCCCCCACGCTCAGTATCTCTATAGTTTCATAGTTTCTAGGGTCGGAAGGGACCTGAGCAGATCATCTAGTCCGACCCCCTGCCATGGCAGGAAAGAGTACTGGGGTCAAACAACCCCAGTAAGGTGGTCATCCAACCTCCTCTTAAAAACCCCCTTCCGACCTTTCAGGACCCTTCAGCAGAGAAGCTCAAAGTGCTCTCAGCCTCCCTCAGTTTGCCACAACCAGAAGCTTTACTATCTCTCTAAGGTAGACGAAGACTATTGCAAAAGTGAAAAAGTAATATTGATTTTTTAGTTTGAAATTCAAACCCAGATCACTGATAGATGAGATTATCTGACATCAGGAAAAATGTATGCTATAGCTTGAGCTACGTCTGAATTAAGAACTATGCTGCAAGATCTTCCTTGGTAAGTTATTTCTTTAAATTATATGGCCTTTGTTTGTGTGATGAGGGGCACCTAGATACAGAACTCCCTGCAAAACACCTCTTTATTGAATTAGGAAAGCCAGTCAGGATCTGAAAGTGTGTTTTTGACCACAGTCACAACTGAAACCACTAGAGGTGCACTGATGAATCGATCCAATACTGGATTAGTGCCGATATAGAGAAAATAAAGTGCATCGGAAAACAGCTTTTTTTGCTTGGTGGAGCCAGTAAGTGCCCCATGAATATGCAGCCACAGTATAGCACTACAGGGGAGCTTCCCTGTAGCTCTCCACCCTCAGTGAAGCCTTCAGCCTGCTTACGGATAGACTCATCTTGATCAGCTGTTGCTGCCATGCAACCTGCCCACATCCCACAGGCACAACCCAGCAGCTTGGAGAGCTGTGTGCAGCTGGTAAGTTTGTTGTGGTGGATGGGACGGTGCGGTGGCAGATAAAGGCCGCCGCAGTGAAGGAGGGAGTAAGGATGGGGGTGGTGCATGGGGAGGGGGCTCCTGCTGCTGCACACATCCTGGGAGGGCATGGGGGTGTGTGCCCCCTGGATCTGCACAGGGCAGAGCAGGCTGCCACCGGGGTGGTGCCAGGCTCTTTCCAGCAGGAGGCTAGGCCAGGCTGTGCTGGAGCAGGCAGTGGTGGTTCTGGGTTTGGGGAGGGCTACAGCAAATTTTGGGGTGGATGCAGCCCCACCCCATAGCCCCCTCCGAGCACTACCACCCACCCCGAGCCTGGTGGGCGGCTCGACCAGGCTGTGAAGAGGCTGGTTCAGTCCTGGCCCCAACCAGGGAGCCTGCCCTGCCCCATGCCCTCTGGGGCTGTGCACAGCAGTGGGAGCCACCCCCCCTCCCCACACAAGCTGCAGCTGTCC
>NW_017728973.1:45764-56061 GCF_001723915.1 Gavialis gangeticus
CCCCCCCCCCATCCCAGACAAGCTATAGCTGTCCTGCGCCCTACTCCCCACCCCAGCTGGGCAGCACCTGTTCTAGCCTCAGCTCCACTACCTTCCTCACTGTGAGGGCATTGATCTGCCCCCTCACACCCCTTCCACCACAACAGACTTACCAGATGCATGCAACTCTCCGTGCTGCCAGGCTGTGTATTGGAAATTGGGTCAGTATCAGCCGATATGCCTCCTTAAAAATTGGCTATCATTATCGGCCCCAAAAATCTCTACTGGTGCACCCCTAAAAGCCACCATTCCCCTTCCAAAACTTCCCAATTAAGCTACTGGAGTTTAAGTTTATATTCAGTATAAACTAATAACAAAAAAGGGAGGCACCTTTGTGTCCAAGCTCCATTCCACACTGCCAGTGTTCTTCATCTGCCAGTGTTTGATGAATCTTGTTCCAGGTTGTAGATGAGTCCCATCTGGCAAATTCTCATCAATAAATGCTGCACTCAGAGTAGAGACAACCATTGGGCAGGGCTGTACAGGAGTCCTAAGCACACAGCAAAGTACATGAGGTTACTGGACTGAATTAACTAGGCAGATGCATTTCTGGTCATCCTTCTCAGTTTGTAGTTAATTTTAAAACCCCACTATTTAAGCTATTTGTTTTTCTTTGATTAAAAGGCGCTCTAAATAAGATACTTTGACTGCAAGTTTCTTCCACTAGTTTTAACAACACAGAAGCACACACCAAGCTAAATTATGTGCTATTTCTCAATTTTTCAGCTGATCTGCTTCTATTTAACAGCACTCTGGCCTAACTTCAAAGCACTTAGACACCAATGCTCCGATTAAAAATGTATCATCTTAATTTCTTAGCTTCGTGTTACAAAATTTTTGCAAAGGCCAAAACTATTTAAACTACAGAAGTTGCCAGTGGGCTCAGCTACAGATCCATTTGAAAAATTTCAGGCCATGCATTACATTTCAAAGGATGCCTTAAAAAAACCAAAACACAGTCTCTTATTTTTAACGTTGGCTCAAAAAGGTCAGAAACTACCTGAAGGAGTAACAGCATTCCCTTTATCCTATTTTTAGATAAGATAATTATATTAGGTGCTTGTCTGTATTCCACAGAGAGTAAAGGGACTTTATCCTCCTGATGCTGAATCAAAGAGACTGAGCAACAGCCTGTATTGGACTCCTGAACAGCTGGGCTTAAAAGCATCATTGCTTTTCAATGAGGTGCCATACTTTCTCCTCATAAGGGGCTCAAACAACTACACACTACCAGTCTGTGAGCAAAGAAAGATTAAGAAAAGCATCTGACATTGAAATACAACATCTAATTGATCAAAAAGAAGTTAAAAATTAGGTACATTTCTTCCCTTCCCTCCACACTTAAGTAACCAATTATAGTGAGCAAGGGCTATTTAACTGGTAACCTGTGGGCCAGAGCCTGCAAGGAGTTAAACTGCAGCCCCTGGGCTCCTACGCAGCTACAGTTCCTCCCAGGTTCTCCCCTACACAAGCATTTACTACCTACCAACATTTCAAGGGGTGGGACAGCAGCCAACATCTCAAGCGGTGGCCCAGGGAGGCCCATGGCCAGGAAGAAGAGGTGGGGGGCCACCAGCATATGCAGCACCCATGTATGTGGTGCAGAGGGCACCTCATGCAGTGTAGGGAGGGGGGAGTACCAAGTCCATAGTGCAATAGAGGTGGGGATCTCTGCATATGCAATGCAGCTGGGAGGAAGCCTGCATGCACAGTGCAAAGTGTGAGGGGGGCTTCCCTAAAGCTCTCGCTTTAAAAACTGGATCTGGGCTATGCATCAAAAAGGCAGAAATATACTTCTGTAATGTTTAAGGGAATGAATATCTGAGAAAATATACATTTAAGCCTGTACCTTCACAACAGGTTTCTTGCATGAAGAGTCAAGTTTAATCTCATGAAATAGGTCCCATGCAAAAAAGGTGTGCGCAAAGAACTCAAAACAAAGGCCAATAGGGGCCAAGTAAGAGAATGGGAAGAAAGATTCTCTCTTAAAAATTTGTTAAAAATGATGATGCCAGTTTATACTATACACACAGAAACCTTTGACATGTTATTTCTGTAATGCTACAAGAACACAATATGGCATATACACATGCAGGGCGTATAACAAAGTTGCTACAAAGGCACAATCTCAGCCAGGGAGTGACAGGGTCTACTCCTTAGGGGCTTTAGTGTATGAGGAGGGATTCCCTCAGTGAAGCCTTCAGCCTGCTTAGAGAGACTCAGCCTTATCAGCTGTTGCTGCCATGCAAGCTGCCCACATCCCAGTGGCAAGAGCTGATAGTCACTCTCCACTGCCCCAAACAGGCCCTTGCTGCCATTATAGCCCCATAAGCCAAACCTGCTTGCAAGCCACTTACAGCAGCAGAGGCCACTAGGCAGTCCCTGCTACCCAATCAGTCCTTGCCAGCACTGCAGCCCTGTCACGGCAATGGATGACAGGCTGCCTATTTTATCACTGCAACCCTTGCCAGAACCCCAGCTTTTCTCAGGGTCCTGGCAGTGGTGGTGGTGATTTCTATTGTGCTGCTACTGCTGCCAAAGCATAAACAAGACCCAGCACTCTGCAAAGCATGGCATTGGTAGTAGGTCCCTGCAGGACTGCCCAACAGTTTCTTGAAAGTGGGGAAGAGGAGAGGAAGATCAGAGCATTGTGGGATGCTGCAGGTGAGAAAGACCTGCCCACAAGTTAAGTTTGTCATAGAAAAATGTTTTCCCCATGACATTATTTTCAGTTTGAAATTGTAGCTTTACACACATCTGCCATTTTTCAGCATGACAAACAGCGTAAATATGTGGACTCTTTTTGTCACACTAAACACAGCTATACAACGCCACAAATACATGTCAAAGGAGAGAGAGCTATTCCCAGATACACATGCTTTACATAACTATTAGAACTTGGAACCATGGAAGATTTGACAAACAGAATTAATTTCCAAGGGTTTTACTACAGCAAATCTCTCGTGGAGTCTAACTGCCAGATAAAAATAAGTAAATAAATAAATCTGGGTACTAGCAACCCTTACATGAGACCATTGGGTTTCAGGCTCTCAGGCTTGACAGCAGGTGAACTGGGTGTCTCCAGTGCATGTACTGAGTTCCACAAGTGAATCTTTCTGTGTAGCTTGAGCTGTTTCTTCAGCTCTCGGACCTCTGCCTTTCGCTGTTTTTTCTCTGCTCTTAATCTCTGCTTTTCTGCCTTTAGAAATCTTTTGTCCATCTGTTTTTGGAGCCTGCAAAGAAAGGAAGCCAGGTCTTCACAATACAGAGTTACCAACTGAACTAGAACTTGGACTAGAATTCTGTTTTTGGTTGAAGTTAAAGGGAACCTTCATGGAACACAGCAGTGTTCCCTCCAAAGGGAAGGAAACCTATAGTAGCTGATAAATAGTACACTTTACTTGCAGAAGACATTAACATTTGTTACAGTAAAGGGATGCGGCAAAACCCAGCTACTACAGCTTCTAGACCTATAAGGTGGCTGGCTGCTGTATCACATAACTGTGCTCACTCATCTACCTCATATTCTGGAGATACTATTTATCAATTTCTTGCTCTCTTTCATAATCCCAAATCATAAAAACCTAAAAAGAAATCTGAACACAGGCATTTTTACTTTGTGGACCAGAAGAGTACTACAGTAACAGAGGCAGCTAAAGACTTACCTAACTTGCTCCAGAGTAGCAGGGAGCCGAGGGGAGAACTGGCCAAGGCTGTAATGCTCAGGTGTACAGAGTATAGGTTTCCGCAACTTTAACAATACATGATTAGGATCATGAGAATATGTCCCTGCTTCACACAGTTCACAGATATTGTAGGCTGGGCACAAACTGCAAAGGAGGAAAGGCAAAAGGTTACCCTGCTAGACAGAACTACTAAGGAAGGAAAGGAGATCCCACATACAGATATAGCCTCCCCATTTATCCAAAGAAACAAACAATCGCATATTGAGGCCTTCCTCAAGGTATAACCAAAGACAACTCAGACTTTGTACACCAATGGCTGGAACCTCCCTTCCAACCCAACTTCAAAGACAGAGCCACTTCCTATTTAGCATCTCACCTCTAACCCTGGCTTTTCTCTAATCCATGACTCACTAACTTTGTAGATTGTTTTGTGATAGTACAAATCCACTGTAGTGCAGTGTTGTGCATACTGTGATACACTGTAGGAAATGGGAAAACCAAAGCTGTCACCAGCTTTCCAAAAATATTAAGGGCAGATGCAGTAAAATTAGTGGAGTCACAGCCTGGCTGCTCCTAGTGGCCATGAAAGATAAATAGATCATACAGAACAGGGGTCTAATGTTTTTGGGCAGAGTGCCAAAAAAACTCCCAATGTCAACTTATAAGATGATGATGGGGGCAGATGGCAGGAGAGCTGCAAGGGGTTCTAATCTTTTTTGTGGTAGTACAGCCCCAGTCTCTTCCCCGCCATCCCTACAAGGTGTGTGAACCCGCTGCCAGTAACGAGCTCAGCTAGGACTCCATGGACCCCACTGCAACTCCTTGCAGCCTCCCTGTTGCCTGCTGCAAGCAGCCCCAGTTAGATGGCCAGTGGCAGGGTCCTGCCCAGAGACTGAGCCAGCTGTGGCATGTTGAGCAAAATGGCTTCCCCTGCCACATTATGGCATGTGCCAGCGGGTGCTGACCCCAGATACAGAATCACAGGAAGAAGTACCCAATCAACTGTTACAGCTCCAGTTTAGGTCTTAAGAGCAAAATCTACAGGAACTCAAATAGCAGAGTCTGCTAGTACATAGGATTTGTTACCATTGAGCACTTACCACCTATTAGCAAGTTCCTTGTAAACCAAAATTTATGACAGCCCATAATTTATGGTGGCCCTAAAACTGCACTTTTCAGCAAACTTACTATCTCTCAAAATTGTTTTGCTCATTTATATTCCTGTACAGCAAAGATGATTTAATAATAGGGGTGCACTGATAAAGATTTTCTTGGCCAAAAATTATTAACCAGCCATATCAGCCGATACTAAATCTGATAGCTCATTTACAGGAATGTAGCCCAGCAGCTTGGACAGCAGCATCCTGCCAATAAGTTGGGTGGGGAGAGGGTGGAAAGGGGTAAATCGAGGCACCCATGGTGAAGGAGGCAGTGGGGCAAGGGCTGCCCAGCCAGGGCAGCGAATGGGACCCCAGAGTCAGGAGTGGGATGAAGCCACAGGCAACTTGTTCAGGGGGAGCAGAGGGTGGGGAGGGGGAGAAGATCCCCACTGTTGTGTGCACCCCTGGGAGAGGCACAGGGGGCATGTGTTCCCCTGGATTTCTGCGTGGGGCAAGGGTGGGCTGCCCACTGTGGGCTTGGGGCCAGAGGCTACCCTGGCTCTCTCTGTGAGGTGGCTAGGAGTAGGGTGGGCTCAGCTGTGCGAGGCAATGGGGGTCGGAGGGGGAAAGAGCAGGGAATTTTGGAGTGGCCATAACCCTTCAAAGTCCCCTGTAGCACTGCCCCTGCTTCAGGCACTCTTCTCTGCTGCCTTTCCCTTGGGAACGTTGTGCTGTGGGGCAGGCAGGCGACACCAACTTGGGGGGGCTATAGCTACCCCAAAATTCCATGTAGCTCCCCCCCCAAAAGCCAGCCCTCCCAGCACTGCCACCCACCTGCTCAGCTGAGCCCACCCTGCTCCCAGTCCCATACCAGGAAGAGGCCGTCACAGCCCCTGGTTCTACGCCCAAAGCAGACAGCCCGCCCTCACCCTGCACACAAGTCTGGGGATGGCATATGCCCCTCCCCCAAGGGTGCATGCAGCAGCTGGGGGCCACCCCCCGGCTCCATCCTGCTCCTGGCCCTGGGGTCCCAATTTGCTGCCCTGGCTGGGAAGTGCCTGCCCCTGCCCCTGCCCCAGCCCCACTCCCTCCTTCACCGTGAGGGCCTCGATTATGCACACAGCATTTGTTGGTGATATTAATCAGCTACAGCAGCTGAAAAAAGCTGATGTTAATTTTCCTTTTATCAATGCCAATCCAATACACAACTGATATATCGGTGCACCTCTATTTAATAATAAAGAAGATGCATGCTTTTGCACTGTTGCTGATTATACAAGGCATGCACTGGAGCATTTAGGATAAGGATTATGCCCCGTGAGTGGTGATCTTTACTACTGAAATAATATTCACTCTCATCCATATTCCATCAACACTGAAACACCATTCTTCCTAAATATCCTGCCATCAGACTTTACCTGCATTGGTAGCGGATCCCTACAATTCGGGTCTGACAGTGGCTGCAGGAGATTAGCCAGTCACACTGGTGGCCTTCAGCTGAATGTGTCTCCAGAGTTGAATGTGCTGTAGCAAGAGAGCTGCTGGAGGAATGCAGGGGCTGGTTGTGAAGAACAAGCTTCTCACTTAGCTTCTGCTCAAGTTTCTCAACAGTTTCCTTAACTATTTGTTCCCTGAACTGAAGATAAGAAGCTGGTCACAAACACTTCTTTATGGGCAGCTTTAGGAGTCAGTCTGAAGATTCCCATCATCCCCAATTCATACGCCAGATGTGTTCAGAACTAACTCCTTTTCCTCTGCCTGCATCTTCCAGACTAAACCAAGAGTGCTTGTAGACACGCAGGATTCCTGCTAATTAGCACACCCCAGCAGTCTTGGCATCTTGTGTAGTCAATGTCCCAACACTTCGAAGTGGTGGTGAGGGCACTCGAACTCAAGCTCAATGAGCTTTAGTTAAAGGGCTCCACCACCATTTTGAAGCACAGGGAGGCTGAATACATGAGATGCTGTCAGCACTTTAATTAGAGCCACTCTCAGGAGCTAATCTAAAGTGCCCTCCCCTTACCCCTGGAGCATGTGTAAAGTGCCTCAGGTGAGTATCTCACTGATCAGATACTCATTTGGGACTTCAAAACACATGGCTCTGTATTTGACAAATTTACTTTTCTTATTATTAGCAATACTCCACAGTTTCCCAAGCAAGGTGGCTGAGAAAGTTACACAAGTTTAATATGACCCTGCTAACTTCGTACCTGCACTGACCTTCCTGACCAGCAAGCATAAGGTCCCCATTTGTCTTCAAGTCATGATTTTACCTCCCTTTTTCATATACAGAGACAGTTTATTTTGTGTATAGAGCCTTCACAGGTTTGTTAGTTGATCAAAGAAAAAAAAGCTTTAAAATTATCTAGCCCCTAAAATATGTACGTTTTTCTTCTTAGAAAAATATATTTTTGTAAAATTATAATACATTCTAGGAAAGAAATTACAAATTTCTGTGTTTCTAGGCATTTTTATGACTTCAGCTTCAGAAACTAGTAGCTGATTAATTCTTATAATTCTTAGGTAGTTTCTTCTCCTGTGAGCTTGCATGGTGACAAGCTCCTCAAAACAAAATGAACACCTACAGTATACCAGACTTCTTAGAAGTGTTACCTTCAGTGGCTTTGCACTTCTTAATTGTGCTATGGGTCAAGTCTCAGGAAGTTCTCAAAATTACACCACTAGAACTGATCAAACAGAATTTTCTACAAGCAGCACCATATTATGTGCATACTTGATGAGATGACAACCACCATGAAGTCCTAGTGGCTGTTCAGAATACAACCTAGATTCTAGCATGGAATGAGTGAAAAACCAGATGTGATTTCAATTATCCTCCCTTCCTACAGTATTTTACATAACTTTTTGAAAAGACAAATTCAGAAGACACTTACTGTTTCCAAGTAGCTTGTAAACCACTCTGGAGGCTTTTTACTGGTCCTTCCTGCCTCACCTTGATTTAGCTTTTGCTGTAGAGCAAATAAAATTGCAAGCATTATAGATGCTATTTCCTAAAATAACAATCTCTAATGAATTAGAAATTAAGCAGCACAATATACCACTTTCAAGTACATCTCCCACTTCTTCTTGTAAACTGGGAGCAGTGTTCAGGATACTTCTCTCTCAAAAATGCTGTCACTTTAAGCAGTTACCCATTCACAGAAAAAACAGTAGAAAGAGACAATACAAGCAAGCCAGCACACGCATATTAAGTAATCAGACTATGAATTTGCTAACAAAAGCAGGAATCTTTCAGTATTTCACGTAGAACTACACACTGAAGCTAAAAGAAAAGAGCATAACATTGTACACAGCTGAAGCACAGAAGAGAATTATGAAAACAAAGATGCTAGATCCTGTTCCACCTATTAGGCATTTAAGTGGACTCAGATGTCCAAGTGACATCTTATTTCATCCTCCTCAAGCCCCTGGAAAAAAAAACCATTAATATGCCTACTTCAGTAACAGAGCCATCTTAGCCTTTAAGTCACAAGAAACAGCAAGCAGGAAAACCCATTCACCTTTATGTTTACAATTTCCTATGAACTCAAGTAGGGTAGATTACAATCATACTTAAATGTCTAATAGGTAGAAGAGAATCTGGCCCAAAGATTTTGGACATCTAACCATATCTAACCTCAAATGTTTAAGACTCCTTCTAGTTGTACTGAAGAAATCATTTTTACCTGTGTTGTGGTCTTCATGTCCTCCCCTATGGTCTGAGCCAGCAGGGAATAGTGAGAGAGAGATTTCTTTCCATCCTTTAGTATGGTCATTCTTTCTGACCCTGCTTTTTCACATACTTGCGTTGAACAGGAATTTAACGTTTCCTTTGGAGAAAGGTTTTCTTATATTGTTAAGTGAAATTATTCTGATTTAGTTGTACTGAAGTAAACAGTCTTACCTGTGTTGTGGTCTTCTTCATGTTCTCCCCGATGGCCCGAGCCAGCAGGGAATAGTGAGAGAGAGGTTTCTTTCCATCCTTTAGCACGGCCATTCTTTCTGACCCCATATTTTCACACACTTGCACTGAACAGGAATTTAATGTTTCTTTTGGAGGAAGATTTTCTTCATATACGTTCATCTGAAGTTGGTTTCCTAATTTAGCCGCAATCTAAATATAAAGTGCATGATAATCACCTCCCATTCATTTCACTTCAGAAGCAGTATGTAAAATCCCTTAAAGAGATTGCATTATACTGCACTGTTATGGCTGCAAAACCAACACAGTAAGTGACGTGCCAAACTGCAGTCAGCTGAGCTCTTTGCCACCCAATACAGTCAACATAAAAGTTATGTTACAAATGGCTGGGACACGAGACAGCTGTTGTGTAGGTTTTGTTGAATTCACGACTAAGCAGTTTATCTGCACCGATAAACTGAATCAATACAAGGACTTTAGTGCAGATGCAACCAGCGAAACCACTTCACTTTTCTTTTATTCAAGAATACTTCAGTTGCATCCATTTAAAGGCATTAAAAAAGGCAAAAAAGAATTACCTTCAAAGCTTCTTCATATTCCTCTAAAAGAAAAAAAGCGAAGTGTGAATGTTTCTACATTCCAGAAACAAGCATGTAATTTTAGTATACTGTATTTAGGATCTCACGTATCAGGAAGTAAAGCTCACATACTCCCCAGGGGATTCAGTAGCATTTATATGCCATAGAAGTGACACAGAAGACTACACACAACTGCACTCAACACCCAGACGTGGAACATTCTTCATTTACACCCACCTCTTGTAATTCCTCTGAACACTGAACCTAACCCGTAGAATTTTAGTCATTATAAAAGTTGTTTGTGTTTTTAGGGATTTCTTTAGCTCCTAACCAAACTACTGAAGTAGAGAGACAGTAATAAAAAGACTGAAAGGACTTTTAAGAATAGCCTGCTACAAATTTTCCTTTTACAAGCAGATCCTTCCTGTTGCCAAGTAAGAAGCTCTGACATTGCTTGCCATGAAATTATGGCTTTATGGAAAACAGTACAATCTAAACATGAAAAAACAAATAGCTCACCTTCACTATTGACAGAGACCTGTGAAGAGAAATAATAATGAGCAAGAGTTACCATCATTTGACATAAAATGATTTACATATTTGCAATTAAATTTTCAAGTAGCAGCAGGATAGAGATTCTGGGTAAGAAATAACTGTTTTCCTATACCTCCTAACTCACTTATCATTTCACGCTATTGCCTCTTATTTTAACCTATTTATTTAGGTATGCAATTTATAGGCCTTCTTCCCAACAAACACTCAGGGTACCTTACAGCAAGAAAATCAAAACATTAAAATGATGACTAGAATGAATAAACAAAAGAAAGCAGAGACCCACTGAATGATGTCTATGCCTAGAGCATAAACTCCTTGGGACAGCTTTCTCTTTGCCTGTACACTGATACTTGACTGGGGTCTCTGCCATTTAAGAATCATTGGAATACAAGCAAACAACGCAGCTGCATCTACGGG
>NW_017728973.1:61061-62833 GCF_001723915.1 Gavialis gangeticus
TACACTGATACTTGACTGGGGTCTCTGCCATTTAAGAATCATTGGAATACAAGCAAACAACGCAGCTGCATCTACAGGAAGCAAGTTACTAAAGATTCCTTCTACTTTCTATACGTGCAAATACAGTCAAACCTTGCTCTCATTAGTACTGAAAACATTATGCCTAAATGCTAATCTAAATTAAATAGAAACCAAGCCATCATCCAAAGTTGGCTATTTATTTACCATATGCAGCATTAAGCGACTAACCTGCTGCTGTAAAAATAAGTTATTTAATCACTAGTAGTAATGCTTTTTCTAGCGAATGATTAAACTCCATTCTAAAATGCCATCAGATTAACAAACAAGAAGAGAGCCTATTTACACAGGCATGGCTTTAAGTGAAAAGGGTGATTTCTTCCTCATGAATTTTCTTGGAAACAGCAAATGTAGTGATCTTTTTAAAAAAGGAACGGTCTAATACAATACTCTAACAAAGACTTTCAGACATGTTTATGTTTTAGAAATTAAAAAAAAATCCATACTGCAGCATTCAAGTTTTATAAAAGCTTCCTTCTCATCTATAGAACCCTGTAAGTATTGAGGCAGAGAAGTTATGCCAGGCAGTTAGTTACTTGATAGGTACATGTAGAACCAAGCAATTTCTCATTGAGTCATTAATTCATATGGAGACGATGACATCTGATATGCTTAAATCTTTTGCAACTCTAATTCAGATCAAGTAAGTAATAGGGGTGTACCGATAGAGATTTTGGGGGCTGATATCGATAGCCAATTTTTAAGAAGGTGTATATGGCTGATTCAGATCCAATTTCTGATACAGCTGCATCCAGCTGGTAAGTCTGTTCTGGTGGAAGGGGAGGAGGGAGGAAAGGGGACTCTGGGGGGCAGATCAATGCCCCCCATGGTGAGGGAGGGAGCAAGGCTGGGGCAGCTTGCCTGGAGGGTGCGGGGATGGGGGAGGTGGCTCCCACTTCTGTGGACACCCCCAGAGGGCACAGGATGGGGGCAGGGGGGAGGGGATGCCCCCAGATCTGCATGGGGCAGAGCAGGCTGCAGCTGCAGGCTGGAGCCAGGGCAGTGCTGGGCTCTTCCCAGTGGGGACTGGGCTTCACGGGAAGAGGGGCTACAAGGGGGCTGCAGCCTCCGCAAATTTTGCTATGGCCCCCCCACAGCTCCCCCTCCCAGCACTGCTTCCAGCCACCCCAAGCGCACCCCCATCCTAACCCTTCCACTCCTGCTCCCGCCCCTTAAGTGCCAGGAAGAGCCTGGCGCAGCTCCAGTCCCAGCCTGGCGCAGCCCACCCCACCCGTGCTCAGCGGAGATCTATGCCCCCCCCACACTCACCATGTCCTCTGCACATGCCTATATAAAGAAAATTGCAGAGATACACCCACTACCTTCAGAGGGTGTTACAAATTGCCTCTCACCTTTCCAAAAATAAAGTAATGTCACAAGCCAACTGCTAGCTAATGATCTAACACTAAAATAGCCACAACTGGGGATATGCAGTATGAAAAATCACCTATACAAGTACCTCATCATTATCCTCATCCATATACTTAATTTGAATGTTGTTCAGGTCGAATGAAACTTTCACCTGAAAGAAAAAACAAAGATTGACACTTGACAGTTCTTAACTAGTCAGTCCCTTCCCTGTCCTCGCTCATTTAAAGCTCAATGAAGTTTTATGAAGTCCATTTTTCTGCAGTCCAGCAATGTCACTGCCTCTTCTTCAGCCATTATACAGTTTAATCATCCAATAACAAAAC
>NW_017728973.1:67833-68349 GCF_001723915.1 Gavialis gangeticus
GCCTCTTCTTCAGCCATTATACAGTTTAATCATCCAATAACAAAACCCAATATTTCCCCAATCCCTTCTTCTCTAGTTAAAAAGTACCAAAAACCAAAGCTGCATTTAGTAATCTTTCCACTGAACTGACATGGGACTTACTCGGTGTTAATTACTGTAACTGCTCATTATGTAAATACACCACAATAAGGAGAGACTTGAAACCAATGCTCTTAAGCACAGAAACCTTTAAACAAACAGACAATCAGGAAACAATACACTCATGTTACCAGCCTTTATTTCACATACCTACCTTTCTTGGGTTGCCAAAGGCTGAAGTAACACAAGTATCAAAAGACCCAAAGTATTTCACTCCATTACTAAGCGACATCTTCAAGCGTTTCAGATTCAAGAAAACGCTTCAGTGTAGCCATTCTCTAGCTGCTAATTGCTGGAACTGAACTGTAAGCAAAGCCAGGTGTTTCCCTGCAGAACAGTTTCCAAGGCGCAGATACCTATATAAGTCTAAGCATGAAA
>NW_017728973.1:73349-76657 GCF_001723915.1 Gavialis gangeticus
CATTATGTAAATACACCACAATAAGGAGAGACTTGAAACCAATGCTCTTAAGCACAGAAACCTTTAAACAAACAGACAATCAGGAAACAATACACTCATGTTACCAGCCTTTATTTCACATACCTACCTTTCTTGGGTTGCCAAAGGCTGAAGTAACACAAGTATCAAAAGACCCAAAGTATTTCACTCCATTACTAAGCGACATCTTCAAGCGTTTCAGATTCAAGAAAACGCTTCAGTGTAGCCATTCTCTAGCTGCTAATTGCTGGAACTGAACTGTAAGCAAAGCCAGGTGTTTCCCTGCAGAACAGTTTCCAAGGCGCAGATACCTATATAAATCTAAGCATGAAAAGGCTTGCCTATTTCAGGCAACTGGTAAAATTTTCGACTTGTCTTTAGAAATTGTTACACAGGGGTCAGGTTTTGGCTACTGTGGATCTAGCAGGAAACAAATAAGTAGAGCTGGAAATGCAATGAAAATGGACTTTCATATCATCGGCATCCAAGAAGCAAGTTGTTCCCTACTAAATTTGTTCAATAAATGACATCAGAACAGTACAAGCAGCTTTCCTCCAAGGATTTACCAAAAAACATCCTGCAAAGTGGTCTTGACACAAAATGCTCCTCTCTGCCAGGTCTCTAGCTGCCATTTTGTTTACAAGTCAGAAGCAAAGCACTGTCTTGCGACACAGCAATAGTGAATGCGCATCTAGAAAACCTGCCCCTGCAAGCAGCTCCACTCACCATGGCCTCCACATCTGCCCATGTAGTGTTTGATGAATCTGAAACCAGGAAGCTCTGGGTCTCTCCTTTAAAGCTCACGCTGAGGTTTACCTGGGGCTCCATCCTGTGGGGCTGTCAAAGCAGAACGTCTGTCACTCACAAACCAGTCAGAACATGGCAGAACAAGCTCTGCAGGGAGCGCAAATGCATGATCCTTAAGAGCCAGAGTTTGCTTTAAATATTTGCAGCTTGAACCAGAAACTTGTTGAACAAAGCGGGGCTGAGTGGAGACTCTGTCAGCCCGGCCATTAGGTGCTGCACTACCACCTGCGGCCAGGTGACAGGCAGCAATTCCCGAGCTATGAGTCATGCAGGGCAAGATGGACGAGGAGCCAGCAGCAGGGCCCCGGCCCCAGCCCCAGCCCTCCTCGGCCTCACAGTGCCGGCCGCTTTCTTGCCGGCTGGGCCGACGCGTCGGGCAAGAAGCACCCGCAAGGCTGTCTACACCTACGGGGCCGGGAGTGACGGGGCTTCCCCGCTTCCGCGGGCCTGGCAAGCCGGGACCGAGGCCAAGGCCAAGCACCCAGCGGCCGGGATCGAGACCAACACCAAGCACCCAGCGGCCAGGACCAACCCGGAACCTCCGCGGGGCCTAACGCGCTCCGCAGCCGCGCTCGGCCGGAGCCTCCCACCCTGCTTCAACTCGGAGGGAGCTCGCCGCCAGCGCCGCCCCAGGGGCGCGCTCATCCCCTCGGCGCCGCCTGCCCGGGCCCACAAGCTCGCTCTCACCGCCCGCGGATACTCCGTGGCCGGACGCGCCCTCGACTCCTCCGCTCGGTTATGGCGATCCTAACATGGCGGATTGACCTCACCCAGCCCCTCGCCGTTGCCGCGAGCCGATTGGTCAGAGTGACTGCCAATCCTTCCCTTCTGCCTGCTGGTTGGCCGCAGCGAAGGGGGCGGAGCGCAGAGCCCGAGACCAAAACAATAAACAGAAGAGAGGAAACTAGGGCCGGGCAGAGCGACCCCCGGGCGGGACTACATGTTCCGGCATGCCCCGCGCCTCTCCCCCCCACCGGCTCCGAACCCACAGTTGCTCAACTAGAGTCGCAACTTCTGCCCCGCGCCGGCGGAGTCATAACCCGCATGTACCTCCCACTTAGGCCTGGTCCCTTGAACGCCCCTTTCCCTCCTGACAACAAGCTATTCTGCCCCTCATTCCATGTGACGTAACAAACACCCCCCAGGGCGAAGGGCCACAGGCAGCGGCTGAGCCAATAGAGTCAATCAGTGCCCTAGTTTCCGGGTGCGGGGCGCTGCGCGGACGCAAGAGCCAATACGAGAGCTGTTGTCGACATGTGACTGCGACTCCGCCGTGTGATTGGCGGCTGTGGGGGGCAGGCTCCGAGTGGGGGAAAAGGCGCGAAAGGTTGTCAGCGCCAAGCGGAGTCTGAGGAGCAGGTGAGGGTGTGCAGGAAGCGGGGCTGGGGCAGCCCCAGCCCCAGCCCCAGCCGGGAAGGCGCAGGGAGACCGGGCCCGTCAGACAGCTCCACTGCGCCGCCTCCGCCTGCTTGCTCGCGCAGTCCCTTTGCGCCCCAGCCCGGGCCTTCCCCGCCGCGACTCGTATTCCGGCTTCGCGGAGCTTCGAGTCCAGGTGCTCTGCGGTCGTCGGGAGGGCGATGCCGGCCCGGACCCGCGCGATTCTCGCCTTTCTCCTAAATGATGTGAAGCGTTTGATCCTTTCGACCTGAGCGACGTGGGTATTGTTGACGCTGAGAAGGGCGCCCCTGGCCCTAGCCCTGGAAGTCAGTGGAGCCCGGGGCTGCCTCTCTGCAGTTCAGTAGCTTGCAGTGTGTGCCCTTGTTGTTTGCTGCCATCTCCTTTCCCAGAGGTAGCCCTTGCCTCACACTTGCCCGCTGGCACTCCTACAATAACTTCCCAGCTTGCTGCTGTGGTTCCCTTTGTCTCTCAAGCTCTGCACTCGCCTCCCTTTGCTGTGCTTACTCAAACTTTGTATCTCTGCCTTTAGAGCTGGCCATGAGCCAGTTTCTTCCGGTAGGCATGGGCACAGGAGCTGTTTTTTCTTGCCATTTAAAGCGTTTTATTGCCATGACTTAACAGACGTGTATGGCTTTACAGCACTTTCAAAATGGGTACAGTGCTTTACATTAACCCTTGTTGACTTAGATATTAAACTTGAAGTGCTGTAACTTATAGAACTTCAGCAACCTACAGGGCTTTACATAACTTTTGACCAGTGGAGAAGCCTTAGGAGTCTGTGGAGCATCCTCTGCTTCCGAATCTGGAAATTGCAGGGAGGCTCACAGCCTGCCCTTCCCCCCCCCCCAAACACTATACTTATATTGTGTTTAAGAGCATTATAGCTTTATAAAGTTATAAAAAGTGCTCTAAATTACAGCACTGTAAAACTTCTGTACACACCCTAAATCTCCAGTGTGATCTATTTTCATGTCCCATCTGCCCTATTAACAAAAACTTAACATTGATACCCCTTGGACTTCTTGCATAAACACCACTGTTTTCTATTTTGCTTTATGTAGCTAGAAAGCCCTTGCCTTATTCAG
>NW_017728973.1:81657-108881 GCF_001723915.1 Gavialis gangeticus
CCTTCCCCCCCCCCCCAAACACTATACTTATATTGTGTTTAAGAGCATTATAGCTTTATAAAGTTATAAAAAGTGCTCTAAATTACAGCACTGTAAAACTTCTGTACACACCCTAAATCTCCAGTGTGATCTATTTTCATGTCCCATCTGCCCTATTAACAAAAACTTAACATTGATACCCCTTGGACTTCTTGCATAAACACCACTGTTTTCTATTTTGCTTTATGTAGCTAGAAAGCCCTTGCCTTATTCAGATTTCTCTAACCTAAAGCCTCAAACAAACTAGTTCATCTATTAAATTAATGCTTCATTGGCAGGTGTGGGGGGAGAAAGGAGAACTTTTTTAGTAAGACCTATACGTGAGCACAAAAAGATCTTATTGAATCATTTTTTAAAACTTTCAGTATTGCCAACTCTCATGATTTTTGGTGTTGTTCTTAAAGACTCTGCTTCAGGAATGTGGAAAAACTTAGCTCTTGTAAAAAAAAATATATATGTAAATATATATAAAAGAAAGAGTTAAGTTTTTCACATTCTCAAAATGTAGACTTAAGAACAATGCCAAAAATCATGAAAGTTGGCAACGCTGCATTTTCAGTGCTATACTGGCCTTGTCTGTTTTTGTGTTCATTATTTCAAGTGTCTGTTCTGGATTGTAAGCTCCTCAGGCTCTTTGAGGAGCCTGGCATGTGGTCTGTATTAATGTAATAATGTCCATATTCAAGGCTGAGATGCATCAGATACCGTGCAGAAATAAATTGTAATGCTTTTCTTTTGGGTAGGGTATTTTGGAGCTGAAGGATGGACTTCTCTGTGGTTGCTCTTGGAGATGTGCAAAATGTACTTTCAGCTATGCAGAAGAATTTGGAATGTCCAATATGGTATGTCAAGGAAATGACCTGGATTTTACAGTGGGCTATAATATAACATTTTCTAAACTTGTGAGTTTTTTGTTCTTGTATATCCAAACACTATTTGTTATAGATACAATTGGCAAAATGCCCAGAATGTTGGGCCATTTGGAAAATGAATCCCTTTGCATCTCAGAAAATAGTGAAATAACGTTTTCCTGGTCAGATCTAAGCATGAAGTGCAGAGAAAACACTTCAGTACAGGCGGCAAATAAGTGCTAACAAATTCTGCCTGTGATAGTGACATATAAACCTCCTAGCCTCTTAACTCCTCAGTAAGAAAATCACTGCAATGTGTTTATGAGGTCACTTTCTTTGTGTCTCTAATTTAAGTGAGGCTCATAATCGTTTAAGACTAACAATGAATTGGAGCTCCAAAATTTAGGATCCCTGTTGATCTTCAGGCAAACTTGTAATTCCTGAGAAATGTGTATCTAGTATATTTTACAGATGTTAGCAAATGATTCAGGGAAGAAAGATATGATTCTAGGATTTTTTTTAAAATGAGCTTTTTTTTAGTGTTTGTTCAGTTTAAAAATTATCTCCTTAACCAATTAAAAATTCATCTGAATCAACTGCAGTGGAGATAATTTCTATTACAGAGTCACAGTGTAGATAAGCCAGTATTCTTTGCAGTAGAGCACTATAATGTCATGTCACTGGATTGTCATTAAGACATGTTATAATGGCAATAAATGGTGGCACAACAGAAATGAAAACATCATCGTGGCTTGCAGGAAAAATGCAATCAAGTTCAGTGGACAAGGTATTGCTGTCAGATCTGCCTGCTAGTTAGTTCCCACCGTGTTCTGTTCTCTGTGTGCATAGAACTTAAGGGAATGCAGAATATCGGGTCTGAGAGAAATTTGTCCCAATTTTACTGATACTTTCTGTTTAATTAAGGAATTCTGAAAGGCAACATGGATTCAAGAGTCTTAAAGCTAACAAAATATTTGGTCAACAATAACTGAAGGGGGGAAAAAGTGTAGTTTAATTTAACAGCCACCAAACCAGAGAAGCAGTAGATGGCAGTACTTCTGGAATCGATTAGCAGGTGCTGTACAATGGTGGCGGCAGTTATATAATGTGAACAGGCAAACCTATGGATACTTTCGGGGTTCAGCTGTTTAGCTTGCATTTTTATGGGAAACAGTCATAAAAGTGTAATGTTCTCTTACTACAGCAGTTTAAGTTATCGGTTAAAAAAGTTAGTTACCAGCATAAAAGCCAAGGATCCAGGAATAGAAGTTAATGCTGGTAACTAACTTTGGCTATTGTTACTATATATTGTATACTTTGCTATGAATTATTATTATTTAGACTGCCTTGTAGCAGAAATGACTGAGTTTATTTGAGCCATGTTTTCTCATCCAAGTCATCTTATCCAAGCCAATTATTATGGAATGTGAAAGCCTATCTTATCTTCTCAGTAATTCATGTTATTGCAAGCACATCTAACTTGTCCTGTACTCTCTGCACTGTCTGCCTATAAAAAACTGGTTTAAATTCAAGGTCTCAATCTTTATCCTAAGGCACTGAATATTTTGAATGTAGGATACCTAAAATAATCCCTATACATTTGAGACAATGACTGCAGATGAAAGTCCTACTTCTCTGGTATAATGGAACTGTTCACAGAAAGGATAAAACTTATTTGTGCAGGAGATCTGAACTTCCTTGGGCTCATGCAGGACTGGGGAGCAGCCTCTCACTGGCATTAAGAACCACCACAGACCTCTCTATCCTTTGTTCCAGGTGCAAGGTGCACACCTTTTGTCTTTGTTTTTGTTAAACAAAGTACACAGCAGAATGTTTTTATATTAAATTGTATAAACAAGAAAAGAAAAATCCAGCCTCCCAGCTCTTCCTTAGTGAGAAGAGGAGAAAAAAGAAATGCACTTCACAGATGCTAATATCACTTCAGCATACAGGGAAAGTGCTCTTACTGCAGGGATCAGAATTTTGTAAGGGCCTCAATGGAATATGTATTAAAGACTTGTCTTCCCAGCTTGTGCATGAGAAGTCAGCGTTAAAGATTAAGACGTCGCTGAAGAAAAAGTTGTCCCTTGTCATGCTGAATTGGAATCTTCAGAAAATGTACCTTATTGACAGAAGGAAAGAGAGAGAGTTGTGTGGGGGCAAAAAACAAATAGTGTACACTGCGGGCAAAGGCAGATACTTTGCTTGGCTCTTAACTGAAATAACATAATTTGTGTTTTTCTTGGCAATTTTTTTATTTAATTCTTGTTGAATAAAGTTTTTGTATTTATGAATTATATATTTTTGCTTTATTTTTGTTACAAGTAAGTGAATTGAGGTTGTGTTTGTTTTTGTTTTTTTCCAGTTTGGAAGTGATGAAAGAGCCAGTCTCAACAAAATGTGACCACATATTCTGCAGGTATGCCTTCAGAATTTCTTTAGTCCACATGACTAAAGGTTCCACTATCTTATATAAACTTTCTCCCATTACTTCTAATGGAATAGACTCCTTTGGTGCATTTACACATGCGCTTCACTGAGGAGTAGGCTAATTGGCTCCATAGTAAAGTGTCACCATCTATACGTGCATCAGTATTAGGGCACAGTAAATTAATTAACTCCACCATAAGATAATACTGCCAGGAACAGTACTATCCTACAGCAGAGTAATTTACTGAGCTGAAACTCTTGCATAGCCACTGACCGTGGTCACAGTTTACACCCAGGCAGCAGGGAGACGGACTCCTGCCTGCTGCCTAGCCACATGGCTCTGCACTTGCAGCACCCTTGTGCCCCAGCCAGCTCCTCTGATGCTGCCACCTGGAGCCCGGAGCTGAGTCCCCATGCCTGCTGCCAAGCCAGGCTTGTTCCATCCTGGCTCAAGTTGCTGCTTTTTCAGGTGCACGCATAGATGCTGTGCACAGAAGTAGTTTACTCCGGCTTTGCTTTGTAGATGCACTCCTTGTTAGTTAATTAATAGTTAGCTATATCAAAAGGAGAAAGTCACAGAATCCTAGAAAACTAGAGTTGGAAAGGACCTCAAGACCTCATCCAGTTCATCCCCTTGTTCAAACCAGGACCATCCCCAACTAGGTCATCCCAGCCAAGGCTTTGTCTAGCTGCGTCTTAAAAACCTCCAAGAATGGATATTACACAAGCGCTCTGGGTAACCTGTTCCAGTGTTATACTACCCTCCTAGTGAGAAAATTCTCCCTAATAGCTAACCTAAACTTCCCTTGCTGCAACTTGAGACTATTTCTCCTTGTTCTGTCATCTGCCACCACTGAGAACAGTAACTCCATCTTCATTGGAACCCCTGTTCAGGTAGTTTAAGGCTGTTATTAAACCCCCATGCAGTCTTTTCTTGTCTAAGCTAAATAAGCCCAGTTTCCTCAGCCTGTCCTCATAAGTCGTGTGCCCCAGCCCCATTGTTGCCCTCTGCTGGACAATTTGTTCATATCCGTTCTGTAGTGGGGAGTCCAAAACTGCACTACTCCAGATGTAGCCTCACCAGTGTTGAGTACAGGGAGATAATCACTTCCCTTGTCCTGCTGGCAACACACCTACCAGTACAGCCCAGTATGCCACTAGCCTTTTTGGCAACAGGGGCACACTGTTGGCTCATATATTCAGCTTATTGTCCACTGTAACCCCCAGGTCCTTTTCTGCAGAGCTGCTAGCCAGCCAGTCAGCCCCCAGCTTGTACCAGTGCATGGGATTGTATCGTCCTAAGCACAGGATTTGCATTTGTCCTTGTTGAACCTCATAAGATTTCTTTTGGCCCACTCCTCCAATTTGTCTGGGTCACTCTGAATCCTAGCTCTACCATCCAGTGTATCTACTACTGCCCCAGCTTGGTGTCATCTGAAAACTTGCTGAGGGTGCAGTCTATGCCATCTTTCAGGTCGTTGATGAAGATATTGAATAAAACTGGCCACAGGACCAACCCTGGGGCACTCCACTTGATACTGGCTGCCAACTAGACATCAAGCCATTGATTACTACTCTCTGAGCCCAGTGCTTCAGCCAGTTTTCTATCCAGTCTTTTCTAACTGAGAACTAGTGGCTCTTTCATAGACAATTTCAGATGTAAGTTGTTCAATTCATTTCCAGCTCAATTAGAATAAAACAAATGTTCAGCTTGCAAACATGTTTATACAGGTTTAAGGTTATTTTTATGAAAGAATACCCATCAAAATGGGTGCAGTTTTAGAAAAATAAACCCTTCTATTAAAAGAAGTTACCAGGCATGATGTTTCCTTCTCTCTTTATAGATTCTGTATGTTTAAACTTCTCAGCAAAAAGAAAAACAGTCTGGTACAGTGTCCAATGTGTAAAACTGAAGTTACCAAAAGGTAATGTATATGGGGGACTGTGGCATTGGGTGCAGAAGAAGCTGACTGAGCTCTTTTTTTAAGAGAGGATCCAGTGTCTAATGCAAATATCTTCACAAATAAGACACAAAATTATGAAAAGTGGAAACTTTGGAAGTATTGTCTCTATTTGAAATGCTCATCAGAGTTTCCAGAAGTATTGACAGTTCATTAGTGGCAACTCTTTTTGTCTGTGACTGTCTCTAAATTGTTGCATAGTTCATAGCAAATGTTTATGATGAACAGTGTTGCTAACAGATTTTACACAGACCCCTAAAGTTGCATTCAGTTAATTAAGTATAACAAATATAGTGAGCACTACATCTTGGGTTATTCTGAAATGAATGATGCTTTAACTAGTGATGGTGGCTACAACTTCTTGGGAAACTGTCCCCACTCAATTTGCATTACAGCTTTGCTTTCTACAGAGTAGAGCTCCCTGCCTTTTTTTGTTTAGCCCAAATTCTAAAGGAATTATTGGTAACCTACCCATACCTTTATCTTGGAAATGCATCTCTTGTGGTGGTATTTTTTCAGAAGTCTTCAGGAAAATCCCAGATTTAAGCAACTAATTGAAGGACTGTTGAAAACTATCCATGCTTTTGAACTTGATGCTGGAGTGAAGTGTAAGTGTATTATTTTTTTTCAAACACTTTCATTCATTATAAACTTACAGGACTTCTATCAGAATAATATACTCAAGCCTTAAGGTGCAAAACATCAGTGCGGGTAGTATTAAAGGTACACAAGTGATTTATTGGCAGAAGTTTGATTGAAAGCTGCTTGGCAAAAATCCCACCCAGCAGTTTCTTCGATATTGTTTTCTGTGTGTGCTGACTACCTTATTTTTACTGTTTATCTGAGAGATGGTTTAACGTATATTGTCTACTAATTTTAATTCTGTAAGTGTATGGCAAAAGTCTGTTTCTGTTCCTTTTCTGATGACTGCCCCTAAGCTGCCTTACTGACAGTCTTTTTTTTTTTTTCTTTTCCCTTCCTGTTATAGTTGCTTATAGAACAGGGGTAGGCAATGTTTTTTGGCCGGAGTGCTGAAAAACACCACAATGCCTACCTCGGAAGGTGCCGGAGTGCCGACATGGCAGCAAAAAAAAATGAGGGCAAGGGGTACATGGCAGGATGCCCTGCTTGTGCCCTGTGCCCCCCACTCAAAGCCCCTGCCCCAGCAGGGCTTGCAACATCCCAGTGGCCTGCTGGGAGTAGCCCAGGATCCCGGCTGCTACCAGGAGGCTCCAAACAGCTGTGCCAGGCTCCTGCATCAGCTACACACGGGCACATTCAGGCGCGCCTCTGAGCAGGTGATGGGGGAGGGGCCTGAGGCAGCACAGCCCCGGTCTGAGCCCGACACAGCTGTTTGGAGCCAGCCTGGGCTCTGGGCAGCTGCAGGTGCAGCAAGCAGTGGGCAGAGTGCAAACAGCTCTGCTGGGCTGCACATCTCCGGCATCAGCTCTGTGCTGGCAGCGACTGTGTGCACCTTGGGGTGGACAGCAAGGCAGAGCAGCCTGCCCCGAGGTGCCCGTGCAGTCTCCCCCAGCACGGAGCTGACACCAGAGCTGTGTAGCCCAGCAGAGCTGTTTGCACTCTGCTAGCTGCAGCTGCCAAGAGCCCGGGCTGGCTCTAAACAGCTGCGCCAGACTCATTACCTCCATGCCGGGAGCCGAGGAGAGACCAGGGTTGCGCTGCCTCCCCCACCACCCACTCCAAGGTGCACCTGCATGTGCCAGTGTGGAGCTGATGTAGGAGCCTGCGCAGGTGTTTGGAGTCCCCAGGCTGCAGCTGGCCCTGGCTCTGAGGAGCTGCTTCCAGCCAGGATCCCGGGCTGCTCCCAGCAGGCAGCTGGGATGCTGCAAGCCCTTCTGGGAGCAGCCTGGGCTCTGTCGCTGGCAGCAGCTACCCGGAGCCAGGGCCGGCTGCAGCCGGAAGTCTCCAAATAGCTGTGTCGTGGTGTGCCAAGCAAAATGGCCTCACATGCCATACTCGGCACATGTGCCAGGGGTTACTGACTCCTGTTATAGAACTTATGAGACAAGGTTGTGAGGCACTGCAGTGGTTGCATCTTAATTGCCACCTTCAAACATGTCATTCTGATATGAAATTTCATTTTTTTAGTACATGACTTGGAGTCATGTTTATTTGTATTTCAAGAGAGTGGGGTGTATTTTATGGGAGGATGGTTTGATCTGAAAAGCAGGACAGTTTCTCAGCATTGCATTTGTTTTTAGGGTGTTATGACGTTACTAGTTTTAGGGCTGGATCCTGCCAGCTGATCCATGTGCTCAGATTGGTTTGCAAGATTAAGGCCTTTGTAAATTTTATTACCTTTTTAAAGAAATTCTTAACAAATTTGATTTGGGACACTTCTGTAGTGCAGTGTTAATTCAGGTAGTTTTGCTCATTACTAACCTTAATAGATAAGGGCCTCTTGTGTTTATAGCAGATAACACTGATATGTTAAAAGATTTGTTATAGTTGTCTCTTATTAATGGCCATTTTATAAATAAACAAGAAACATTTTCTTATACCACAACAATGACAGTGTTCCTTTCCACCCCCTCCCACTGTTGTTTATTTTCAGTTTTAAACCATCAGGATTTTTCTAAAAAACCCATAGAAACCAGTTCTGCTGACACCCTCCGTAAAGAAAGTTGTGTCATCCAAAGTAAGGGCTACCGAAACAGACAAAAAAAAGTTAAAGAAAATGGACAAGCAAATCTTACCCTGGTAACTTTCTCTCTTTCCCCTTGCTTTCTTCCCTCTATCAGTTGGAATATAAGTTATTATTTTTACTAGGAACATTACTGTGAGCAAAATGTAAAGTGGCCAACAGCAAGTTGTTTTGTTTTATTACAGTTTGAGTCTGATTTTCTGATCTTCCTATATGATCTTCCCCTTAGGATAACTTACTTGAAAGAAATTGCTTGAATAAAATAGCTTTAATTGCCTTTAAATATTAAAGGTTATATTTTAGTTATCACTGGATTTACAACTCTGAGGCTTTTCCTACTCATGTATAACAGGGAAACTGAAAAGCATAACTATTAAAGGAACACCAGTGACTGGTTTATTTTTTTTAAACCAAACAAATGTATAAAATTACTTGATACGGTAATAGTGTCCGAAGAATAATTGATTTTCTTTTTCTTTTTTTTAGTAGGGCTAAACATTTTGTTTTAGGTCCTCGATGAATAGTGGCCACTGCAGTTAGGTTTCTTGATTGTTTGTTTTTGTGTTCATGTTTTGTATTGAATTTAAATATAGTTTTGTCTACTTGTAACCAAAAGATATTTTATAATGGGTACTGATTATGTTGAGCATAAGCATGTTCATAGTGTTTTTTGAACTGCTTTTTTTCTGTGCAAAATATAGCAGAGGTATAACTGAATGGTTTGCAATATTAAATGCATACAAATAGTGTCTATTGCACTAGAATATATTTTCTTAATTGCACAATATTCCTCAAGTAATTTAATCTAAATAAGTATACTGAATCACATACTTTAAAATTCCTTCCAGAACTTGAAGGCAAATTATTCTTCTTTTTACCCCCTAATCAAGAGAACATTCTGTGTCCTATGTAATACTGACTGGGCTTTTTTCCCCCCCTAAAATACATAACTACTTCCTATCTATTCTTTTACCAGCAGGGAACTATCACTGGTGTACAGCTTTCAGGCGACATGGTTAAGTGGAGTTCCCCAAGAAACAAAAAGAGAAAACTGGACTCTGATAAAATAATGTACATTGAATTTGGTAAGAGCAGCGGTTTATAACTGTTGATCTGAGGTATAATAAAACTTGTGTTGTTCCTCTCATCACCGATTCAAAAAAAGCTTTACATGCAATAATTCTTTTTTTAATAACGCATGAGCAAGAGGACAAGCAATGGAATTACAGGGCAAGGAACACAGAATTGATAAATGGAAGTAGTTTTCTCCCACAGCATGTAATTAATCCATAGAACCCACTGTGACAAGAAATCTATAAAGCTGAAAACTTAAGAATATTAAAAAAAAAAAAAGGAGGGGGGAATCTTTTTATAGATGTGAGGAAAATCCAGGGTTGCTGATGCTAAAATATTTCAGTCTTCATGACTTAAGCCTGAACTGTCCAACTTGAGTGCCTGGGGGCTGCACACTGCACTAGTAACATGCTCTGGGCTGCATGCTCAGGGGGTCACCATGTAGGAAGCGTGAGCTCCACCCCTGCCTAGCCATGCAGGCAGCAAAATCACCAGGTCCCTTGATATGCTGCCCTTCCCTAGAGACCCCATCTGGGCAGGAACCCATGAGCCACATGTTAAACCCTGATGGGCCACCAGTCAAATGGCCCTGGCTTAAGCCATTCTCTAATTATGAGAGAGAAGAATTAGATCTAGTATGGGAAGCTCTAGTATTCTATGTATGGCTACTGGGGATCTTTCTAGAGATGTAAAACTTTAAACAATCATGTAATGCATAAGTGCAGTGATCACTGGTTAGCCTACTGATTTATCCTTTAGTTTGGGCCTAGTCTGGGGCTATGGGGGGAGGTAAGCCACAAGGAGTCAGAAGGCAGCAGTGCCAGGGTGGGGTATAAAAAACCTAGTTCATGGCTTTGTTGGAGAAACTGTGTGTGTAGAGAGAAATCATTATATCCAGTGTAAAGTGGTTGTATAATCAAGCTGGATTTTATATATTATTAGTTGAAACCACATAATCCTGAGAAAATAGTTCATATATGCTTGTGTCAATAGAGTACACTGAAACCATAGCAAGTTCTGGTTTGCCTTTGTGTCCTCTCAGCCAAAGTGCTAATATCTGATTTGGTTTGTTTCAGGTTCTGATTCTTCCGAAGATCTCTTTAAAAAGGCAGGTGGTAGCAGGTAAGTTAAGGCAAATGATGTTGAAAATGTGGTCTTTTCTAGCTTAGCTCATCTAAGTTCATTTTGTTGGTTTTAAAGAACCAGATGTGCTGCAGTGTTGTGAAGAGGGACATAAAACAGTGTTAGACATCTTTGAAAGAATTTACTAAATGGACTTCAGCTGCCAATAAACATTATGTATGAAATGTTTGCTTCATGTCGGAAGGCTAGCCGTTAGGATTGTAGACAGTTAAACGACAATTCTATTTATACCATTTACCACCTACTATTTACCATTTAGTAACCTCTGGCAGGGACAGCTCCAGCCCCTTATATCTTCACCAGGCTCCTGGTTCTGCGTGGGCCCCAGGGTGCTGGCAGGGAGCCACAGGTGGGAGGCAGTGGGTGCCGCTGAGCCACTAAGGGGCAGTACACTGCCTGGTGCATGGTGGAAACAAGGGGATGGGGCCGGATCTTCCTGCTGGGGGTCACTAAACTAGGTATGAGCTATCGGTTAACCATTTAACTGATATAATTGGAGGAGGTTAAAAAGATAATTTCTTAACCAACATTTATATCCCAACTATTGAGGATTACACTACGTAGGTATATACTTAATTAAATCCAAATATGCAATGTCATCTTCTAGTCCCAGGAAGCTGTGCAGCTTCTGGACTCTCCAACAAAGTCTAAACATCCAAATGGTCCTCCTTCTATCTCCGTATATGCAGATCCCTGAATTGAAGCGCTGTGATAGAAGTCTGTCAAGGGTACATGCACAGATGCTCCTTTCAACAGTAAAATTAAATCTAATACTTGTAAAAAATGCTATTTTTGCTTCCTTCATACCATTGTTGTCCTGCATTACAGGCAACGCCCACTTAATGCTGTTTTGCTTAGCACCCATTTCACTGTGATACCTGGTTTCATTTAGCGCTCACGGGCTTCGCTGTAATGCTTATGGGTATCAGGCAGGGAGCATTGGCGGCGCACAGCCTCATCGCCATCTTTCCTCGTCAAAAATTCTCATGTACTGTGGTCTTTGGTGCTCTGTGCTTTTTCATGCTTGTGCCACTGTCTTGCTTCATTTTTTGAGTTGCACCAGAAGAAGGCTAAGAGCCTGTATGATGGTTTACAGAAAAATTTGCCTGAGGGGTCTGGTTCTGAGCCTTTTTATGCAAATAAGGGGTGGTTCAAAAGATTTAAGAGATGCAGCAACTTGCATAATATTTCTATTCAGGGGGAGGCTGCTAGTGCTGACACCCAAGCAGCTTCCAACTATAAAAATAAGCTTGTGGAAGTTATTGCGGAAGGGGGTTATATGCTTCAACAAGTCTTCAGTGCTGATGAGACAGGCCTCTTCTGGAAAAGGATGCCTTCTAGGACCTACATTTCCAGGGAGGAGAAGTCGGTGCCAGGTTTCAAGGTGTCCAAGGATTGACTTACTTTATTGCTTGGTGGTAATGCTGCAGGGGGTTTTAAATTGAAACCAATGCTTGTATACCACTCAGAAAACCCCAGGGCTCTCAAGGGTTATCTTAAAAGCGGTCTGCCAGTCATTTGGAAGTCTAACAAGAAGGCCTCGGTGACAGTGTAAGTCTTTCATAGTTGGTTTAGGGATTATTTTTGTCCTGCAGTTGATAAATGCTGTGCTGAGAACAATCTGTCCCACACGGCACTTCTCATTTTAGATAATGCACCAGGATATCCTACCACGCTTGATGACCTCAGGGATAATGTAAAAGTTGTTTTCCTGCCCCCAAATACCACCTCCATCATACAGCCGATGGACCAGGGTGTCATTGCTGCCTTTAAGTTAGGAGCAGGCAATTATTTCGGGTGGAGGGCCGCTTACTGAGTTTTGGCAAGCCATCAAGGGCCGCGTGGCAGGCAGCCAGGGGCAGGTTTCGTAGATTTCATAGACATTAGGGCTGGAAAGGACCTCAGAAAATCGAGGCTAGCCCCCTGCCCAAAGGGCAGGAAGTCAGCTGGGGTCATAGGATCCCAGCAAGATAAGTATCCAATTTGCTCTTGAAGGTGTTCAGTGTAGGTGCCTGAATCACGTCTGATGGCAGGCTGTTCCAGACCTTGGGGGCCCAGACAGTAAAGAAATTCTTCCTGATGTCCAGCCTGAAACAGTCTTGTAGTAGTTTATGACCATTTGACCTTGTCATCCCTTGGGGTGCTCTGGTGAACAAATGTTCCCCCAGATACTGGTGGTCACCCCTGATAAACTTATAGATGGCTATCAGATTACCCCTGAGCCTGCGCTTTTCCAGGCTAAAGAGCCCCATGGCTCTCAGCCTGTCGTCGTAAGGTCTGTTTTCCTGACCTCTGATCATGCATGTGGCTGCAGATAAATATTAATTTTCTAAATTTTTTAGGGACCCTGTGGGCCAGATCGAATGGCCTGGTGGGCCTTATCTAGCTCATGGGCTGCATTTTGCCCACCCCTGCTTTAAGGCTTATTACATAAGGAAAACATTTGCTCAGGCAGTCAGGGCTACAGAAGGAGAGGATGCTACAACCCTAAAAGAATTTTGGAACGACTATCATATCCGCAAGGCAATAGATAACATTTCAAGTGCCTGGGATGAAGTTGCCTCCAAAACAATGAATGGTGTCTGGCAAAAGCTTTGGGCAGATTGTGTCCAGGATTCCCACAAGGTTGAGGAACAGTGGTGACAATTCAGGACAATATCGTTGAGCTTGAAAGGAAAATTGGATTTGATGAACTTGAACCTGAGGATATTCAGGAGCTGATCGATTCCAACAGGGAGGAATTGAGCAATGAGGATCTCATTCAAACAGAGCAGCAGAGAAGCCAAGAGGAGGAGGAAGATGTTCAACCAGAAAGGGCTTTAACCAGCAAAGGCATGGCTGAAGCTTTCAAACTTCTTGAAGCTTTTCTTTCCTACTTTGCCCCTGACATGCAGCGTGGTTCTGCAGTTGAAAAAAGATTTAACAATGAAGTAAATTGTTACAGGCTGCTTTACGATGAAAAGAAGAAGCCCAAAGTGCAGCTATGAATGGATTCCTTCTTCAGGAATTGCATAACTCCAGTTTCAACCCCTGCAACCAGCCCTCAAAAAAATCCTCAGCCAAGCACTCCAAAATCCCCTGAAACTGACACTAACCCTGATAGCTCTCATTTGGAGTGCTGAAGGAAGCCAAAAGAGCAAAAAGTAAAACTGAAAGTGCATCTGTGCATACCGTTCATTATTTTATTTTGTAATTGTATACATTATTTCAAAGTTTAAAATGTTAAATAAAGTATTTGCATGCATTTAGATGTTTGAGTTAATTGATTTTAAAGAACTAGTGGGGGATTTCAGTGATTTCATAGTACGAACGGGGAGCTTCGAGAACAAATTATCTCTACTTACGTTCATTCCTTTGGGAGAATTGGTTTCACTTAACACTGTTTCGCTTAGCGCTTGGTTTTTCTGGAACCAATTAAGAGAGCGCTAAGCAGAGGTTGCCTGTACTTAGTTGCTGTAGCATGTAGTATAGTGGTTCTCAACCTTTTTAGGGTCAAGGCACCCCACCACCACTTCTGAATGAGGCAGTATCCCCAGCTGAGAACCTCTAGTGGTACTGCCTTGGCTAACCTGAGTGCTTCTCACTGGGCTCTGCTTATGGGAAGAACTGTGAACATCTTATGGAAACTGCCCCAGTGGCACAGCCAGCCTGGGAACTGCTGTGTCATGAACTAATGTAGTCCTCTTGCGTTAGGGCTCTGATAAGCCTAAAGCAGGAAGAAGCTGCCTCATGATGCCAGCTCTTTCTGGTATAGTGCCCCCAGTGCTCCTTCTGGAGCAAAAGCAGACAGGATAGTTCCATCTTTGCTTCTCTGGAAAGAGCTTAGAGGAGGATGCACCAGACAGCTGTATAGTATGCTGCCTGCTTTAGGCTGATTAGAGAAATGCAGAGCAGTTTTTTACTTGGCAGCTGCTGCAGCACCCCAATTGAAAACCATTGATGGAGTAAGTCTGTTACAATCACAATAGATAACTCTTGGTGTATATAGCATGTGTTAGTGCCATAAAAGCCTCCAGTAGATGCTGAAGCATTTGTAGCAGCGATTAAATGCATAACAGACACATTTGGCTAACATTTATTGTGGAATTTCACAGCAGAGTTGTGTGTTTCTTCCTGCCACTTTCATGAAGTCTGATTTTTTTTCTTTGAAGGGAAACGTAGTCTCAAGTGTTATCTGGCTCTGTTGTCATTTAGTGGTTATGTTGTGCAGGATTTTCACTTACAGGCCTTAGATCCTCACTGTGAGAATAGCAGAATTCTCCAAGCTCTCGAATGACTTTTTTTTGACGGGAGGGCAGCAATGAGAAGCTAGAGTGGTGCAGCTTCACCCCCTCTTTGTTGTGTGCTCCTCATGGCAGCTAGCAAAACTGTCCTCTGAAAGTTCTGGTCATGTTCAGTTCTACAGGGAGCAGAGTTCTAGAAAGAGAAGCCAGTTCAGGATGGATCTCTCTGGGAAAAGTGGGGTGTGTGCACACATACATGCATATGCACATGTACTTTGTTATGCTCATACAATATATGTCAGGAAAGTTCATCAAGAAAGGTTTCTCCAAATTCTGTGTGGGAGCTGAATTGATGAATGCAAATCCAGAGGGTGTTACATTGAGAGAAGTGGAATTAAGCCATTAACTAACTTCCTTTTTGCTCTTGAAAGCAGTCTCTTAGAACATTTTCATACCTGTCTGCCTGTGTTTTTTTGTTTCTTCACAATGCTTCTCAACAGGGCTCAAGACAAAGAAATGTTTCAGACTCCACCTGAAAAGCTTGAAGAACTGAAGTATGCTGAGAATGAAAGTGAAAGTCCACACAACGTGCAAGTTACCAACCTAGGTGGAAGAGAAATACTTCTTTCAGACTTCAGAGGTATATATTATATTTTCATAGGCAATAATACTTCGGTCCAAGATACAAAGATACAAAGAAAATTGACTGTATCGGAAATCAGCTTTTTTTGCCTGATGTGGGCGATAAATGCTCTGTGCATGTGTGCAGGTGCAGCACAACACATAGGCTATGAGGAGTATAGCCCGGCAGCTTGGAGAGCTGTGTCCGGCTGGTGAGTCTGTTGTGGTGGGAGGGGAGAAGGAGGAGGGAAGAGGCTTTGGGGTGGAGGGGCAGACCAAAGCCCCCATGGTGAGGGAGGGGCTGGGGCTGGGGCAAGGGCAGAAGCAGGCACTCCCCAACCGGGGCAGGGCAGGGCACGGGTTAGAGCTGCAGCTCATTCAGTGGGTGTGGGAGGGGCAGGTCCTGTAGCTACGCACACCCCGGGAGGGCACGGGGGGAGTATGTGCCCCTAGATCTGGGCAAGGCAGGCTGCTGCTGTGGGCTGGGGCCAGGGCTGCACTGGGATCTTCCTGCCAATAGTATTTATGGACAGGGGAGAAGTTTAAAAATGAGTACATTTGTTTGCATTGCTATACCAAATTTACTGGTATTTTATTGATAATATTGGCTAAAGTGTTAACCATCTGTTTGCAAGTTAAGGTAAAAAATTACGTGCATTTGTGCACTGGAACTGAGAAAAATGTAATGTAAATTAAATTTTTTTAATTCTCTATAGGTTCTTATGTAGTCTGTCATCACTGTAGTGTCGGAGTACTTTCCAATTGTGCAATAAGCAGCTTAATAAATGTCTGTTAAACACTGTCCATTCCTTCTCTTATCCTTTTTCAGAGGGAAAATTGTATGAGCAGCATAGCATTTTGTTGATTTTATTTATAAATTGAAGGAAGGTCACAGAGTCAACATTAACTCCCATTCCAAATGCAAGCGTTTTATGGCCTTTAGTTCCTGTGGGAGCTTTGCCCCAGTCTTGAACCAACCTTCAAGAAAGTGCTTTTCTACCCTTGCTCATGTTTGCATTCTCTCCTGCACCCATGAGCTCTGTTGTTTTATACATTTCTGTTTTGCCAGAGGAGCAGCATTTTTCTCTGTAGTTTGTGCCTTGGAAATTTCAGCCATCTTCTTAGGTTTCCTGGGCCTAGGCTACTGAACATCGTGAAGACAAAAGGACCAAGACCTTCAACTTGATTTAAACTACATACCTGATAGATGTTTCTATAATTAACTATTAATTAATGGTGTTTTTCTTGACTCTGTAGTCAAAGCCTCTTACAAGCTATTCTGCCATCTTCATCTGATAGACTTTCTATTCATTCCACATGCTCAATCTACATTGTTTTTTTTTTTTTAGTTTATTCATATTTTTTCATAGCTTCATGTCCAAAAATAAATTTTGAAGAATCAGCAGATGAAAGAATCATTGTAGTATAATGAAATAATCCTTCATAGAATTAACATTAAATCTGAGTAATGTGCTCACCTGGAAACCCAGAGAAATGAATTGACTTGGTATTAATTAGCTTTTGAAGGTTGAAGAAGAGGGAATAGAATAGTGTAGTGGGAGTAATGAAAACTCTGAAAGTAAATCTTATGGGAGAATGAGAGACAAGATAAGTCTAGAATAACTAACAGGAAATAGCTAATGAGTGTGTTAGGGGTATCAGGCTCGTATTTATGCTGATTTTCAGCTGTAGCTGCTTATTTTAATAACATTTTTATTTACAAACAAAATACCAGTTAAGGGCTTCATTAGCCTTGCATATGCAAAACATGAAATGCTTAATAATTTATCTCTTTTTTTGTATTTTCAGGTGAATGTGATTTCTCAGAGGAAGGCTTAGGAAGCAGTGAAGACATTCAAAATATCAGTGAAGACTTCCAAGCTGCTCAAGTGAATTTGTCTGAAGAGCGTTTAAAGAATAATCTCTCCATTTCTGCCTCAAACTTGCATGCAGAGCCATGTGACAGAACAGCCAATGTTACATCATCACAGAAAAAGGGCAGTAACAGTGGAAAAGAAATGAGTGCAGTGGGAGCTCAGTGCATCAGTAAAAGTGAAGAGCCTGGCTCACAGCACAGCCCTAAAAGCCAATCAGATAAAAACGAGGAAGCCAGTAGTGCTGCACAGTATGTAAAAACTTCTGAAACATTTGAACAAAAGTGTGACTCCTTACATGAAGAAATGTCTTCTGTGGAGCAGCAGCTGCAGCCTGAAGCTGTGCCCACTGATACTTTGAGCCAAGTTTCTAAGAAAAGACTGAAGAAAAGCATTCAGAAAGTCAATGATTGGTTTTCAAAAAGCAGTGAGGTGCTCTCTTGTTCCCCTCAGGATGATGGAGCAGCTGACATAGAAGAGGGAGGTTCATGTTTGTCAGACAGAGATTCCTTTATTTCGGAGAAGACTGACATAATGGTAAACTGCTTGGAAGTTGCAATGGAATGTGAAAATGAAAAGAGTTTATCAAAACCCAGTGTGCATAGCATTGAAAATAAAATATTTGGGAAAACTTATCAGAGAGGTAGAAAGTCTAATCGGCATGTTAATCTTGGAGTGGTACCCCAGAATACAGAAGTGGAAGAAGTTCCTTCTGATGTGCAGCACTTGGATAATTCCAGAACTGACAGATTAAAGCGAAAAAGAAAGACTCTCTGTGGCCTGCAACCTGGAGACTTCATCAAGAAAAGAGATGCAAAGGTTGTAGATGAGCCTGATTGCCTTGTTGCTGCAAGGGGAAAAGCTGGTGAAGATTCTTCTGTTGTTGGGGGAGATCCAGTTTGTGAGAAAAAAGGGGAAAATACTTCAGCAGAACTTCCTCTCAAGAAAGGAGAATTCATCTTTAAAAATGATGTTCAAAAGGTAATTGGTGACTGCACTGATGGAGAGCCAGAATTAAAGGTCTGTGACCAAAGGAATGCTAAAAAAGGACGTAGTTCTCTAACGGAGAGAAACAGACATTCGGCCAGAACCAAGCATACTCTACAGCTGGTAGTGAACAGAAACTCAAGTTCTCCTCATCAGACTGAGCTGCAGATTGATAGCTACCCAAGTAGTGAAGAATCAAAAAAAATTGATTCTGAACAGAGACAAGTTAGGCGCAGCAGAAGGCTTCAGTTACTGACTGGGGAAATGACAAAAGAAACCAGGAGAAGAGATGAGCCAAATGAGACATCAAGAAAGCAAGCCAATAAAAATGAAAGTTTTTCTTCTGGATTCCAGAGGGCTGTCTTGGTCAATGCCCCTGAATGCAAAGACCAGGTTGAACAGCAGGATATATTAAACCATAGCGTACCTTTGTCAGACTGTAATTTGAAAGGTACCAGTCTTGAAGCAAGCAAGGTACACGCTAGTCCTGAAACCTCTTTTACCATTATGGGAATTGAAAAAGATTTCTCAGATCCCTCACTACTACAACTTCAGGAAGCAAATGCTTGTTCTCTGTTGGCCAGTGCAGACACTCAAGGCAGCCACTCACTCCTGCAGCCATGTTCCACGAATGTTGAGGAAACTGCTGGTCCAGTACTAAACTCACCTGAAACTAAGCAGTGCACAGCTCCAGAACCCGACAAGAGCAAGTTACATGCTTGTTCACCCAAGGATAATGGATGCTATACAGGATATGATCCAGAAAGCTTCAAAAACCAAAAGATGACTGAAGCAAAAAGCATTTTAGAGTTAAACACAGAAACTGAAGATAGTGAGCTAGATGTACAGTACCTCCGTAATATGTTTAGACATACAAAACGATTGTCGTTTACTTTTCATTCTGGTCTAGTGAAGGAATCTGCAATAGAAAACACTGCTTCTGAAGCTGAAGGGAAGATGAGTACTACCCAGATAGAATACAGATATAACAGCAGAGATTTAAAAAATGATCCTCTGCATTTAAAAAAACCATCTGTAGGTCTGACTGGAGTCAGTGAGAGAGAGTCTAAAACCTGCCAAACAGCTAAAGATGTCTCTGGAAATGATACTGAATGCAGACACATTAGGGAGCATGGTGCAAACGCTTCACAAGTACAAAGTCAAGAACAATTTTTATCTTCAGCGAGGTTATTTGGTGCCAAAATTAAACATAAGAGCAGATTGCAAAAAAGAAAACAGTCAGCTGAAAAGACAGTGTCCTCTGAAATAGTGAGAGAAAGTGAGTTAAATTTGGACCTAAACCAATATAATGGAAGTCTAAGTGATCGGAATAATACAGAAGAGCCCATTTTCCAAGGAACTGGTTTAAGCATAATTAACGGAACAGGCTCCAGTTCAGAAAGCAATCAAGCAGAAAAAAATGAAGTAGCTGAAAACAAACAGCCAGTATTAAATGTTCAGCCTGAATCTATGCTGAATTGTCTAGCAGTTTGTCAACAAAGTCCTGCTGAATTTAGTTGCAAAATCTCGGAAAAGAAATGCAGTGAGGGGAAAGGCAAACAAGTAAAGAGTGATAAAGAACAAATAAACCAAGTTGCCAACATGTGGGTACCTGACTGTTTAATTTCAGAAGAAGCTCTGGAGCAACCCATAGAGGACACCAGTGGTTTTCCAGCACTGTCTGAGATGCCTGATGACTTAGTGTTTTCTGCTGAAGACCTTAAAGGTAATAACAGCTTTTGTGATGCTGATAGGAAAAACATTTCTGCTGTGTTTGTTAAAACAGATGAGAATGCACTGGTAAGAGACATCAATAGTGACAGCAGTAGCTCTAAGTCTAGGTCTCAGACCTTTGTTCGGAGATCTCGAAGAGCGGTGCAGAAACTGCAGTCCTCTGAAGAGGAGTCTAATGAGGATGAAGACTTACCATGTTTTCAGGAATTAATATTTGGCAAGTCATCAAGCACACACACTCAATCCCAAAAACAGAAGACGTCTGTGAGAAGATCTTCAAATCCCTCAGCACAGATTTTAGCACTGCAAAGTAGCAGCAGTGGCAGTGACAAAGTTGTACAGAAGATGCCTGAGGCCACCTTAAAAGAGGTGTGTGTTTCTCCAAGCCAAGAATCAGAATGCTCTGTTAACTTATTTTCTTCCCAGTCCAACATGTCAGAAGATTCAGCTAACAGACCAGAAGACCTGAGGCTAGTCCTTAGTACCAAAGAGAAGAAAAACTTCAGTGAAGGCAAAGAAGCTAGTCCACATGAAAATGAAGAGCTGAAAGGAAGAAAAAATCCTTTGCAAGATGAACACCAGGGGGACCCAAATTTGGAATCAAATATAGGTACAAATCAAGATTTACATCTTTGCTGCAATTCATTATTTGTACTACCAAACTGCTTAAAAGTCCTACTTCGATACTAGGACTACCCTGTATTGTGTATCTTACAAACACAGAACAAACAGTCCCTGCCCCCAGGAGGTTGCAATCAAGTTAAAACCATAATTTACTTCCTCGTGTTTTTCATTCTTGAAAATTAAATTCTCTATAGCAGGTACTAGGTGCAGGTTAATTCATATTGTAAGATGGCTCAACTCTTATTTAAAGGGAATACATTTCATATTAGAATATAATACCTGGATCTAGCAGTAAAGCTTCAGTGTTACTTCTATGGTTGTTTCCCCAGATTAAATGTAAATGAAGTAGAAGTGATTCCTCCCTCCTGTTCAACTGTTTAGGACTTTCTTCAACTGAAACAGAATTTTTAAATTCACAGAATAGTTGCATAAAGAGAAATACAGTCTTTCAAATGCTTCAGTAAGTTATTGTTTGGGATGCATTCTTAAGGTAAAAAGGTCAATAGCTTTTAAGTTCCATTAAGTTCCACGGTCCTTATTATAGGATTTTCAAAAAATGCTCAGATGAGTTAGGACATGAGCCATGTTGAAAGGAACATGAACTCCTAAGGTACTCAGATGCTTTTGAAAATGTCGCCCTCAATTCTGTTATGGCAGACTTACAGTAATGAGGGCCTGTTGTGAATGGGACAAGCTTTTAACAGTAGCTTTTGAAATATGAATCATAACTTCTTTTTAAAGGCGAGCCATCTGCATATGATAGTGAAGCCAGTCATCTGGGGGATTCATATGGATTATCCACTCAAAGCGAGATTCTTACTACACAGGTATGCAAGTTTACTCAAATATCATTGAAAAGCACTTAATGAACATCCTAGCCACAGCTGGTTAGCGTAAGTTCTCGAATATAGGCAACTGCAAAATTTATTAAATCCATATTGCTATAAGGAAAGAATTATGTTAGAAATTTATTTCAAGTACTTTACTATTCAGGATCACAGAGCTGCATTTATGCTATTATTTGTCAACTTTTGTCTTCTTTTATAAAGACATTCTACTACAATTGCTCATCACGGTGCTGATTTTTGACGCTTAGTTTTGGTGACGTCTGTTAATAAAATCCACTTCTTTACTTGATTAGTTCGGGAAACCTGGGCATCAAATTCCCAAAGATTGCATTGATAGGGAGTGATACTGGGTTTGCTTTAAAACATTTATCTGGGCTTATTCTGTCTTGAGTAGGAGACTGGACTAGATGACTTCATGAGGTTCCTTCTAGCCCAGGGGCAGGTAAAGTCTAGTCCACGGGCTGGATCAGAACTGCGGCAGACTCGATTTCCTAGCAGCCCTTGCCCACATCTCTGTGGCTGGCAGGGGCATGCAGGCAGCGGATTGTGGCTCTGACCTGGCTCTGGATCATGCTGTCACTGCCAAAAGATCCCAGCCGCGGTCCTAGAACGGCTTCCTGCACAATGGCGTGCCCTGCCAGCAGTGCTGGAGCCAGTCTCCATGGAAACCCTGGCCCCCACACTGTCACAGCCCTGCTACTCCTGGGGTTTCCATAGAAACTTGCTGTACTGTCATGGGCAGGGGCTGCTGGGAAATGGAGTCCGGCCAGCAGCCAGATGCACCATTTTGTTCACCCCTGTTCTAGCCCAACTTTCCTATGATCCTGTGCCACTAGGGAATAGCATTACGACCTAAAAGCCTTGTTGTCTTGGATTAATGGTTTGCTCCAGTGATTTATTAGAGGAATGTATTCCTTGCCTTCTCGAGCAGTGTTCCAAAACAAACCAATTACCTGAATTTAAAATATATACTTGTTGGTTGACCTTGGTCTAATTCCTGTTGATGAGTTGTCTTGCTGATCTTTTTCCAAGGCCTTTCTTACAATTAGGACACTATTGACAATCTCAGCCCAGTTCAAGGAGAACTGAGCTTCATTTTTCTTGAATGGTTTTTCCATTTTTCTATCCCGAATTGCAGGTAGTGCAAGTCATTCTTTATCCTAGTGCTGCACAGCTATGCTTTGGCTTTGCAATGCTGCAGCTTCAGTGGTGACTAAAAAGCCCAGAGTAGGCAAACCTTAATGCCTATGGATTGGGTTTGGTGCTGAAAAAATTCTAAAAAAGTGAAGAAGTCTAGTAAGTGATTTAGTAATGAGAGTGTTCCACATGATGGCAGTGGTGAAACTGAAAGTCTTGTTAACTGTTTTAGGAACCACCTTTGTCAAGCATGGAAAACATTTTGTAAGTTTGTAAAAGCATTCTCTGAAGCCATAAATTCTGCATAGTCTGAGAAGCTATACGGCATGATTTCAGGGGAGTGTGCGCAGTTTTCAAGAATCAAAAACAATATTAGAGAGGAAGGGATTTTTTTGTATTAGAAAATAATGTACAAGGGTTCCTAGTAATTTTGCAAAGCAAGCATATTAATTTCTGTACTACCTATTTCAAAATAAGTGTTGTTTAATACTTGTGTATAGGGAGGGACCTACCAAATTCACGAAGCCCTGGCATCCTGAAGTGGGAAGGTGGGGAGAGATTTTCATGACAGAGCAAGCCCGGGTGGGCAGATGGGAACCCCTCTAGCTGAGGGGTTCTAGAAATCCTGCTTCTCCCTGGAGATTGACAGGTGGCTACCTGTCGATCTCTGGGGAGGGGGGACTTCCAGGGCCCCTCTGCCAGAGGTGTGGGAGGTGGGGCCACTATACTCCACCTCAGAAGTAGTGCTGAATGTCATGCTGGAACTGCGAAATACAAAGGTACCCACTGTGAATTAGGTAGGTCCTCACTCATGTATGAATCCCAACATGGCTGGAATGTACTGGTATGTGCAGACTAAGATGAATGCGGTATGCGGGGGCCACTTTGTTAAACACACCTCCTATGGGGCATTCCACAGGCCAGAACGATTGAAAGAAGTAATATTCTTCTGTAACTTTACATGAAAGTAATCTTTCTACAGGAACCAACATTCACCCTTGCTCCTGTTTAATGAGGTTCTGACAACTTGGAATCTATGCCAGTATTCTGAACTAGCAGTTTTTTTTGTTTTTTTTTTTTATTTTGACATGAGATTTTGCAATAACAATTCCCAGTTACCTGAGAAAACAGTGTATACATGAATTAGGCCCCATGGTTTCAGTGAGAATCCTTCTACTGTTCCATTCACAAGTATTTTGTTACAGAAATTCATTTTTACTGTTTAGCAAATCACACTGGCTACTGGTGGCACAATGTTGTTTTTTCCATTGCAGCAGAAAAATGACATGCAAAACAACTTAAAAAAACTTCAGCAGGAAATGGCTGTGCTTGAAGCAGTGCTAGAACAGCATGGAAGTCAGGACTCTGAATTGCCATGTTCCAGTGTGGAAGGAGCAACTGCAACGGGACTGATGAGAACAGCAAGAGGTAAGCAGATAAGCAATGAAAATGATTTATGTATTAAACTGCTAGGTGGGAACTTCATTAATTATTTTTCCCTCAAAGAGCTTATATTTGGTTTGAACTTGCTTACTTTTAATATATTTTTGCTTAAAATCAGTTTGGTGTAATACACAGAATACAGCAATAGCCCTCTTTGTATTTGTGATTTCCATATTATGTTTCTTAGGCTATGAAATGCATTTCTTTGTTCTAGAGTACTCTCATTAGTCAACATATATTGATAAAGAATTTAAGTAGGTGATACTGAGCCATATGTTGCAGTTCTCTTGGACGTTATTCCAATTTGCCTTCTATCTATGAACTATGGATGGATCTAGGATTTTGAAAAGGAGAGTGCAGATGGTATGGTGCATCGTCACCAGGGATCCTAGTTTTCCACAGGAAGAAAGCAGAAAATCTCTATTTAAAAAACACAAAAACTTGCGTTTTTCTTTGACCTGAAACTGGCAGCATCCCGTGGAGAGAAGCACTGCTTCTGCTTTCTTTTATTTTTGCCATGGTTTTTGCCTCTTGGCCAATCAGTAGCTGGGTGGTGGGGGCGGGGCACACTGCTGATTGGCCTAGAGGCAAAAACCATGACAATAACAGCAGAAATGGAGCTGCTTGCTGCAGGATGCTGCTGCACTTTCGGTAGGTTGTGATAATATGCAGATTCCACAGTTTTCTGTAGTGAACAGAAAACTAGGAGCTCTGATCATGGCATATAACTAGAAACCCACTTAATTTGTGCTTTTTTGGATTTTGTGGAAATTGCAGAATTAACACACACAAAAAATCCTAAATAAAAATGCTGGCTCCCCAGTGGAAGCCAGCGGTCCTCACTGCTGGGAGGGGAAGGTGCTTGCTGGCAGGGCAGGATAAAGGACAGCAGACAAGATGGTGGTTGTCCCCTCATTCCTCCTCCCACCAGAACCTCTCCATCAATCAGTGCCAAGGGGCAGGGTGGCAGGAAGGGCAGCTAGCAATCAAGATGGCAGCTGCCCCTTCATCCTTCCTTCCCCCCCTTGGCCTCTCTGCTAGTCATTGCTGAGGGGTGGGGCTGATGCAAAATGCCCATGAAATCACTTCTGTGCACCATGAGCAGGCTACAGAAAATCTTGTTTTGCTGCAATTTAAGCATTTCCAGAGATTTTTATTGGGGTTTTAGAGGTTAAGCAATTTCAAAAAATCCAAGGCAACTGTCTATTAAAGTGTGGCAGCTGTTTTGATGCTCAGATTCCTGCAGATATTTAGCGCCATCATTTTGGGGGAGGGTCTTGAACAGATTTCCCTCACTTTAAGAGGCCCCAATGAGCTTTGCTGTGTTTCAGTTCCTAGTGTTTTCTCTTGATTGTTTTTTCCTTTTAGATACCTACTGAACAACTTATTCCCAGTATTTTAAATAGTAAGACTGACTATAATAAGGGCATGGTAAATTAGAGCTTATGTTAATAACATTTCAAATAAACTCCCCTTGCAGTATGCAGGACAGAAAAGGATGTAGCCAGATAGATGTAAACCTATGACTTCACAGTTCAGTTAATTTGAAGTTGCATTTTGCTCCATTTCTAAGCATATCTCCATTTGATTTTTTTTTCTTTTTAGCATTGATGAGCCTACACAAGTCTTACCAACAGTATGAGTTATAGGGTAGACAAATCATATATGTTCAATGGTAAAAACATAAGTGTCTACTTGTCAGGACAACTTACTGTTGGTAACATAACCGCAGATTAATTTGTGGTGATAAATGTACACTTTCAATAATGTAAAAAGCCTATTATTACTCATTGCTGTTCTGCTACCAGTTCCAATGGAAAAAGGGGATTCAAATGACTACTAGTACAACCTGGCTTTTTAATTATAGTCTTTTTGGTTTTGTGATCTGCTTTGCCTTTTCCATTTGGTTCTGTTCATCCACTTTTTACCATTTTCTTTTAAGTTCTTCATCTCGCATACTTTAGAAATACAGTAAATATGATTTAAATTCCTTTTTGTATCTTAACAGAAAAAGTGGTCATGCCAGCCCAGGGTAGACCAAATTGAGTAGAAATGCTATTCCTGATGGAGCTAGCTTTGAACTGAGTATTTATGTGACATTTTTTCATAGCACCTACCAAAGCTCATGCCTCTCTGAACCAGTTAGTCTTTAAAGTGCCACCCTACCTTGTGTGTGACATTTCTGAATCCAATAGGCTAAATTCATAAGATAACTGTAAATAGCATGTTTGAGGATTAAGCTAGGAAATCAATTATTAGTTTCCTTCAGGCTAGAAAATGACTTAAAACAAATTAATCAATATAGTCCTTGTTTACATTGTCATGCTAGAATGTGCATTTCAGGCTTCCTTGTAAAAGCTTAAAAACAATTACAGTTATTGTTGATTTGATAAAAATTGCAAGCATCTCCAAGCAATTAGGTGTTTGCCTTTCTAACCACTTACTGGTGAACAGAGATAAATCCCCAAAAACATGATAACAGAAATGTATAAAGTAGCAGGACTCTGCTTTGGGTCTGTTTGATAGTTCTACTTTTTTCAATATTATGTCCACCTAATTCATCAGGTGTAAATTATTTAGTATGTAAAATAAAATGTAGGTGTTTGCTGTGTTCAAATACTTAATGTCTTGTGTAGGTTGATTTGCTGGACACTGGGATTTTACAGTCTGAGAGAACTTTTACAGGAATTGGAAATTAATGTGGCTGTATTTTTGCAGGGTTAGTGCTATATTATAATCAGCAGAATACTGAAAGTTGCTTAAACTAATCTCATTTTGGAAGTAGAAATTTCAGTGGCACTAGTGGTTTACTCAAACAATATATGGTTATATTTCTGTGAGTACTTTTCCTAGAAGATTTTATTTGAGGTTTTTCTCTTGGTGTTGACAGTTACGTATGCCTGTTGCTTTACTTGATGCATTAAATTTGCTTTTTTAATTGGGAATATATTTTTCCTTCTAAAGCAAATCAGATACGTTTCTGGGTTGATGTTTCAAATAAATACTTGAATCTCACACTGAAAGTACATTTAAGAATGTGGTTTTTATTTTGCTTGGATTTTTGAAGGAGCAATGTTAACTTCAGAAGCAGATCTTGACAATCACAAAACCGGTAGTTCAGTAGGACTTCCACCTGATGAATTCCATGGAATGCCAAGTCATTGTTTCAACAGTAACAGCAAAGGACTAGAAGAGGAAGGGTAAATTCTGCTTTGTTTTTGGGTTGCTTTTTTATTGCTTTCTTTGGGAAAATTAGTCTTGTGAAACAAATGTCATGTTTGAATAATAATTTGATTTGAGATTCTACCTCTAACCAAAATATTTTAGTTTTTCTATTTTGTGGGGGTGAGGGTGCGAGTTGAGGGAGGTGTCTTTCTGCTTAGATTTTATGTAGCTTGTTCTGTCATCCCATGACAGTTAGCTGTTAGGTGCCTAGGTGTAGTCTGTTCTGCAGACCAGAAGCAGTGTTCTCCTCAGTCATTCTGTCTGCATCTCTTGATTCTTGCCTTGCACTTTGAGGCAGAAGATCATAGAATCATAGAAGTAGGTTTGGAAGGGACCTTGTAGATC
>NW_017728973.1:108892-109092 GCF_001723915.1 Gavialis gangeticus
AAGTGCCTCTGCAAGCTGGCCCGAAAATTCCCTGTCCAGCTTCTCCCCTTGGTTGGGTGTTCTGTAGTAGACCCCCACTGTTAGATTCCTCTCCCCACAGCTACCTTGTATCTTGACCCAGAGCACTTCAGCTTGCCCCTCTGACCCCATTTTGCTGGCAGAGGATGTGTATTGCTCCTTGACATAGAGCGCCACACCCC
>NW_017728973.1:109286-110323 GCF_001723915.1 Gavialis gangeticus
AGCATTGGTATACAGGCATTTAAGGCCTTGCCTAGCTGCGTGTGCCACCCCCAGGTTTGGGAGACTGTTTGGACCCCTGTTTCTTACCTGGGCACTCCTTGCATTTGTCACCTGTCTTGCTCGGGTGGTGTCTTCTCGTCTTCCTGCGGCTCCTTCCTCCGGCGATGCTAGTTTAAAGATGTTTCTGTGGTCTGTGTTTGTACAGCATCTAGCACGGGGGGGCTGGTCCACAACTGTGACTTCAAGCCACTATGTCACTGGAAAAAAATGGACATACTACCTCTTTTGGAGTTAGAAATTAGCCGCATTGAACATAACTATATAAGAAATCTGCACTTACATCATATTGGGCGGGGTTGCTTTTATTCTGGCCAGCAAAATAGTGGCTTTTTTCTGTCTGCTAAAATCATGGTGCAGTTTTGATGGGCCACTACTTTAACTAGTTTAGCACCAATGGTAAAATCCGAGCACTGCTTAAGTCAACTGTTGACTTCAGTGCAGGGCGGGGAGGGGGGGGTCATGATTTTATCATAAGTGTACTACTTCACAGAAGGAAAACTCATTTTGTTACACGGCATTCTTGCTGTGCTATGTCTTCTAGTTGTTCAGGACCAAGGACAGTAGTAAAAATGGAGGTGCTGGTTTAAAAATTTTCAATGAAAAGTGGGTGGACCAGCAGGAGAACACTGAACAAATAAAGAGTAAACCTCAAGGAATGTAGGGAATAGTTCAGGATGATCTAAGAAATTTCTCCCAGCAACAAGATCTCTTGGACCGGAATAACAAAACCCCATCACCAGGATCCCTTAAAATTGGGCTATACAAAATACTAGAAAATCAATGGTGGGGAGAGTTTGCCCTAGTCCTTTGGAGCTGGACCTGTAAGTCTCTTCCAACAATTATTTTTGATGTGTTTTAAAAAAAAAAAATAGCATCTAATTTTTGCAATAATATATAAGCATAGTAAAGATCAACCTAATTAGTGTAAAGAAATTGGGTTTGTTTTCCCTAGAAAAGAGAAGCCTATAGAAGGAACC
>NW_017728973.1:115323-137468 GCF_001723915.1 Gavialis gangeticus
AAAATAAATAGCATCTAATTTTTGCAATAATATATAAGCATAGTAAAGATCAACCTAATTAGTGTAAAGAAATTGGGTTTGTTTTCCCTAGAAAAGAGAAGCCTATAGAAGGAACCTAACAGCCTTCCAAGATGTTAAAAAAGAGAAAAAATGTAAAGAGGATTCTGATCAATGACCACTAAGGGAAAGGCAAAAGAAATCAGCATAATTTTAACAAGGATTATTTAGGCTGGATATTAAATCAGTCTTTTTAATTGTAAAATTAGTGCAGTATTAGAATAGGCTAGTTAGGCTTTGGAATCCCCCTCATTTGAGATTAAGAACTGATTAATCAAACATCAATCATGGATGGTGTAGGTATATTTAATTCTCCTTTGAAGGAAAGAGTTAGTTACCTTTAAGTGCTGTTTTTGTGGTCACTTGTGTGTTTTCCCTGCATGTGTCAGTCAGAAGACATCTGGGAGATCAAACTTGCCCTTGAACAATTATTTGGAGGAAACAGAGTGGATATAAATTGGTCCAGTGGAACTGGAGAAGATTTTTGTGTTGAGTGACTCAGGTTCTAGTCAAGTTTGAGAGCTAGGGGGATGAAAGACTAGAATTAACTTCCTAGTTTGAGAGACCAAATAATATAGTGAAACACTGCTAATATGCCATTAAGAGCAATCTTAATAGCATTTATCACTTGGGGTCAATTTGAGAAAATTTGCCTGACAGTTTAGCATATTGACAGATGTAGTCTTTTATATGTTCAGATATGTTGTTGTTCTGCCTTCATAGCAGTTTTGTTGCTAATCATTCCTGAACATATAATTTCACTATTGTTATACAAAGGGTCTGGTCACTAAAGAGAGAATTTAGTGCATAAATAATTCATAATTATTTTTTTTCTTACTTTGAGGTCTTCAGCTTCACTTCTTTCCACCTCTAAATCTCATTTATTGAATAAGGAAGCTTGGCAACATAGCTTTCCAAAGACTCTTGCACTGGAACCCAACACTCCTTCTCAGGAAGGAAAGTCCCAACAAGGTGATGCGGCACTGCTGCTAGTACAAGAGGCAGAGGAACAGTGTAACCAGTACAGGAAAGAACCAGGTAACATTTCAGACAGCACAAACCCACCATATGAATTTGACTGGAATTTACTGGTACTATGGAAGGGATCTCCATAGTACCACTAATGTAGTTTATATATCAATAAGAAAAGAGCTGAAAAGTCTTATTCATAAAATGTATAGTTAACTTATTGAAATGTAGTCTATGAATTCTTTTCTCTTAAAAGGTACCGCTTGCCATGAGGAATTGGTTAAGCACTCTTAAGGTACTAATGATTCTTAATATTTTGGTTTCAAATTGACATTTCCCAAAAATATTATGAATTTTATTCTATAAGGTTTCATGGATGTTTCCAGTACCCTTTTTCTTTAGATCAGGAGGATAATGATTCCTGATTATATTAAACAATGAATAAAATAGAAGCGAAGTAGTGAATAAATAAGTAGAGAAAAGTGACTGTAAGCCTATAAACTTAAAAGATAGAACAACCTTCTCCAACATGACTGGAACAAGCATGAAACTAATTTAAAGACTAAGACTGGTTCAGTGACTGATTCCTCTTTCCTTCAGAAAATACAACAGAGCAGAAGTCTGGAACAAAACTAAACAGTGCTGCTATCCTCACCAGTCCTTGTGGAAACATGAGCAGGATTCCAAACAGCTCCCCCTTAAAGTTTCTTAAAAGGCCTTCCCACAGCCAAACTGCAGAAGCAACGAATGGTTCTGCCATACCTTCCAATATTGATGATAGGAAGAATACTCAGCGATGTGAACTGGAGAAGAGAGCATTTGCCTCTACACATGTTCCACACCATAGAGCTGGAAAAGAAAATGCCAAAAGCCCAGTTGTGCTCAGCAGGAAAAAAATGTCAATCGTAGCATCGGGTCTCAACCAGCATGAACTTGTAAGTGTATTTCTTTTTCTTTTGTTGGTCCCCTTCTAATAAATGCATACTGACCCCTGTGTCCTAAAAACATTTTTAACCTCTACATGAAGCAATCTATACATTTGAATTATAGATTAAATGTTCTAGTATTATCAGTATTAAAGTTACGTATAACCTAATTTGTCAGTTTTAAGGACTTTGGAAACTGGTTGATAGGAATTACACTGTTAATACTGTTTAGAGTTTTTAAATGGCTAGAAATGGCATCTTCATCAGCAGGTAGAATAGTGCATTGTTCCTGAGTAAAGGACAGTGCATCTGTACAAACCTATATAATAATGTAATGCTTATGCACATAACTACTTTTACATGTGAGAAGATATGCTGTTCAAGTTATGCAAGCTGATAGCAGGAGGTAGAGCCAGGCACAGTGCATAAAACAATGAGTAAATATGCCCTTCCCTCCCTGTCTTAGTGTAACTCTAGCCTCACCTTCTGTACCCCTGGTATTCTAGACCTGCCCTCTGCTCTCACCTGCCCATCATCAGAGCTCTTAAAATATTTCATTTCTAAACTACAGAAGTTCTTGCTACTTGTATACATTTCATAAGTTCAGGCTGTCCAGCTTCTAAGCAGCCAGGGACTGAATGTTGCGTGAGCTGCTCTGGTCAGGGCAGCATACCCATGGGCTGCATTAGGATGAGCTATGAGTCTCCTCACTGCTTCACGGTGCCCACGGCAGTGCTCTACTATTGCACTGTGTACCCCCAAGCTGATCCTCAGCTCCCTGCACCACACCACATTGCCCCATCCCTTGGAACAGCCACAGAAAGTGGAAGACAGAGGAGGGAGGGGGAGCCCAGAGACTCTGGCTGTTTGTTGTCTCCAGACTTATGGGGGTACTGGTGGCTAGTCAGGGGCATGGGGGCTGCAACTTAACCCATTGGCCTGTAGGCTGCCAGTTGAACAGGCTTAAGTGATTTCCAAAACTAGAGCCTAAGTACATGTTTAAGTTCTATAGGCTTCAGTGGGACTTAAGTGCATGCTTAAAATGTAAGCAAGTCCTGATAAGCTGTCCTTATAAGAATGCTTTCCTGAACTGGGTCTTGATCAGTTCTGCTCCAAGCTTGTTAAACCACGATGAATTTATAATGTAGGTAAGTCCCACCTGAAAGTAGAATGTGGTCTACATCTGGTTATAAAGATTTTGATTAATTGCACTGCAAAGAGTTATTAAGCTAATGTGTCACTTGTCATGTGCTTTGTAGCTGCTTAATTAAAATAACTTGGCAAATATGTATATTTTGTTTTAAAAAGGCTGACTGCAGTGTGATGTCCAATAGTGCCTGGTAAAATGTGTTTCTCCATAGAGAGAATGAGTACCATGTGATGGTTGCAACTTCTGCTATGAACTGGTGGTGGTACTGTTGGTCAGTTTGTGCTTTCACTCCTTTCGCCTTGAGTTAACTTGGTATGGGGTGTAGTCTCATGAGCCTGAGTAATCTGTATCCTCCTCATGATCCACATTTTTAGGACACAGTGGTCTAATCTAAGCTTTACTTTGGCCTTACACAGTACCTCCAATTAGTATATCTGGAAGAAAAAGCTGTTCTCCGGCTGCCACTCAGAAATATAGAATTATAAAAGAGTAGGGCTGTAAGCGATCTCCATAGGTCATCATCTAGTCCAGCGCGTTACCTGAGGCAGGATCATCCGTATCCAAACCACCCTATACAAATCCATTCTCTAACCTCTTTAGCAAAACTACAGAGTCAACCCAGGTGCAACACAAGACATAACCTGTGGCAATTTAGGGTGTTAAGCAGGGGGCCCATGGTGGCCAACATCCTGCTTTTGTAAAGGTTGTTAATATATGCTCAAGAGACCCCAGGAAGAGAGTCACACCCTGTGCTACAGAGGAAGACTAAAACCCCCACAGTTCAAAACAATCTGACCATGGGGTACAATTCCTTCCTGATGCCAAATATGGCAATTGGTCTGATCATGAGCCAGAGGAGCAGACCTGCTCTCCAGGAATTTCTGGCAGACACATTGGCACACCCCAATCAAAATCCCCAGCCTTGGCTGCAGCCAACACCCAAGACCTCTGAGGAAGAACTCCAGCCTTATCCATGACCAACATTCAAAATTTTAGGGGGGTGGGGGGAGACCCCAGAAGCCAGTAGCATTCATGAGGGATGGGGAAGGTTTTCTTCCTGGTCCCTGCTGATGACTAGCAAAAGTCCTGAAAAATGGGATTACCAGACACCTTCCACAGTAGAGTTACCTTTTATATCTAAACATGGGGATTGCAAATACGTGATTCTATGTCTTGTACCCCCGGATCGAGTCAGAACTCCCTGTTCAACCCATATGTACCTTCCATAAATTTATATACAAAAAACTAGAACTCTTGGTTCCAAAATTATACCTTTTATTAGACCAACTGGAAAATGGCAAGAAAATTGTCCTTTTCTGCAAGCTTTCAGGATCAAAGTCCCCATAGGTAGGAAATAAGCTTCATTTTTGCACAGAGAGAGCTGAAGATAGAAGGCTGTCCCTCTGGGTCCATGAGAGTATTCCATAAATTTATGCAGCTAGGTCTTAGTGATTTGGATTCTTGAGAGTGGATGGGATTATTTGATGAACTATTTTATCAATATGAAAATACTGTTTTTGGTGTTTTTTGCTGATAACCCTTGTTATCAAGCAACATTAATTATTTATCAGCCAATTATAACTGATGATGGTACTAAAGCAAGGGTGTTGATCTCGCCTGGTCTCCTGGGCCGGAACCAAATGTGCTAGGGTGAGGGTGCCACAGGGGTTAATGAAGCCATCACTTCCTACTCCCCCTCACCACCACTCCTGACATCTTCAGTAGGTCTCTGCTTCTGAATTCCTGGCCCCTCTAGGGCCCCATGTGGGCCAAATGACATGGCTCTGTAGGCTGAAAGTTTGACATCCCTTCGATATAGAGAAATAATGTATCTGGCTAACTTCATCTGCTACCTAGTTACTTTTTTTTACTGCAATGAACTTGCTTTTCACAATCCTTCTTGGTAAGTAGGCTATAATGGAAAGTAATATCACTGACCTTTTACATCTTAACTTCCTGTTTTGTAGTCACCAGAATTTTGATTTTTGGGGAGTTTGAGGTGTTTTTTTCTGGTTTGTTTGTTTGTTTTTAATACCTCAGTTGCTGTATACCTTTCAATGGCAGTGTTCATTCAGAGACTGATTCAAACCGAGTCGGTATAGCATAGTGTATTTACTCACATACCACAAGCACCATTTCCCCCTTCCCCCACCCCAAAAGCAGCCTTCCAAAATTGTGCCTGTTGTAAGCAGAGAAGCTGACTTTTTCTCCTTCAGTAGAGTAAATGTAGAAACACTGTGCTCTAATACCTTTTAACATGGCTGGTATTTGTCTTTGGCCCAGCAAGCATCGTGTCCTGTATTAACCCTCTCACGGCTTTAGCTTTTGGCTAAGCACTGGGAGAAATTGAGTTGGCTTAGGGCAAATGTGCTGCTGCATGCACTCTGTAGTAGCTTGGTGAGGCTTGTGGTATAGAAAAAGACTTTATTATGTACAGGAACTTATAGAAAGAATTACTTAGAGTAAAGAAATAACACTTCTGCCCTAGCCTTGTTGCTGTCCTGCCACACCAGGAAGTTCCTGTTGCCTCACACAGACTGTCTCCTGGGATGCCACACTTCTTGGACACTGTGTTTCCAGGAGGGCTGACTGTCACACAATTGACCATAACTCTGGAAAAATCAATTTCTACATTCCGCCTTCCCAAAAACAAGGTGCTAGTTTTACTTGGAGGTGTGTAATATGTGAGAAAATACAGTGTTGCTTCACTTTGATCCATTTATGGTAGTCAGATTTTTCTTTTAAAGGCAAAATTAATCTAGTTTTTTAAATAATGGTTGAATTTCTGGGTCTGACATACAATGTTTTCATTTGTTTTTGTTTGTTTAAGAGTGATCTCTCATATGTACTTCAACTGGTGCACGTTTTAATTCTTCAGCTGTGTTGGAGACCAAATATTTATAATATGAAAAACTCCTGTTCAAAGTCAGATACCTAAAAATCAATTATTTCTAATTCAGTGTCTTCTTGTTTTCAGTTACTGGTGCAGAAGTTTGCCTGGAAAACCCAGAGCACTTTATCTAATCAAATCACTGAAGGAACAACCCATGTCATAATGAAAACAGGTGTGTTGAGATTACTGCGAACAAACCATGCATTTAATGCCACACACAATGCTTACTCCAGGCTAAGTGAAAATGCTTACTCCAGGCTAAGTCATTCGGCATGATGAAGTTTAAGACATGGGATTTATGACCTACTACTCTATTCTGTTTTAGTGGTTGTGTTTCTGGGCCTAAACAAAAACATAAACCCATCTGTGTCTTATTCCAATATATGGAGTCCAGATGAATTGGCATTGTATTTACTTGTTTATAAGGTTTCATTGATATGATTTTTAATTTAACACCCCATTAAGATGAGCAATGGATGTCACTTTTCAGGCTTGCTGACTGCAATTTAGAACAGGTGTCAGTAGCAGAATGACAAAGGATAACTCAAAACCAGCCAGAGGAAGAGCCTTGTTTCTCTTTGTGAATGCTTGTGCCCTGAAGGAAACTGCAGTATGTGTTTTTGAGAGAGACATCCTCAGGCTTTGGAATGGCACTTAAATTAATTTTCAAAAAAAAGTCTGTAGTTTATACAAAAAACAAGAACTAATTCTAGGAAAGAATGTATGCAGCTAATACTTCGTAGGAACAAAATAACAGCATAACTGGCAACCTGGTTCGGGCATACTTTCTAGAACAGATTAGCTTTAGAAAACAACTATATGAGGGGTTTTCACCTTTTTTTTTAGTTGCAGCTGAAACCGTCTTGTGTACTTATTATATTTTGTTATATACTGTAAAACCTCAAATAAAAATAACACCATATTTTTGGTAGAAAGAATGAGAAAAGAAAGAATTTTTTCCCAGAGGCATGGCTAAATCCTGACCACAGGGCTGAATCCCAGTTTTTAGTTGCTGTTCAGGCATAAGCCAAAATTTTAACCTTTTTGCTGCCACTGCCTAATTAGCAGCCAAAAACGAATGCCAATTTGGCAGCAGCTGTGAAAGGGTTAAAACGGTGACTGGAGATTATACTCTGTTCCCCCATGCCCCCCCTCTCCTCCCATGTAGCTGTTGTACTATCCCTATGCTTCAATTTTAGTGCAAAAAATGAGCTCTTCTGCTTAAGATGCACCCTAATTTTAGAGCGCTGATTTTGGGGGGAAAGATGTATTTGATCACAAATATGGCAGTAGGACCTTATGAATCTCTTTATTAGAGACTTGAAGAAACAAACACTTAAGTACACAGAACAGCTTCAAATTTTCCAAATGTAAATTAAATTCTTAAAATGTTTAGCATAATAACTGGGAAGTATAAAAACCTCGCTGTTCAGAACTTTTATTATACTCAAAATTAAAATTGCTTGGCAGAGGTGAGGTTTAAGCTCCTTACTAAATATACTAGCAGCTGTTAAACAAAAAAGCTTTACATATTAAAATGTATTTTATGGGCTGCTGCAGGCAGTTAATCTGTATTTGTAAGCCACCCTGAATCTTTCTTTGGGAAAGGGCAGCATATGAATCTAATAAATAAAAAATTCAGAATCTAGTTAGTTATACTAAATACTCTGTTTATCTTGCTTTGCCAAAACATTTTGAGATGCTTAAAGATCAGATGTGACTTCTCACATTGGCTTTCCTGTCCCTTTATATTAATGTAGTAAGGCAGGGGGAGGAAATCTTTGTCATTCTGGTGTAGTATTTTTTCCTTCTCCTTGAGAAACTTCGTGGGACAACTACAGTTGGAGAACCTGAAGGGTTAACATATGTCACTTGCATGTGTTGTATTTTTGGCAACTCTTCAGGCCTTTCCTTGTCTGTGCTCTGTTCAATATTTAAACCGGGCTGAATGGCATGAGGTAGTCAGCATACACTGACTATACACAGAGTTGCATCCTTTTAGCAGACACAGGTTGGGATACTGATACTTATGTATCCAAGTTATGGGATATTGTGTGTCTCCTATGGGCTAGCGTTTCAAAGTTACTTTATGTAGAGTCAATATGAGAATGAATATTAGAGTGAACTCTATATATTTTTATTTCATCTGCAGATATGGATCTAGTGTGTGAGCGTACACTAAAGTACTTTCTGGGCATCGCAGGAAGAAAATGGGTAGTTAGCTATCAGTGTAAGTATACTTTCCTCTGAAGCTCCATGCTTTTCACCTGTCCCCTCCCGCTCCTTCCCCCCCACCATGCTTCTTGACACTGTACAATTGACATTTCATGTGTCATGCATGAAATGTTTATGCATTTACATGGAAATCTGTAAGGCTCGATATTTACATGGAATTCTACAAAATAATAGGTTACCACATTAGCCTCTGATACTTTGCAGAGTTCCATGCAAGGATTGAGCCTTAATACTTGGTCTTTTTTCTTGTTAAGTACTGTACATATTGCTTCATAACTAACAATACATGGTTGTACCCAAAGATGCTAGCTTTTTCTTTATAATTTAAATGGAACGCAGCTCCTAAAAGCCTATTAATGAGTTACTATAGAGTTAACATTGTTTAAAAAAAGAAGCATTAACCTGAAATATGCTAGAAGCACTTTCAGGCATTGAATACTACTTATATAAATCAACAAACAATTTTATTTAAATGCTGAATCATTTGTTTCGTGCATCAGTAAATAATCAAGAGGGCTTGAGGTGGTAGCCAAATGTATACTGTTGGTACTGAAAAGAAGGTTCTGGCTGATTTATAATGTGACCTGCCCCCCTCTTTCACTGTTCTTTTTCTAGGGGTTATTCAGTCTTTTAAGGAAGGAAGAATACTTTATGAGGTAGGTCTGATCTCTTTAAACAGTGAAATGCCAAAGGTATGAATCTTGCTAGTCCACAGTTGTTATAGTGTTAGGTTTATTAGTGGTATAGGTTGTAGCTGTGTTGGTCTAAGGACACAGGCAGACAAGGTTCTTTGGGTGAATGTAATACTTTTATTAGACCAACTCAGATAGTTGGAAAAAATCTTCTTAGCAAGTTTTGGATAGAAATACCCTTTGTCAGGCTGAGCAAGCATCTGCAGTTTGTGTATGCTCTTCCTGGATGGAATAGACTTTCTGAATAGTCTATTTATTCCATCCATCTTCCTATGGGTAATTCTCGTATTCTTTGCTTCAAGCATTTTTTTTCCCCCAAAATTTTGGCAAATTTGGCCTACTACAAAATTTCATAATTCTAATGGAGAAGTGTCTTGATGTCACTATGCTGTCGGATTCTCCAATCAAAAAAGAGACGCCAATATGCAAAAAGCCTTTATAAAAACAAAAATCTTTATAAATTGTTCCAGTCCCCAGAGACACTCTGGCAGATTTTCATTTTCCATCTCTGCCCTACCATACCCTTTTGGAGGCTTCTCATATTTTAGTGTCTTTGGTCAATGATGTAGGCAATCTGTTGTTTCCCATTAGCTTTAAGCATCTTCTGTTCAGAAAAATATGAGAAAGAACAGACATTGCCTCCCTCTTAATAAAAACATCTACGTCTTTCTTTAAAATTCCCTGCTGATTCTGCATAGAAATCTGTTATGGCTTTATTGAAGAATAAGCAATTGATTTTAGAGACAGATACATGCCTTAGATTAACAGCAAATACAGTGTTGTCCTTGATAATCTAAATGTTAAGTGAATGCTTTAAAATGAAATAAATGTTGAAAAAATTTAAGTTCTAGGTTATATACTGTTAGTTTTGCTTGAATGAGTTTCCTCTACAATTTTTTTTCAGTTTGCTATATTCTGTAAAATTTGTTTCCTTTTAAAGAAACATTGGCTTGATAAAGCCACAGGATTTTGTTTACTTTGCAAGAAAGTGTGAACTAGAGAGCAATACCTTTTAGCCAGTCTTATGTGTGCATTAATTGTAAGGTTTCACGTTTCTGAAATCTGAGTACTCTTTCCTGCTTTGTCCCAAGTGCTGACAGAGCAGGCCTAACCCATCTCTAATTTTTGCCTTTCTGATTATCTTCCAGTCTGACTTTGAAGTGAGAGGAGATGTGATCAATGGGAGAAACCACCAAGGTCCTAAGAGAGCTAGACAGTCCCAGGCTGGAAAGGTATAAACACATCAGCATGAAAGGCATTCATAGCTATAAAAGGTTTCCATTTTGCTTTAACTTATATTTACTGTGCCAGTTAAATAGCTGAAATACTGTTCTGATCTTTTGATGAAATCACATGTACAGAATTGAATGTGTGAAGGGTACAGGTAAGTCTGTCTGCACTGCTGCTGGTAGGGCCTGTCAGCACTGCAACAGAAATATTCAGTGTCTTTACATACCAAGAATGAATTGCATCTTTTATAACATGGAAGTGGGCTGGGTTAATGTTCTGTTGGGAGGCAGTTCCCAGGGAGCTAGGGGTTGATTATCCTTGATTTATGGTATTTCTTATGTGAAGGCACATGGACTGTTATCACCAAGTGCCTGCCTGTGATGTCTAACTTAATGTTTGACTTCAAAATTTTCTCTAAATGATATTCTGTTCCCATTAATTAGGTTTGTTTGTTTTTAGATGGATATTAATATTCTGTGTACATGGCCCTTTTAACTAAATTGCTAGAGAAGTTTTCAATGTGACGAATCTTTAAAATATACTCCATTGTCATGATGTCTTACCACAAGTAGGAAAGAAAATGGGTTTACTCAGAACCTTTAAAGTGGTGAAACTTGGTTGGTGGTGGTGGCTTTCATTCATTTGATTTTATTCTTTTTTGGGCTTGTGAAAATACTCTGTGGCCTTAAAAACTTGCAGGCATAGTTTGTTAAAGTTATAGCATAGAACCACAGGGTTGGAAGGGACTTTAAGTCCTGCATGGATATAGGACATGCTTATTCCTATACTATCCAAGACTGTCAAGCTGCCTCTTAAACTTCCAGTGAAAGGAGATTTCTACCACTTCCCTGGGCAGCTAGTTTCACTGTCTACTCTTCTTTACAGTAAGGGTATGTATTTCCTGCAACCAGCTTTGGTGCAGTTTAACTCCATTGTTTACATCCTGCCTTCTGTAGTAAAGGAGAAAAGGAAGAAAAACTGTTCTGTTCTTTATGGCAACCTCAGTTTCCTTTGTGTCTAAACTGATGTACTTGTTTCTCTCAGCCTTTCATCATATGGCTTGTGCCATCAGTTGGGATCAGTCTTCTAAATTTGGGGGGAACTTTGCCCTTTTACCTGGAACTACATAGATTTTTTCCCTCAAGTCTCTCCATTCACCAATATGGTACTATCCCCTCCAATTGGTTTTGGGGGAAATATGCTTTTATCTGCAAATATAAGTAACCAGTGGCCTACAGAACAAGGGCAAAGTTCTCTCTTCAACCATGCCCTACCATATATGAGAGGGGCAATTCAGCCTGTGGTACCATGGTATTTGGACCATGAGATTCACCATGGGTTGAAGAAGTTCTACAGTGACATTAATACTACCCCTGCTTCTTACACTACCAAATCCCCAAGCCCCATGCAGCCAGATCACAGCCCAGCCACTCCGCTTCTCTCCCATGTGGCCAGATCAGGTCCACTGGCAGTATCTAGCCCACAGATGGGCTGGGCATTGCCCACCCAGCCCATGAAGCAAAAAAGTTGAACACCAATGTAATGGACCAGTCTAGCAAGATGCTTCAAACAGCATCTTCCTACTTTCCATTAGTAATGGTCAAACCCTTGTGCTGAACCTAAACATATTCTAGCAACATCTTGTTTTGTAGCATCCAGGCCAGTTTGTAAAGTGTCAGTCTTTCTACAGCACTTTGGCACTTCTGAGAGAGCAGGAGGAGAAGAAAAATACATAAAAAGCAAGAAAAGTATGTGGAACGTTTTTGGGGGGGAGGTAGTTTACTATTTAGTCTTTGAAAGCAGCCAAATTGATTTTTAAACTCCTGTAGGAGGTGACTTAATGGTAATAGTATTTTTCTTTTTCTATTGCCTCTTTTGTCTAAGAATTTTAAAGTCATATTTTACAAATATCTGTGAATAAAATTTCTCAGTATAACCTGCGGGGTAATGAGATCTGTCTCCCCTTCCTTTTAAAGCTGAGCCACTGGCACTTGCATTTAATCATTAAATAAAATGGATGGAGAGCAGTGGGAAAATTTTCATTAAAAAAGGTTGCTATCACTATGGTGGAATTCAACCCTATTTCACTTTACATGCCCAACTGACATTTAAACCACCCACATAACTGCACTTTTTTGGCACCTGCACTCAGCTATTGATCCTATGCCATATACAGTGTTGACTCGTAATGTCCACACAACTGCTGAGCGTACTCAATAGGCTGCACTCTGGTTGAGCAGGTATACAGTTCCATAAGCATATACCTGAGCATAATTCCTGAAATTCCAGGGAAGGTCTTTCCATGGCTTTTGCCTGATTGTTTAGTGGCTAGGATGTTTGCCCAGGAAGCAGGAGACTGGTTCTAAGCACTCCTTATCCAGAGGTGGTTTGAATCTGCATCTCTCCAACTTCCCAACACAGTGTTTTAATTGCCAGGCTGCAGGTTAAACATTATCGAGTTCCCTTTCCATTGCTCCTTGGAAACTGGAGTCTGGGCACTCAGTCCAGGGAGTTGTATTAGGTCAGGAGCAATTGAGTAAGCTGAAGTGCATGTGGTTCAGTGAAGATGGATTGTGGTCTGGAAGGGAGAGGGTCCTTGGTTCAGGCCTGGATCACTGCTCAAGCTGGGCAGAAACTTTCCCACTGTTCTCCATCTGTTTTTTCTAATAATTAAACACAAGGGGCAGTGGCTCACCTTTGAAGAGGAGGCCTGTAGAATGGACTGGGTAATACCATTTGGGTACATAAAGTGAGACAGAATTCTGCCCTAGTTGTTTAACAGTGTGCAGCAACATTTCATAGTAACATGGGATAAGTAAACTGTATCAACCGAAACTGCATAAGAGTCTTAGGCAGAACATTTAATTACCTATTTTGAAAATTCGCTAGACTAGCTCTTGCAGAAGATGCTATTTTACTGATTGGAAGTGGTCGTAATCTTGGCTCTGTTTCCTTCCATAAATAGCGTTTCCAGAAGCCTGGTGTGTCTAACAACACACTTGGGTTTTACTTCACTAGTGACTTCAAGACTACATACTGTTGTTAACCTACTTCTGTAGCACCAAGGCTTATTAGCTGAAAGTATAATAATCTGGCCTGTTCTTTCTTGCCTTGAGAATAACTATGTTCACACCACCACTAGGTTGCCACCTGGTGGCATCATACCTGCCAAGAAGACCCACACTGATTGGTCTTTAAGGATGCTATGTAAGATCATCTTTTCTGGTGTGATGGCAGGCTCAGCTCATACAGGGAAGGGCCAAACATCTGGGTGACTCATAATGCCACTGCTCCACAGTTGCTGGGGATCTCCCTGGTGTGCTCCACTGGAGGGGGAGGCAGGCTTTAACTCTTCCTCAAGAAGACTCGGAAGCCTCAAGAGACCTTTGCCAGGATGAGGCTTCCAGACCCAAGGTAATCCAAGTGGTAGGTCACCACTGAAGCCATAGAGCCAGGAAAGAGCTACAAGGTGAGCTGCCAGGAAACCATGTTGAGTCCTGTTGGACCCTTCCCTGTGCTTCACTGGAAGTTGGTCAAAACCAGTAGTGAAACATTTTGGATTCAACAAAAGTAACATTTCCTAGCAAAATAAAATAATTGTCAGAAAATGTTTCATCCATCTACCCTCTTCCTCCTTTCGCATTACCCTCAAAAAATTAAGAACATTTGAAATTTGAACCACTAAAACCCAGGGATATTTGAATCTAGAGTTTTGGCTTTACATGTTGTCATATGAAGTTTGCATTCTGAATTTCAGACTAATTAGCTCTGCAGTAAAGTGTCACCGTCTACATATGCTGGTATTAGGGCGCAGTAAACTAATTAACTCCACTGTAAGATAGTGTCGGGGATCTTATGACGGAGTAATTAACTGCACTGAAATACATGTATAAATGCTAACCAGGGACATAAATTGCCCCCAATCAGCCCAGCAAGCTGCAGGCCTGATCCACCCCGGCTCAAATGCTGCTGTCTCAGGCACACGTGTAGGTGCTGCACCCAGGACCAATTTACTCTGGCTCGAACTACTCTGCAGTTTATTGCTTCACATTAATTGCATGTGTAGCTGCACCCATTGTTACGGACCTACCAAATTCACTATTTCATGGGAAATGCCAGATTTCACAGTGTCTGCAAAATATGTGTCGGGGGGGGGGAGGATGAACACTGACCAAAAAAAAAAAAATTCTGGTTCCTCAGAGTGAGCAATATCGCCATTTCCTGCCTCCTTCCCCCCCACCCACATGATTGGCTGCAGGGGCTGTTTGTCATGCAGTCCTGCCCACTGATTGGTGCATAGGGGCAGGGCAGCCCTTGCAGACAATCAGCAGCAAGGGGCACGGCAACATGACAGGCAGCCCTCATAGCCAATCAGTAGCAATGGGTGGGGACATTGGGGCTCCTCGGCCAATCAGATGTGGGAGGGCCACTGTACTCCGCTCGCAAAATGAGTGCCCATGCCTGCATTTTACCCTCCCCCCCAAAACCAGGGTGCAGCCCCTGTGTATTAAGTAGGTCCCTACCCATTATGCTTTTTTTTTTAAAACTTAGCGTAGTATTTTTTTTGTGTATTTAACCTATTGGGTCCTTCCCTGGCTTCCTTGATTTTTCCCATTGGATTTTGCAAGGGGAGTAATAGTTTAAGGATTTTATCAATAACTATCAATTAATATTCAGGGGAAGATGCTGCTTTTCCTCAATTCAACTGATTGAAAATGTAGATTCCTGAAAACGTAGATTAGATTTAAATGTAGGGTCATCTTATAATTGGAATGATACTGTATTGCACATTCTTGGTTTCATTTGCTCCGAGCATGATGATAACAAATATAGGGTTTGTGCATATTGGACAACTGCAGCCTCTCCTGATTTTAAGATTTATGTTGGAGCTTAAAAGAAAAATTTTATGTTGCTGTTGTGCAAGTTGCAGACCTTAATTTAGTGATTAAGCAAGTGGGTCATGGAACAAATGTTAACTGCAAAATAGCTTCCTCCTCAGACATAATAAATCACTTCCACTGGAAGGAAGGACCTTTATACTTTGTTTATGGGTCCGTGAGGTTGATTGACAGACACTTTGTGCATGAGAATTTCTTTGTCTCTCAAACCATTTTTGAAATAGCTTTTCTGGGAGCTGGTAAAATTGCTGTAGACATGATAAGTATCTAGTATCATTAGGTATTGTAGAATAAAATGTCAATTTTTAAGTTAAAAATCTAGCTGATTAGGAAATGCATTTGTTTTCAAGCTGCTTGCACAGTAGATGGACTTTGGGAGTGGGGATGGAAGCAGATGGTTTTTTTCCACTCTTGTCCAAGGTAAGTTTGTGTTGGCATTTGCATAAGTCAAGTACCAACAGCCAACGTTTCCTTAAGAACACCTGTGTTCTATAGGGCGCGTCTCCAGTGCTTTCATTTATCAGCCCTTTTCATGAAAGAGAAAGGACCTATTAGTCCTGCTATTCTCTTCTGCTTGATTTCTCAAAGCATTTAATATGGTGGGCTACTGGGATGAGCCTCAGGCCATATAACTACTTCACAGAACATAGCTTGGAACCACAATTATACAGGTACCGTTTCACGACTGCATTTTTATTGAGTGTCTGTTCCAGAATGGCACTGTGCACCTTGTTTTTCTGCTGTTAACGTGTACCTTGTTTTTCAGCTCTTCAAAGACTTTGAGATCTGCTGCTATGGGCCTTTCACGGATATGAACACAGGTATGAGATTTTGGATGAAATAAGTATATTCAAATTTCTAGAAACCACAGGAAACATTTGTATTTACATTGTGAATTTCAATATGCAGTTTGCTTTTAAGCAAAGTTCAACTCCTAAAAAAACAGCTAGTCTCTTAAAAGCTCAGATGCACTTCTTTGAGGGACAGTTCTGAAAGTTCATCACACTATTATACATTGCTTGCTTTTTGGAGGTAGAAAAGTTTTGGATGCATGGCAATAGAAAAAAAAATAGAAGAGATTTTGGCTATGTAGAACCCTTCCAATTTGTTGCCCCTAAGTGTTGTGCATAGCACAGAAATTCACAGCATGATGTTGCCAGTGTGGTTATGTTGCTAATAAGGCAACTTTAGAACATAAGAACAGCCACTTACTGGGTCAGCCCCCAGGTCCATCTTGCCCAGTGCCCTGTGTCACAGTGGCAGAGAATGGATGCTGTGAGTGAGTGAACTGGCTATGACCAGCTTTGTTTTTCCCCACTGTTCCTCTCACTTGCAGCCTCCAGTATTTAAGGTTTAGGACGTTCTGATTCAGCAGCTGTACTCCTAACTCCCCTGCTCAATAGCTACTGATGCACCTTTCCTCCAAGGATTTGTCAAACACTTTCTGAACTGTCAGCTTCCGCAGCATCTTGTGGCGGAGTTCCATGCTTTTATAGATTCATAGACATTAGGGGCTGGAAGGGACTTTGCGAGATCAAGTGCACCCCCCTGCCATAGGCAGGAAGTCTTCTAGGGTCAAATGATCCCAGCACAATAACCATTCCAAACTCTTTTTTGAAAGAGTCCAGAGTAGGTGTTTGTACCATTGCAGGGGGGAGTCTGTTCCAGACCCTGGACACTCAGACTATAAAAAAGTTTTTTTTTTCTTTATGTCCAGTCTAAATTGGCCTTCCAGAAGTTTGTGGCCATTAGATCTTGTTATCCCTAGGGAAACCTTGGTGAACTACTGTTCTCCCAGATCCTGGTGCACCCCCCTTATATACTTATAGGCTGCCACCAAGTCCTACCTCAGCCTTCTCTTCTCCTGGCTGAAGAGTCCCATGTCCCTTAGCCTCTTCTCATAAAGCTTGCTCTCTTGGCCTTTGATCATGGGAGTAGCTCTCCTTTGGACTCTCAAGCCTGTCCACATCCAAGAGATTGCACACTGTGTGGAAAAAGAACTCCCTTTTGTTGGTTTTAAACTTACTACCTACTAATTTAATCTTGTGACCCCCTAGTTCTTGTATTGTGAGAGAAAGTAGATAAGAAATCTCTATTTACATTATTTTCACCATTTAGTAATTTATAAACCCTTATCAAGTTCCCCCTCAAGCATGTCTTTTTTTTTTTTTTTTTTAACTGACTAGACCTAGCCTTTTCAGTCTTTCCCCATATTGAAGCCCCTCCATATCACTAATCATCCTTTTTGCCCTTCTCTGTACCTTCTCTAGTTGTTCTTTTTTTGAGGTGTGGGGACCAGAACATAGTCAAATGTGAATGCACTGTGGATTTATAAAGGGGCATAATGGTACTTTTCCTTTTTGGTTACAATTCCCTTCTTAATGGCTGCATCTACATGCCCCCCACAAACCTCACACCCACCCACACCTCCCCCAGAAATCACATGCACCCTAATCACACACCCCCACACACAATATACAAAAGTAAGACTTTATTTCAAACCATTATGCAATGACCTCTATATACACTATGCAAGCACACATAAATCAGGACATTTTTAAAAAAATAAAATATGTTATAGTCGATGTTTGATTTTTAGTATACGATTTGTTTTTTCTCCAATTCCAGGTTGGCCTTCCCCCTCTTCCAAAAGGGGTACTTCCGGGGGTATGGGGAGGGACTACCAGTGGCAACAGTCATGGTTTAGTGGGGTGGGACTTCTGGTCCCAAGATGGTGATCATGAGGTGGGACACCTGTCAAGGGATGAGGCTACCCTTATATCCCTTGACAGCTCGCCAAAAGTCATTAAACAGCCCTCCAGTTGAATTAATTGCCCATCTCTGCTATAGATGTTCCTAAAAGTAAATTTGAATAAAAGAAAAAAACAGTAGAACCTTTTAAGGAAAATACTGCACCCTTTTAGATAAATTCCAACTCCTAGAAAACCCAAGTGTAATCATTAACATTTTTAAGTAAGTAATAAACTCCAGTGCTGGAGTCCCCTAATTAGAGTACAGTGCAGGAATAGGGTTGGGGCAGCAGTACTTTATTTGGGGTGAGGGGAGTATATCGTGACAGATCAGGCGTGGCTGGTTTTTAATACTGAACTTAACAGGTGTCATTCCTGTAACCTTTCAGGAATCATCTAGGGCTAAATTATCCTTTCCTTAAACTAAGCACCTCTTCATTCTGCATATATGTCTACTGAGGAAAATGGTACTACCTTGCAGAACCAGTTCAAATGAGGCTGAAAGATTTCAGCTCATAATAGAAGGTCTAATCAGAGGTGAAATCTAGGCTTTCTTGGTCTTTTCTGTCCAGGTGCCTGCAGCAGACTGCTTAGGGCTTATTCTTCATTATGGGGATTTTAGAAGAACCTACTTTATCATGAAATTAGGCATTTCTGATTCTTTTCCACGATTTGTCAAAACAAGTTGTATGACGTCTCCACTTTCTGTCAGTGCCTACATTGATCATATGAAATTGTTTTTAAAATGATCTTCCTTCCATTTAATTTTTCTGGGATTTTTCTCTTCACTTTTAAAAAAGGAAAGATGCCATAAGTACTGCACTTCTTTAGAAAGGCTTTTATATACTGTCAAAAATATACAGTTAATTGAAGTATTTTTCTGCCCTAGCACTGTTCCTACCCATTACCTTTTTAGCAATTGAGATGACCACCTTGTAATTTTATCTCCTCTTAATCTTGCAAAAGAGCAGTTGTGAAAAACACTCGAATATTAAAGCCTGCAGTTATACACAGAGTAGATAAATGAAGTGGATTGTAGTCTTCTCATTAGTTTAAAACCTACAGGTGTATGGAGTTGCTTAAACATTTAAGTACTGAAACTTTTCAGTAGAGGTTGCACATATTTTTCCCATTGCTTCTCTTCATTCATTTCTGCTCCAGGCTCTAATTTGTCTGGAATCGCATTTATTTTTGACTGGATGAATTATTCCCATATCTCTTGACATTTAGAGTAATTACCACAAAGTGTGCAGTGCTCATTCCTAGTGCAGTGATGATTACAGATTCTTCACTTAAGAGGTTTTTTTCATGTCTCTTCACCAACAGTTCAGCAAATGACTTGAAATTAAATAATTTGGCTACTTTATGTTAATTAGAGATTATCTTGTATCTCTAAAGTTAGAAACTGAAGCAGATCAGCTGTGATGGGACATGTCCAGAGATTGCCCAGCTCCCATGCAGCCCCACACCAGGACCTGTGCTGACTCATGCTTCAGGTGGAGGCATGGGTTGGTGCACATCCCAGCGTAAGGAGATGGTGCTAGGGATTCCCTGACTCCTGCGCCACTCTGTTTCTGCCTGAAGCGCAGGTTGGTGCAGGTCTCCAGCAAGGAGATGTAGGGTAGTGTGGGAGCTGGGGAATTCCTGACTCACATGCCTCTTTCCTGGGCCCTGCACTGAGTCCCAGGCCACCCTGGAGGCATGGGTCAGCACAAATCCTAGCATGGAAGCACACGGTACATGGGGATTCCCTGGCTCCTATGCTATCTTGCAATCTCCTTGCCAGAACCTGTGGTGATACCCTTACATGGAGACATGTATCAGTGCAGGTTCTGGCACACGGCAGCGTGGGAGCTGGGGAATCCTAAGTGTTCAGTCTCCCAGGATCCACACTAACCCACGCTTCACACAGATACACTAATCTGTGTGGGCCTGGCATAGAGGCACAAAGTACCAGGGATTACTTGGCTTCTGCGTGCCACCCCTGCCCACTTGGACCCATGCCTCTGCATGAGGCCTGTGGTCACTCAGGTTGTGGTGTGGAGGCATAGGGTGCCTGGAATTCCCTGGGTTCTGTGCCTTCATGTTGGGACCTGTGCAGTCTTTCTCCACTTGTAGAGATGCACCCCTAGGATGCATCCTACCCAAGATGCACAGGACGGAGCCTCTTCAGCCCCTGGAGCACCTGCCCAGGTTAGCAGGAAAGTGTGAGCAGCTCTAGGCTGCCCACACTCCACCAACACAGACCAAATAGACATGTGCCACAATAAAGCAGCACACCTTTTGTCATGCCACTAATGTGGGACAACACTGTAGTGACATCTATTTGCTCAGTATTTGTGCTACCATAAAAATGTTATGGTAGTCTAAACGCGATGTCTGGTTCTATGCTAAGTCTCGAGTCCAATTTTAATTGGATGGTTTTCTCTTTAAGATGAACTGACTTCATAGCTGTTTTTCTTCATGAAGTAGTGAAGGGTATGACTTGTCTGTCTGGAATCCTGAGATTCCCATTGTTCCCTTCTTTACCTGCAGTGCTTGAAAGACCCTATCACAGCCATTGTTCTTCCAGCTAAATGATTACCTTCCCCTCACCAAGCCAAGAAGAGAGAGGCTCCTCTGTTTATGCCTAATTTTTTTTGGAATAGCAACACTAGTAAATTGTAGATCCCCATGGTGGTGGTGTATTGTTGTAATGTACTGGTTTTTTCTCTAATTTTTATTCAGAAAATTTAGAGTGGATGGTAGAGCTTTGTGGTGCCTCTGTGGTGACTCAGCTTCATCTATTCACTCATAAGGCAGTAAGTATTTAGTGAAGGATGTAAGGGTCAATGTAAAATTGATTTTTTTTCCTCTTTCCCCCCTCCTCCCTCTCCCTCCCCCCAACCCCTTCATAACCTAGTCCCTTTAATATAGTAAGCAATCTGGGGGTGGGGGGTGCACATGCTTGTGAGATACTGATGTATGCAGATGTAGAGAGAGGAGGTGCTGTTTGCATGTCTGAGGCTCTGCTGGTTTTAAGTGGCTCTAATCCTCCTATTCCATATATTGGCCTCTCCTGCTAATTGTGCCAAGAGGCATGCTAGCTTTAAGTGATCTATTAAGATTTCAGACGGCAATGTGTACAGGCCAGGCCACCTGCCTCATTTCTTTTGATGATAAAGGTCAGCCTAGCTTTTTACACTGAAAAGGTACATTAACTTACAGTCAGCGGGCCTTCCTTGACAGAAACCCATTGTAAAATAATCTTACAAAACTTAACACATTTCTTGTTTCTTCTCCTCTTTCTTCCCTTCCTGGATCCATTCAATGAAGCAAAGAATTATCTAGTTATTGCTATTTGCAGGATGATAGGAAAGAGTGATTTTATGCAATATGTAAAAGAGTAGCTTTTTTTCTCTTATTTCCTGTCTTAAAATCCTAGAAACATGCTGCAGTAGTCGTTGTGCAGCCAGATGCTTGGATGGAAGACGCAGGCTACAGAGGTAAGTTTATACAGCATTTTGGACTACTTTATTTGTTATTTATAGTACACAAGGCACATGACTTGCAGTTCTACTTGTTTGGGTGGTAAATACTAGTGAACTTTCCTAATGGAATTCTAATCAAATCCTGTTACAAGGAGATTAAGGGATGCTCTTAGATTTCAAAGTAGGTGTAGTTCTTCATTTCAGACTTCGCCTTTAACTATTTTGAGAGTAAACATTGCAGTCCTGAGAAGTTGCCTGCCAGACAGTCTCATGGAAAAAAGGTGCAATAGGATATAAATGTAATCATACACTAATGCATACTTCACTAGCTGTGTATTCTGCATGTTTCCAGGGTTAGATTTAGTTGAACTTTTTTAACATGAGATGCTACTTTATAAAATTTAAAGTCTTGACATTTTAGAGGCTTATGTGATCTAGCAAAAAAAAATTCAGGTGGGGCAAGAACCTTTTAGTTAATAGCAGACACCCAGCTACAATAAGTTAATTGATACTTTCTCCTTTCTTAAGCATCAGCACTCTAGCCCCAAAATAAAATATGAAAAAGATGTTTGTTTATCTGTCCTCTGCGTTTTTAATGAACACATTTTCAGTGGACACTGGCGGGCCAGTAGGGGGAGCTCCTGTGTTGAGCCTCCCTCCTCACTATGCCCATCCACCTTCTGGACTCCATGCATCTCTCCAGGGGCGCCTAAGCCCTGGCAGACCCTCTTTTGAGCCCCACCGCAGAGTCCGGGGGTAACGTGTGCTGCCACCACCCTGAGGGGGGACCCTCTTAAGCTCTGTGTGTCCTCGGGGACACACAGGCCTAATAGTCCACCAGGTACTCGACCCAGTATAAGCACTTGGGGCACTCC
>NW_017728973.1:138121-141235 GCF_001723915.1 Gavialis gangeticus
GTGTCTCCTCTGCTGGGCCCATCCTGATCAAATTGTCACATAGCAGGGATTTTGGGGAGAAACAGAAGTGGCTTCCTGCCACAGACACAGCCCTTCCACCAGTTGATCTCTGCTGTGTTCTTTTACCCACCAGCATGCTGTTGTCTCTCCCAAGAGATATCTTTGCCTATTGTCTTCCACTATACTTCTCAACTAGGATGCCATACAGTACTACTATCACCTTAATGTGTACAAACACCTAGACATGACTCGCAAGCGAAGCCTAGAGCTTTCAAAGAGGAATCAATGTTGACCTGTTGTTATCTTTCTAGAGTTCTTTGTAACAGAAGAAATGCTCTGTTACTTTTCCCTAATAAAAAAATTAATAAAAGCTGAGAGATCATTTTCCAATGGGTCCCTTGAGTCAACAAAGGTTGAGAACTACTGTTTTATATTAAAGCCAAGAAGACCCTTGTGGGGTTCCACAGCCCTAGCCATCTTGGATATACTTTCCTTTGGATATCCCTGGGAAGGATAGCCTAAATGTATTGTGCTTTTTTACAATTACTTCTTTCTCACCAGAATTCAGCTGTTCTTGGGGAACCACACAAGCACCTCTGTTTTCATTAGAATAATTAATTTGATGCTAGTGGCATCTACCTCCAGCATGCTAGGTGCTTTTTCAAATGTGCATGAGTTTTTGTCTTTACCCCAACACACTTCCTAAAATCATCAATCTAACTGTAGTTGGTGGGAAGGCAGAACTGGTGATTCCCTGAAGCCAGGTTGTCATTGAACTAAAGTAGTCTAGAAGAGCTGTTAACTTTGAATATACCAAGTGCTGTAGACTTCCTTTTTTGTTAAGTGAGGATTATGGGAGTTGAGGCAAGGGTGAGGGCTGGTTAGACCAGCGGAAGCCAGGAGCACAGTTGTGGCATGGGAGACGACGGGTACGAATATAACAGCTGTTTGCATGTTATAGGAAGATGCTATAAAGAAAAAGGGATTGAATTCATTAGAAGGCTGGGTAGTGATTTGGATAAGACCTCTCTAAGTTCTTTCTCTTCAGCCTTTGTAAACAGTGAAAAATAGATGTAATCAGAATCTTTTAATGCCGCAAATGTCCTTTAGTATCATCCTTCTCTCTGAATTTCATTGTGTCTAAGAAAATCAGCCATGAACTGAATGGGTGTGCAGACAGGAACTAAAGCTCTGTGACCCTGGGGATTCTAAGTAATGCTTATCAAAAACTGCTAAAAGCTCTCTTTAGCTGTGTTTTTCTCTTGCATGGCGTTTTTAAAGATCTGCATAGATACCAGCTATTTAAGTGGTCGTGAATTTTTGTGCACTGTCAAAATATGTAGAGTAGCAGCCAGCATGTCATTGTTTGGAACATCATTTTTAAAGACCTTTAATGCTGAAATAAATCATTGCTAAGAATCACAGTGATGCCTTTACCAGCAGCTCACAGTCTCAATGTTACATTCACCTGCAGGTGTTTAGTTTTATCATTCATGTTTTGTTTTTCAGCAATTCAGCAGAAGTGCAGTGCTACTGTGGTGACCCGAGAGTGGGTGTTAGACAGTGTTGCATGCTATGAGCGCCAGGAGTTTGATGCCTACCTTGTGTCCCAGGAATAAAGATGATGTCCTGTTCCCATTGCTCAGACATCCCTGTCAATGAAGGCGTTTCAGCATGGATTTTAAGGGCCGGGGTTTTTAGATCCTTGGACAATGTATCTTTAATAATGTTGTATCAATATATCAAGATTATCCAGTTTCACTTAAATCAGCTTAAAAGTTGTTTAAACCATTTTTACTGTGCAAAGGCAGAATTAAGTGTTACTCTTTAACAAATGTAAAACTTCCAGCTTCAAAATAGTCCTTTAAAATTTATCTAAAAACAAACAATAAACATATTTGACATTTAATGTGATTTAAAGCTAGACCTCCAAATAGAAATGCTGATGCATTATTCACCATCGTAGCTGATTCATGCCTATTTATCTCAGGACCTTTTTGGAGCCAAGTTATTTACAAGAGTTATATGGAGCTTGGGGCTTGAATTAACTCAGCTGTACAAGTGCAGTTTCTCAGTGATTTTGTTGTTTGCATAAATACCCACTGTATAAAAGAATTTGCTTATATGAACACATCCATCACAAAACTATTGTTTCAGTACATCTCAGCTTGTTTAATTCTGAATCCTGGAAAAAGCTGTTTGAAAACTATTTAAAGAGGTCTAGGTTGGTACTTAGCACAAAATATTTTTCTCTCCGGAATTGTCATACCTAAGTAAGCTTCCAAAAAAAGCCAGTTAGGCCAAGTCACCAACACATTAAAGCAAATCATCCTTAACCCAACAAAACAACCTCAAGCTAGTGACTGCTCTGTTAATCCTAGTTCAGTAGAGTATTTATAGCATCCTGACACTGCAGATTAAATAGATTTGCTCCCACTTCCCTGCTACTTAAAACAAATCCTAAAAAACCTTTCGATTCTAATACTTCATGTCTGCAGAATAAGAGTCCACCAAGAGAAAAAATATATTGCTTTTCATTCAAAATAATATATTGCTGCTGCTTGTTGCCAACAATCCAGCTTCATAAATAATTTTGTATTTTCAGAACAGAAAAAGAAACTGTTTTCATAAAGTTGCTGTTTCAAAAATAGTTTATAACCGAGTTGAAGAACTGTTTGATACAATGGCCTGCAGTAGGTTAAGTTGGCCTAAAACATTTGTATAAAGTGTCTTTGCTAAATGTTAGAATACTTAAAGCAAATAAATACGATTGGCAAGTACTCACTTAATTGTTCAGTTCTCTTGGTGTGAATCAGCCAGTTAGCTTCAACACTGAGATGCATATTGAAATGTTTCTGAAGTCTAATCTCCTGGCGATGTGGAGGGAAAGGGAAGGCAGCTGGAGAAAATTTCATAAATGTAAATTGGAATTTCAGAGCTACAGACACAATTGTGAGCTCGGTCAGAATGAGAAGCAGATGTGTTATCAAGTGTCTTACAGTTGCCAAATGAAGGCAGATGTAGTCTAACTTGGGTTGCTGCTAGTAGGAGTGCTGGGAGCATTTGTTCAGCTGGCTTACATCACTGCTCTGCCTTTTATTTATTTCTTTTCCA
>NW_017728973.1:146235-150424 GCF_001723915.1 Gavialis gangeticus
ATTGTGAGCTCGGTCAGAATGAGAAGCAGATGTGTTATCAAGTGTCTTACAGTTGCCAAATGAAGGCAGATGTAGTCTAACTTGGGTTGCTGCTAGTAGGAGTGCTGGGAGCATTTGTTCAGCTGGCTTACATCACTGCTCTGCCTTTTATTTATTTCTTTTCCAGGCTTGTGCAACAGTATTTCATAATTGTCAAGGCTGCTCAGCACAACCTCACCTTCAGGGTGACATTCCTCTTATCTCTAGAGTCCACATTGGCTTTTTTTATCTATCTTCCAAAGATTAGAGCTATCAGGGCTAAATGTTGCCTGTTAGATGAGAAGGAAAGGCTGAGCCTCTCTTGCAGTTGCTACTGTGAAATTGTCCCTCTGATCTGGATACGAGAGCTGTCCTTTCTAACTGGTAATGTGCTAGTTCATCGTAGAGGATTGTCAATAGGCACAACGCCTATGATGCTGTGCTTCCTTCTTGAAAGGCTGCTTTATGGATGACCAGGTCTCTGAAAACCCTGTTTCTAACACAGTACTGTGTGTGAGCTTTGCATAGTAATCTGTCTGAGTTGAGCTTTAAGTGGAAACAGTTCAATTATTTTAAGAATCTAGTTGAGGATTGTTTACTTTGATTTCCATTTCCACAGAGTTTAACTGAAGCTGTAGCTTTGCTGTGGCTCTTTGGGGCACACTGTCTCATTCTGGGTGGTTTAGAACTTTAAACTCACTTAAATTGCTTTCTCTTTTCTCATGATTCTGTTTGTCATTGAAACAATAAATTCATTCTGTTCAGTCAGTCTGGTGGCAGCACCTTGAGCTGCTGTGCAGGACAGCTCGTTCTGTTTCCCCTATGCTCACTGTCCTCAGCTTGTCTAGTCCTGAGAGTTCTGGGAGAGCAGCCTCTAAAAGTGGGGAATGCCATATCATGCAGTGGGGGCCCCCACATCATGGGGGACTTTGATTCTGATTGGGGATTCCCAGGTTAGGGTTTGGGACTGAGAGAGATGTGAAGGAGCTTCTAAGGAGAAAAAGTAACCTGCTTCACCTAGCTTTAAATCCGGTTAAATAGCATAGCTTCAATAACTTGCACTTGGCATGATGTTCCCCATCATGAGGTATTCATCCTTAATTTGGATCCAGATTTGCTGTGTTGTCACATTTCTTGCAGTTCTCCAGTATGCTCTGTCTTGAGACTGTTATCTGTGAGAGGGGGGCTGCATTCTGGCCTGAAAGGCAGCAACTTCTAAAATCAAGCTCCTTGAACAGTAAAAATTCATATAACTAAACTGAGCACATAGCTGTCAGACTAGAACGGAGCTCTGCAGCAGGAGGCTGAACTAGGAACATCATTGGGACAATCAGAGATTAATTATTAGTTATCAGGATAGTTTGCCCCTGTAATTTCTCATGCTGATGTGTATACATTGGGTGAAAATATCTTGGCCAGTTCTAAAATATTTATACCCTTAGCACTGAAATGCTGAGCAAAATTAGGGAAGCCCAGAGAGGTTTTCCTCTCTTTATGCCATTTGGCTGCAGGGCTGAACTTTTTCCAGTGGGTTTATAATGGTAAATATGTTATACCTGGGAGGAACTTTATCAGAAAGGTTTGATTTATATTTTGGTCAGAGCACAGTTGGGCTGGGACTCTGATTTCTAGCTAACCAATTCCGCTTAACAGCAACTGGCAAAGCAGCTGGTTTGTATGCCAGTGAAATGATATAAACTAAAAAAACCTTTCTAGTATCTGAGCAGCAAGATACTGGTTCTCACTTTATTCTTGGATATGACAAGGGTGGGCAATGTCTGTGTATTAAGTCTGGAGTAAAACAGTATTGTGGCTGAGCTCAGTAATTGGATGTAAGAGGGTTTCCAGTGATGGAAGAAATTGGCAGATCTTTAGTGAGCAATAAACTTAACATAGATGTTTTGCTCCCACTCTAGTATAAAAGATCTAACTGTACACAATATGGGTGCCTGGGAATAATGGAGTTAATTACATTTGTGCTCACCCCCTCCCAAGGATTTTAATTAGTTACCCTTACCAAAAGAAAATATTGAAATGAAGGTATAAACTGGTCAGGAGTTAAACTATTTTATACCCACTGTAATAGGTTATGTGCGTAATAAATGTCTGAAAATATAATCCACAGAAATCCCTTGGGAAGCACCTAAGAAGAATAGACAAACCAGTTGAGACGCAAGGATTTCTGTGGGTGACCTTTTTTTATTTTTGTTTTGTTTTATTTGGACCAACTGGATGGTTTCAGTGGACTTAAGCTTTTAAAAAAAAATCACCCCTCCCCGCACCAAGGCCGGGGGTTGTACTAGATGACCTGTGGAGGTCCCCTTCCAGCCCTACTTCCCTATGATTCTTCAGGTCTCAACTTCATTTCAACACAAACCAATTGTGAAGTTTTGAAATGGCTGTCACCACTTAAGTGTTCACAGTTCAGGAAAAACTGCGGGAGACGTGCATTGCAAGTGTGGGAGTGTCAATCTCCTGGCCTGTAAGACTACAAACAGATGGCACATTTGTCTTGGATACACGAACAGTTTATCCTGGGCCATTGCAAAGTATGTCTGAACTGTCATCCCAGCATTGCATCATTGAATCACTGGTAGAAAAGCAGCAGTGCATTCAGTTGCTCACAAAACCCTGATTAGAAGGGCAGTGTAGGTTCAGGCCAATCCCAGGATGTTTCTGTTCCAGAACAAACACTGGCACAACTTGGCCTGGGACAAATGTAATGTCTATTCCTAGTCCAAGAGAGAAACTCTATTTCAGTTGTACATGCCTAAGTGTAGCCATGTTACAGCCATTTTTGGCCCTTGTGCACTGTTTGGATTCTGTTTGTACCAGCAGCCAAATCAAATGATGCTGTGTACACACCTGCTAAAAGGAGGGGGAAAAAGTAACCCTCCCACATTGCTTAGCCAAAAGTGCTTGAACCACCAGCCCGTGGGTCCCAGTTTTGACCAGAGCACTCTCCAGTTCTCTTTGAAGCTTGCCCACTACATCTGACATTTAACACCTGTTGGATAAAATGGGTGAACAGCACTGGGGTAGTTCTGCCCCATTGGGTGCACAGGCCCAAGCTAAAACCCAGGGCCCCCTCACATCTCACTGAGTCATCCTTTCTCAGGCTGGTTCTCTTCCTTGGTCGCACGTTTTATTGTGGATGCTTACAGGGCTGTTTGCAAGAAGGCTGGAGAGTGCTCTGGTTAATGCCCAGCTTGTGTCTGGTCATTAGAGCACTTTACTCTGAAGTGGCAGGTACGTGTTCAAACTCTCTCCCTTTGCTGTGGGTACGGGGGAGGGTGGACATCTAGAACATGGGTCTCCTATTCTTCAGGTAAGTACCCTAACCACTGGGTTTTTGATCTGAAAAGTACGAGGGTTGCATTAGTGATGTGAAAGGTTAAATGATTAATCATTTAACCGTTAAGTGCAGTGATAGCTAGCTAACTTACCTTATAGGTTATCCTTTAGCTCAGGGTGGGCTCAGTATCATCAGGAAGTCAGGGAAGGGAAGCTGCATGGTGCCCCAGCAGGGATCAGAAGGCTGAAGGGCAGGCAGGAGGGAGGGAGGTGGAGGGGAGGGGTGATGGGGACTAGTACCCATAGCCTAAGACAGAGGTAGGCACCCCCTGGCACAGGTGCCAGAGCGTGGCACACAATGACCCACATGCCTTAGAGCACGTGGTGGGGGAAGGGCTCAGGCTGCACTACCACAACAAGGATTGGGCCCCTTGGGGCTCCTCTGCCCTCCAGCGTTCACATACTTATATCAGATCGGTGCCGATATAAAAAAAAAAAAAAAAAAAAAAAAAATGACCATATCAGAAATCGGCCTGATGTGGCCGATTAAATTCCCATGTGTGCACACAGCTGCAGTGCAGTACACAGGCAGTGAGGAGCACAGCCCAGCAGCTTGGAGAGTTGTGTGCAGCTGGTAAATCTGATGTGGTGGAAGGGGATTGGGGAGGGAAGATCAGCACCCTCCACAATGAGGGAGGAAGTGGGACTGGGGCTGGAGTAAGCACTGCCCAGCTGGGCAGAGTGGGGTGGTTTGTCCAGGGGGTGCAGGGAAGGATAGTGGGGTGGGCTAGTGCCAGGGCTGAATGGCGGTGGCGGGGGGAGACTGGGCCATGCTGCACTCATGGCACGTGGCAGTGCTGGGAGGGCAACTATGGGG